>NC_133325.1:653929560-654235259 GCF_042186555.1 Aquarana catesbeiana
TGGCTGTGTGTTGAGTTATTTTGAGGGGACAGCAAATTTACACTGTTATACAAGCTGTACACTCACTACTTTACATTGTAGCAAAGTGCAATTTCTTCAGTGTTGTCACATGAAAAGATATAATAAAATATTTACAAAAATGTCAAGGGTGTACTCACTTTTGTAAGATACTGTATATATATTGTATATTTCATTTAAATACCATATTTTAGACTCAATAATGTCATCACTGGGTTTCTGTTCTTCTCTGCAATGCAGGCAGGTCATGGATGATGGGAGGGGCTGGCGGGCTGCTGTATATAGTTTCCTGAAAAACAGGAAATTGAAATAATGCCCACATGTGATTCTGAGAATCCATGATTAAAAGAACTAAAATCCAATGAATGAACGTGGTGGGCCAGGGACAGTCAGGCTGGGAAGGAAAGGCTAGATGATGCTGGATGTCCTCCAGCCAGAAAATGTTGTAGGGTCTGTTTGACTTGTTTCAACTTCTAATGCAGTACAAGAGAGAAGCCTGTACAACTGTACAAAACTGGAAGTGATTGTAAAGTCTTGTTTTTTTTTTTTTTTTTTGTTATACTTACCTGCTGTGTGAAATGGTTTTGCACAGAGCAGCCCAGATCCTCCTCTTTTCGAGTCCCTATTCGGTGCTCCTGGCCCCTCCCTCCTGTCGAGTGCCCCCACACCAAGCAGCTTGCTATGGGGGCATCCCAGCCAAGCCGCAGCTCTGTGTGTCCATTCACACACGGAGCCATGGTTCGGCCCTGCCCCCTCTCTCTCCTGACTGGCTAACTGACTTTGAGTGGCAGCTGCTGTGTCTCAGCCAATCAGGAGGGAGAGTCTTGGATGGCCGAGACACTCGTGCACATCGCTGGACAGAGATGGGCTCAGGTAAGTATTAGGGGGCTGCTGCACACAGAAGGTTTTTTTTTTATCTTCATACATAGAATGCATGAAGATAAAAAAAACCTTCTGCCATTACAATCACTTGAATATAAGGATTTCAGCTTTAACCTGCAAACATATTTCAAGAAATGTTTTATTACCTTCTCGCCCTTGTCAGTGTAAGAAGTCTGAAAAATAGAAAAAAGTTTGTAACATACATTTATTGTAACCAAGCTTACTTTATAAATATGCAAACAAGAAACATCTAATATGTGAATTAAAAAATAAAAGTCATCGATTGTTAAATGTTATGGTTGAGTTATTTCATTCATATGAAGAATTGATTAAATCACTTGGGGCAAAAGATTCTAATAAACCTTGAAATAATTCTATAAACCTGTGTCTGCTTTCCAATACCCAGTTCGCACTATAACCCGCTTGTGAATCACACAGGAGCCGCAGCGCATTCAGTGTGATTCAGTGCGGTGTGATTTGAGACCATTGATTTTGAATGGGCTCAGATCAGACCTTATCACATCAAAGAAGTGTAGGCACCTTCTTTGAAGCCAGATGGCATGGTCATTTTGTACTACGTAATCCAGTGTGGGCAAACCTCAAAGCATTTGCGTTTTTTTGGGGATTTTGTTAACTTTGTATTGACACCTGCAGAGGATCTTGAACAGAGTGTGATTGCAATGCAGTGCAGGAAACATGCAGGGATCACTGAATTTCCTGCACCCCATATGTGTGAACCTGTTTGAGGTACAATTACTAAATTATACTTATAATCTAATTTAGGTAATCAATTGATGCATGCCCAACAGTTTGTCATTCAATCATTATTTCTACACTCCAGACCTTCCCTGAAAACAACTGTATGAAGATGAACAATTAGAGCAGGCTCACACCGGTGCGCTGTAGTCTGTGCGGTTTACCCGCGGCTTTAGGTGCACTCCCATGAACTTCTGTTAGACAGTGCATTTTCTGAAAGCTCATTAAAGACTCATCAGAACTTTGATATGCTTTCATGAAAACACACGATCTAATAGAATTCAATAGGCATGCACCTGAATTTGTGGGTAAACCTCACATACAGTCACACTGCAGCCAAACTGCAGAGCACCAGTGTGAAGCCATTCTTAAATGTAATAAAATTCAGAGGGATGGATAAAGAAAGGGCATGCAGTTCTGTCTGGTGTGCTTGCTTCTTGCTCATTTTGTCAGAAGTTCAGGGGCCATTAACACAGTTATTTTGAGGGATGGTGAAAGTGTTTTTAATGATGGTTTGCATTTTCTCCTGAAATGTTTTTGTTTGTTTTATTAGGCAGGAAATTTGGACTTGCAGAATTTTGGGACTCTGTAGAGCTGACATGGGACAGTATGAACAATTAAAAGTGAAATGGTAAAAGGTTATATTTGCACATTTATATAATTTTTCAGCACATACAGTGCCTTGAAAAAGTATTCATACCCCTTGACATTTTCCACATTTTGTCATGTTACAACCAAAAACATAAATGCATTTTATTGGGCTTTTATGTGATAGACCAACACAAAGTGGCACATACTGTAATTGTGAAGTAGAAGGAAAATGATAAATGGTTTTCCAAATAAATATGTGAAAAGTGTGGCGTGCATTTGTATTCAGCCCCCCTGAGTCAATACTTTGTAGAACCACCTTTTGCTGCAATTACAGCTGCAAGTCTTTTGGGTATGTCTCTACCAGCTTTGCACCTCTAGAGAGTGAAATTTTTGCCCATTCTTCTGTGCAAAATAGCTCAAGCTCTGTCAGATTCGATGGAGAGCATCTGTAAACAGCAATTTTCAAGTCTTGCCACATATTCTCAATTGGATTTAGGTCTGGACTTTGACTGGGCCATTCTAACACATGAATATTCTTTGATCTAAACAATTCCATTGTAGCTCTGGATGTAAATGTTTAGGGCCGTTGTACTGCTGGAAGGTTAACCTCAACCCCAGTCTCAAGTCTTTTGCAGACTCTAATGCCCCGTACACACGGTCGGACTTTGTTCGGACATTCCGACAACAAAATCCTAGGATTTTTTCCGACGGATGTTGGCTCAAACTTGTCTTGCATACACACGGTCACACAAAGTTGTCGGAAAATCTGATCGTTCTAAACGCGGTGACGTAAAACACGTACGTCGGGACTATAAACGGGGCAGTGGCCAATAGCTTTGATCTCTTTATTTATTCTGAGCATGCGTGGCACTTTGTCCGTCGGATTTGTGTACACACGATCGGAATTTCCGACAACGGATTTTGTCGTCGGAAAATTTTATCTCCTGCTCTCCAATTTTGTGTGTCGGAAAATCCGATGGAAAATGTCCAATGGAGCCCACACATGGTCGGAATTTCCGACAACACGCTCCGATCGGACATTTTCCATCGGAAAATCCGACCGTGTGTACAGGGCATAACAGGTCTTTTTCTTCTAAGATTGCCCTGTATTTGGCTCCATCCATCTTCCCATCAACTCTGACCATCTCCCCTGTCCCTACTGAAGAAAAGCATCCCCACAACATGATGCTGCCTCCACCATTTTTCACGGTGGGGATGGTGTGTTCAGGGTGATGTGCAGTGTTAGTTTTCCGCCAAACATAACATTTTGCTTTTAGGCCAAAAGCACCTTCTTCCACATGTTTGCTGTGTCCCCCACGTGGCTTCTCACGAAATGCAAACGGGACTTCTTATGGCTTTCTTTCAACAATGTTTTTCTTCTTGCCACTCTTCCATAAAGGCCAGGAGTGGAGTGCACAACTAATAGTTGTTCTGTGGACAGATTCTCCCACCTAAGCTGTAGATCTCTGCAGCTCCTCCAGAGTTACCATGGGCCTCTTGGCTGCTTTTCTAATTATTCCTCTCCTTGCCCAGTCAGTTTGGTGGATGGCCATGTCTTGGTAGGTTTGCATTTGTGCCATACTCTTTGATGAATGTATTGAACTGTGCTCCGTGATATGTTCAAAGTTTGGGATATTTTTTTATAAACTAACCCTACTTTAAACTTCTCCACAACTTTATCCCTGACCTGTCTGGTGTGTTCCTTGGCCTTTATGATGCTGTTTGTTCACCAAAGTTCTCTAACAAACCTCTGAGGGCTTCACGGAACAAGCTGTATTTGCACTGAGATTAAATTACACACAGGTGGACTCTATTTACTAACTAGGTGTCTTCTGAAGGCAATTGGTTCCACTAGATTTTAGTTAGGGGTATCAGAGTAAAGGGGGCTGAATACAAATGCACGCCACACTTTTCAGATATTTGTAAAAGATATTTATTTGTAAAAAATCTTGAAAAACCATTTTTCATTTTCCTTCCACTTCACAATTATGTGCCACTAAAAATACCAATCCCAATAAAATACATTTATGTTTTTGGTTGCAACATGACAAAATGTGGAAAATTTCAAGGGGTGTGAATACTTTTTCAAGGCAGTGTGTTACTGATCATAAAGAGTATCTAAAGTCAAAACTTTTTTTTTGTCCCCATTTTGGATAGAACTGAATGAGATTTGAACCTTTTCCAGGCTGTTATTGCTGTCTTGTCTCCGCACTGGAGAGATTTTTCCCTTTGGTGACTGTTGTCACCAGGCCCAAAAGTGAGAGGAAAATAAAAAATTCTGATTATGCAACTGAAAAATCTGTTGTTTTTTTAAGCAGATACGCACTTGGGGCGAATGCCAATGGTCCATTTGATTTAATAACTTCTTTTTTCCTTTGACTATGGATTGTTTGTAACATTGACTATGTATATGCTGTTTATCACCAAATAAAACGTTTGGAATAAAAAAAAAAAAATCTGATTAGTCACTTGTTCTGGTGTCTAAGAGGGAATTTTCTCCCACTCTCGGTTGTGTTTATGGGCCAGGAAGGAAAGGTAGTTCTATGAATGGAACACAGGGCAAAAAAAAATTGTCAGGGGATTTTTATCATTCCCAACTCTATCCAAAACTATAAAGAGCTTTCATTTTAGATATACTTTACGTCGTCAAGTCTCATGATGTGTCTTGACTCCTTGTTTTACTTGTTTCTCACACTTTGGAAGATCAGACATTCTCACACCTGTTGATAATTTTACGTACTTCAGCTAGTATTATACTGGTGACATGGATCAAGCAAATAGTTGTATTGGTATTATATTTTTCTATGCAAAAACATCTATACCCCTGTGGGGTTGGGGTTGCCTGTAGGTTTGTTATTGGATTTTATTACTACCCATCCAAATTCATGTGTCGCTTCTTTACAATAACTCTAGCATTCACCCCCATATCTACCAATGGGTCTTAGGATATTTTCACATAATGTCCAAGGATTTAACTCCCCCCAGAAACGCAAAAAAGGATTTCATTATTACAAAAGATTAGGGGCAGATATAATCCTATTACAAGAAACTCACTTTACATCCTTGAACCACCCAAAATATTTTGACAAAACCTTCAGCCAATACCACTATACCACATTCTCCTCCAAAACTCGTAGGGTTGCTATATTCATTCGTAACTCTATATTTTTTTAAATACAAAATGTATATAAAGATGCTGACAGTAGATATCTTATTCTGAAGTGTTTCATAAATGGACGCTCGCTGACAATTGCGTCAGTTTATGCCCCAAATGAATCGCAATCTTCCTTCTTTAAATCTTTTTTTAGATATTAAACAGATATACTTCCCCACACCTCATATTAGGAGGCGATTTCAACCTAGCTGCCCAACCAGCCCTAGATAGAAGCAAAGTGGTCCCCTCCTCCTCCAATATAGGTATAAAGGCATACACCCATCATTCTTACCCACATGACTGTTATGCAAGATTGGGCTATATATTTTGTACTCCAACTCTATTAACTAACTCTTCCAAAGCACTTATTCACATATGTCCATGGTCTGACCACCAGATTGTCTCACTTGATATTTCTCATATAGGCCTAGCTCCTACACCATTTAATTGGTGTCTAAACAACTCCCTGCTGATTGACGCTTCAATCTCCCATCAAATTTCTGCACATATGTTAGATTATTTTTCTCATAACACAACTGAAGACATATCCCCCGCCACATTATGGACAGCACACAAGGCTGTGTTGAGAGGTCATAAAATCAATAAAGCAGCTGCACAAAAATAAAAAAAAGACTGACAGATATTAAATCCCTCACCAGAGACCTTGACATCCTTTACAATAAATTAAATCAAACACCCACCCAAGATATCTCCCAACAGATCAAACTTAAACGTCAAGAACTGGATACACTTCTATCTGCAGACACAGAAAAATCACTTAGGTTTTCAAAAGCTAAATTCCTGTTAAACAGAAATTCTACCTCCTCAATGTTCACAAAAAAACCTAAACCAAACCCATAAACCACCTCATGTGTACAAATTGTGTGACCGAAATGGCAACGTAGTTTCGCATCCACATGAGGTCTTAGAAATCCTTTCAGACTTTTATAAAAAATCTCCTATCAGGCCCCCAAACTGATCCCCTTCCAGAATCATACAAATGGTTAGATGGACTTCAACTCCCAATTTTCACCAGCTAACAAATAACCTTCATTAATGAACCCTGCACAGAATTGAAAATAACGAATATAATTAAATCTCTTAAATCCTCCACAGCCTCAGGCCCAGACAGCTACTCTACCACCTATTATAAATAATTCTCTCCAAAACTAGTTCCCAGATTGACTAAATTATACAACTACGTTTTACAAGGTAACCAATTCCCAGACAAGATGCTTTTAGCGAATATGTCACTAATTCCATAACCACATAAAGACCACACCCTTCCACAAAATTTTCACTCCGTCTCAGTCCTTAATAATGATTTAAAATTTTTTAGTCGTATGTTGGCAGATAGACTTGCAAATGTGGTCACCTCCTTAGTACACACAGATCAAACAGGGTTCATTCCGGATAGACAAATCATAGACAACATCAGACTGGTTACTAATGTCATTCAAGATGCAAATTTACATTCCCGCCCAATTTTCTTACTTATTCTAGATATTCATAAAGCTTTTGACAGCGTTAGCTGGTCATACCTCAATTACCTGCTCCCCAAATTTGGCATTTCAGACAAATTCATCCACGGATTCAATGCTCTTTATATACCCCTCAAACTAGGATCAAAATACCAGGCAATAACCCCTTGCACATGCAATCAGAAATAACACCAACATTAAAGGATATACCAAATGCCCCAACAAATACAAATTAAGTCTATATGCAGGTGACGCTCTTTTGTTCCTATCAGACCCACTAATCTCTTTACCCAATCTATTATCTGAACTCGACATATTCCACAATCTATCTGGTCTAGCAATCAATATAAATAAATGTTCTGCCCTACCTATTAACTTCTCCCCCATCACTATAGCCTCATTAAAAGACAAATTCTCTTTCACGTGGTGTTCTCAATCCTTTAGATATTTGGGTATATATATTACATCATCCTACAAATCAATTTTCCAAACCAACTACCCCCCTTTATTTAATAATATAAACTCCTTGTTGAAATTATGGTCATCATACCAGATATCTTTTCTTGGTACAATCTGTGCTGTTAAGATGACAATTCTCCCAAAATTACTTAATTATTTCCAATCAACATTCCCAAAACTAGACCAGCATTCCTACAAAAAGATGTAGCTACTCCCTTATGTACAGACCACAACTCCAGGAGGGATTCGGTCTCCCTAACATTTGGCTATACTTCCTTACAGCCAGATTCTCACAACTAGCCCAATGGTTTACCTCGAACCTTAACATCCCATGGATCTCCTTTGAGTCCTCCTCAGTAATCCCCCTTTCATATACAAGGCCTGTTTTGGTTGAATGTTATCTCCCCAGAATGATTCATACTCTCAACACTATTGTAGCACAAACATACCAACTTTGGCTTTATCATAAAGACCCTTTTAAGCTTTCATCCTTTATACCATTGGCCTCGTTTTTGGGCGATCCTAGATTTTCACCAGCCTTCAAGGACAGGAGCCCCTTTGCATTATGGATAAAAAAATAACCTTACAACACTTAGATCCCTTACCACTGATAGGAAATTCTCCTAATTCGAATATCTCTAAAAGCTAAATATAACCCTACCCCCCCCCCCCAGAAATCCCCTATTATATACAACTGGAAAACTTCTTTAGAGAATATTACTCACTAACTATTTACCCTCCTAACACACAATTTGAACACATATGCATTACATCCCCAAGAAACAAAGGTTTGATATATCATCTCTACAAACACTGTAACAATCTTCAGCTCCCTGAAAAATCAAAACCAATGTTGCAATGGGAAGAGGAATTGGAATGCTCCATTGATATAGAGGACTGGGTCTCTATGATTGATAATCTGCGCAGATGTAATCGTTTAGTCTCAGTCAGGGAGACCCCCAACAAAACTATTCTCCAGATGGTATATGACCCCTACCAAAATACATTCATTTTACCCTACATCCTCCCCTAAATGTTTCAGGGGTTGCACAAACCACGGCTCCTATCTACATACTTTTTGGAGTTGCAAATTTCTTCAACCAATTTGGCAAGCAGCTACAAATAAAGCAACACTTGTTACAGGCAAAACAATTACTCTTACACCAAAAATATGCCTCAAAGAAAAAAAAGTATCCTGTTCTCTTAGTATTGCTTCCTTTATGTAAAATTTCTAATGTTCCTGCCAGTTCCTCTGATTCCCTATTAAAAACTGACCACACTATCAGGAGAGCAAAACGTGGTCAGTGCTCTATCTATGCTGTGAACTCCATTTATCAGACTTGTCCTGACACGCCTCCTCTGCACAGCCTATCACTGAGAAGTTCAGTGCTGTTTCCCCTCCCCCAGCTCTTTTGCAGCTGAGAACAGAGGTAATGTGATCACTTATAAGAAAGAGAAAAAACGTGTTTATAATGTTTTCTATTTCTATATACAAATGTTTTGCCTTTTATTTCTATTTTAAACTGAATGCGTTATTTTGCAAGGTAAGGGTTTAAAATCACTTTACATTTATTAGAGCTATATTATGTTATTATTCATTACTCAATGTGTATCTAACCCCAGAACTTATTTTCGTAATTGTATATTACAAGACACACGATCTTAGTCTTAGTCCATTGGCCATGCAGCTAACTACAGGTGATTGGACACTGGCAAACAAAACTGTAAGAACAGTCCTAGCGTAACCCCTCCCACTTCCAGTTTTTTTTTGCTAATGTCTTAGGTATACTAACATCTTTTCTCTGCCCCGATAAAGGAAGATATTTTTTATTTTGTTTTTTTTTTGCATATGTTTTAATTATTACATCCAGACTCTTCTAGCAAGTTTTTTGTTGCTCAATTCAGATTCTATTTAGAAGATTTCCAGATCAGGTAACTTCTTGGCTTCATCTTCAGGGACCATACTTGGATCCCTCCAGGAAAAAAAAGCAGGACAGCCTGTAATGTTGCTTTGGGCACTGGATCCTGCGTGGGAGCTGTGATTTTCCTCTTATGCTGCGTACACACGATCGGAATTTCGGCCCGCAAAAGACCGATGACAGTTGTTTGTCGGAATATGCGACCGTGTGTATGCTCCATCGTACACGGCATTATAGTTTCTATGTTTCCTGAAGCAGAAGAAGAGGGTTCCTCATCTGGCTCAGAGGACTCCACAGAGGAGGATACCCAATAAGCTATCTCTCCCAAACATAAGGATATTTTTTGTTGCCGTCCCAGCCAAATGTCACCAGCCTAGAATAAAAAATGCATTGGCTGGCCAAACGTTCCCTGTACACTCACTCCTGGAGCCTTTCCTGTAGGTGACTGGCCTCAGTAAAGAAGAGGTTTCAGGGATTCCACTTCAACCTATTCACTCTCCCAAAGGCAAATTGAATTATTTGCCTATTCTGTAGCTAAAGATTCTCAACAGGTTCTTTCAAGCCTGTTTTATATCTTTTTTCTACATCTGAGGCCTTCTGGTCTCTGTGGACATCAAGGAAGCCTAACTACACATCCCCTTCAACTCCCTGCATTAATGCTTCTTGCTCTTTTCCATGGTCATGCAACATTACCAGTTTGTTGCTCTTCCCTTTGGCCTGTACACAGCACCTCAGGTCTTCACCAAAGTGTTATCTCCTGTTCTAGTTCTGCTGTATTCTTATTGTATCCTCATTGTAGGATACATGGACACCTCGCCCTGAAGTCTGTCCACACCTTGTCACCCAACGTCTGTTGGATGGTGCAGACCCTGCTGAAGTTTGAATTGATCATAAATCTTCTGAAGTCAATGCTTAAAGTATCTGGACTTGATTCTGGACATGGCCAAGGTTAGGATTTTTCTCTCTCTGGACAGACTTCCAGCCCTTCACACCCACATTCAGACCCTATGATCCATGAGACGCTCCGCTATTTGCTTTTGCGTTAGAGTCTTGGACCTTATGGTAGCCTCCTTCAAAGTGGTACCATACACCAGTTTAATTCCAGACTGTTGCAACTCAACATTATGGCTGCATAGGATGGGAAGACTTCAGTATGTCCCGTTTGCCTGACCAGCAGGCCAGGCTTGCTTTCAGGCTGAGGAGGCGTTCTGCATGCTTTTTCGGTACAGGGGACTTGGTCATTGGTAGAAGTTCAACTCCTGAACAACAACCTGGTACTCAAGGTGATTTCATTGTCTCTGCAACGCTGAGGTCCACTCAACAAGGCCACTCAACCAGGATTCAGTTGGACAATGCAACAGCAGTTGCAGCCTTACGTAAACTATCAAGGAGGCACAAGAAATTGCACAGCTCAAAGAGCAGCGAACCTCATTGTAACTGTGAACATGCAGTGCACATTCCAAAAGTGGAAAATTGGCATGCAGTCAGAGTCCGGCTCCAGGGGGATGCTCTCATCGCCTGGAGGTGTTTCAAGACCTGTGCCACAGGTCAGCAAGCTCTCAAATGCTGAGCTCAACGCTACTATGTCAGGGGAGAGAAAGCACATGTGAGAGGGGCTGAATCAGAGAAAGCTCTTGCTCCTTTGATGGTGAAAGTGAACATTAACAGCTGGAAGTCCCTTAGCAACGTCCTAGCAACAAAAGCAAGATGGGATGATGTGTTCTCTGGGGGGGGTTCAGTCAAGTTTTAGGAGGTACGTAAATGGCCTTCACATAACGCATGGGTATTATTTAACTTTAGTCAAAACTACATGGTTTGTTTAGGTCTACAGGCCTCTAAGCTGCATACACACTTTTTAAAAAAAAGGGAAACTATGCCTTTACCTATCATCCAGTAAATTCAGTAAAAATGTTTCCAACTAAAATTAACCAGTGTTTATGCTGCCTTAACCTCTTCACACCGAGCGTACGCAATTATGTGGCCACTCGGAGGCTGGGTCTTGGCACAGAGCGGACACGTATTTGCATGCAATAGTGCCAGTAGAGCTGTGCCGCACTCTAGGCACAGTTGCTGGCGGCTAACTGAAAGCTCCTGTTCGCTGCTTGCAATCGGAAGCTTTCCGATAATGTGCCCGACGTGACAGCCAATCATGGCAGTCACATGACCATAAGCCCAGCCCAACTCCTGGCATTCTAAAGCCCATAAAGGGCCGGCAGGCATCGTCTCTAAGGGGTTGAAAGTAAAGCATTGCCCTTCAGCTATATGTTTGTTATGTGGTAACTACTTTTTAACCCGAGGAATCAAAAAAAGGAGGGTGTCCATGTAAAGACAGGCTTGGAGCGTGTATTAGGGTGTGCTAGCCAAATACTATAGGACTTCCACAGTTACACAAAGGGAAGCCATGTCTTTTAGTGCCAGTTCACTTTGAAAGCCTCACTATTTACTTAGGACTGTGATAAAACAGTACAATGTTTCACAGCATTCCCCCAAGTGTTGTATAATAATTCAGAAGACAACAGAGCTGATTTATAAAAAATAAAAAAAAAATTCAGTGTGTTAATGTCTGACCATTCGCCCAACCATCACAAAAAATTCACTGTAATATGTCTGTTTATTTTTTATGACCATCAGCTCCATCTTGTGGTCATAATGTGGTATTTTCATAAAATACCTCATTCAGGAAAATACTGAATTATGGCAACTACAACCCTAATTCCAAAAATGCTGGGATGCTGTGTGAAATCTACATTAAAACAGAATTATTTCAATGGGTGATCTGTGAGCTGATGATCATAGGAAATAAACAAATTAGACACATTATGGTGATTATTCATGACAGCTGTATGGATGCTCATACATTCCCACAGCTGTTTTTTTATAAATAGACCCTATACTGTTGCCCAAGTCCCAGCCACAGTTGTATCTATATATATGTAAGGGGAGGACCTGTAATCTTGTCCAAAATCTGTTAACCTGAATGCAATGCTTGTCTATTTCCCATATTACCCCTAACATTTCTATAACCTTTAGATCCCCATACAAAATACAATCTCTTTTAAGCTCCCTACACCTTACAATCTAACCATACAATCTCCTATAGATCTACCAACTGTAATGTAATGGGAGGTCCTGCATATGCAATCCATTGAGTTTGTTTCCAGGCATGCACTTCCACTATATAGTTATTGGTAGATATAATGGAAACTGTACAATTGTATTGTAACATGTGAGGCCAGTTAAAAGAAAACCTGACGTTGAAGGGGCATGTAGCTTCCCACCAACATAAATGGTTCTGCTGAGTCTGTCAGTGTCCAGGTTACTATTACTGTGTAATAACATTTTTTATTGGGCAATTATTTTCAGTAATTATTTGTTGTGTCCAGCACTCCCAACTCTGTTGCTGATTACAGATTTACTGTGATCTTGTTTCATAAATGTCCGAATGGCTTTGTACCAGACAGCAGAGGTAATATATGCTTTATTGTTCCATACTTCATAACATTCTTGTTTTCATATTTCCTTTGAGGATTTTCCGAATAGAGGTCCTTTAACAGATCAATGCTGGCCCTTCGAGTATTCCTATTGGGATATTTTATATTGTATGTATGTATGTATGTAATATATATCACCCATAATGACTTCTACAAATAAACAAAAATTACATTGCATATATATATATATATATATATATATATATATATATATATATATATTTAAAATAAAAATTAATTAATTACATATGTTCGTACATACCATTGTGGAACGTGTCCAGACTCTTGTAGAGTTTCTCTCTTAGTGTTAGTTTTCAAATATTGATGGAGAGCTTTCATGTATAATCCACAGAAACTTTCTCCTATTGGCCAGCTTAGAAAACACCCTCTGCTCATCCACCCCTAAATAAATAAACGTTCTGTCGTTACCTTAACCTATCCTGGGTCCCTCACCTTTCCCCTCTAGGACTGAACATTGAGTGTTATGCACCTAAAATGATTAACCATGGTCCTGCCTATTCTTTTACTGGTTTTCTAGAATGTAGTGCTGATGACATTAGAAGCAAAGCCTCTAAATGGAATCCAATGTTGTGCTAAATTTTCTAAGATATACAGTAGATGTGGTAATATTAAAATAGAATAAATGGTTTAACTGTATACATATATATTATCTTTGTTTTTAGGTTAAAAAAGATATATTTTTGTACTTTTAGTTAGTTTTAATCATGTAATTGTAATAATAAAGAGGAACTTCTTCCTATAAAAAAAGGGCAGCTGCTACAAATACTGTAGCTACTGACTTTTAGACCCCTGTCACACTGGGGCGCTTTTCAGGCGTCTTAGCGCTACAAACAGCGTCTGTAAAGCGCCTGAAAAGCGCCTGAAAAGCGCCTCTCAAGCCACCCCAATGTAAAAGACTGAGTGCTTTCACACTGGAGTGGTGCGCTTGCAGGACAGGAAAAAAAATTCCTGCAAGCAGCATCTTTGGGGCGGTGCAAGAGCGGTGTATACATCGCTCCTTCACCGCCCCTGCCCATTGAAATGAATGGGAAGGGCCGCAAAACGGGCGCTATTAACCCTTTCCGCTAACGGCCGAAAAGCACCGCTATAGCAGTGGTAAAGCGCCGCTAAAACTAGCGGCGCTTTACAGCTAACGGACCCACCGCCCCAGTGTGAAAGGGGTCTTAAAAATACTTACTAGATGCTGTCTTCCTGCAGCTGCTTCTTCTCTCTCATGTGGGTCCCCAGCATCACCATCTTGGGTAGTGGAATCACAGCTGGCTCCCTACTGCACATGCTTGAGATTGGACCTTCAACTATTAACATTACTTTTTTGTTCCTGGTTCCTCCCCTCTCCCTCTTCCACAATATGAGTACACTTTCCCTTGTTTGGAATGGTTTCTTACCTTTTCTTGTGCCACAGTCAGGAACTTTCTGCCTTCTCACCTAGACAAGGATAATGAGGGGACCCCCCCTGCTGTTTCCTGGAATGCCCATGTAACACATTCCAGGAGGCATTTGTAGAGATGAGAGCATGCACGCTGTGACATTCATTATAAGTGCAGACATGACAGTGCTTTCTGGAGGGTATTTGGCAACTGTCAGAGACTCACAGCTTGTCTTTGCTAGCACTAGGGATTTCCATGCATGCACACACACATTATAGCATGTGGGCACATGCAGTGTATGTGAGGGGGACTGGTAATGGATAAATGAGGGGCTCTACACTGAGTACTGGCAATGGATATACGTGGGGAGGCTGGTGAAGGATGAATATGAAGGCTGTTTACCGAGGACTGGTGATAAATGCATGTGGGGTAGGCTTCAGATGGATGAATATGTGGGGGCTGTAAACTAGGGGGAGATGCTGATGGATGAATGTATTAGGATTTTAATCTGGGGGGAAATGCTGATGGATAAATATATTAGGGCTTTACATAAAGGGTAGGATGGGGGCTGCTGATGTATATATATAAGAGGCTTTTACATTGTAGGAGTTGCTAATGGATAAATATATGCTGGATAGCCGCACTCCAAAAAAGTTCACCTTTATTAAAAAATGAATTGTACACGGGAAAACAGATATCACCAGCACACCAAGGATCTCCAGAGTAGGTCCAGAGCTTTAATTAGTGATCACATTGTTCCAGCAGATTGCAGTGTTTCAGAGCCACGCGGGACCCTTTCATCAGGCATGTAATGAGGTCTGATGAAGGGGTCCTGCGTGGCTCTGAAACAATGAAATCTGCTGGAACGATGTGATCACTGATTAAAGCTCTGGAGCTACTCTGGAGATCCTTGGTGTGCTGGTGACATCTGTGTTCCTTGATTTGACATGGTTCCAGCCATTGGTCGCTGCAGCACCTGTTTATATGCACTGCCACTCCTGCAGGAACGTGTGGGTTGGGATTAGTATATTGCAAATTGTAGGCAGGTGAACTGGGTCTCAACCACTGAAAACCAGGGGAAAAGCAGTGCTATTAATGCTAGTATTCTGGCAGGATGAGATTGTGCAGATATGCGAGTATGATGGAGTGTAATTATTTAATCTGGAACTTTCCAATTTGATCAGCTTGTTTAGGTCTATCACTGGCCTCCATCCTCCTAATTTCATTTTGATGAGTAATATAAGGGAGTAGTAACTTGCAAATCTTTCTGATGGAGTGATAGGATATGATGGGACAGCGGCATATAATCTTTTGAATTCTGTGATGACTGGAAATATTGCCGACCATTTCTCTAGATGTGGGTGATAACAGCTTGCTTGCCATGGAAAGCTCTGTGTATATCTTACTGTATGGCTTCTCAAAGTGATACTAAAGTCTCTTTTTTTTTTAGTTAAAGATAACAAACATGTTATACTTACCTGCCCTGTGCAGCCTGAATCCTCCTCTTCTCGGGTCCCTCTTCGATGCTCCTGGCCCCTCCCTCCTGTTGAGTGCCCTCAGCACTGCAAGCCCAACATTTTTCAGAATTGGGTGGTGAAAATTTTTTCGGAGAGTAAGGTGAGTGATGTCTGCTAGATAAAGCCCTGGAGTGGAGATGAGATTTATGTGGCTTTGAACATGAGCGATCATGGCTCCTAGAGCAACAGGAACTGTCCTTTGACCTCTTGCTTGAAGACTTGGGCTCATTGTGTTTAATTCTTGCTGTGCCATAAGTACAGTCCTGAGCAGCTGCATGTCAATGTATAGGGCAGTAAATACGGAGCCGCCTGCTTTACCACTTCACCCCAGGCTGCTTATGTGAATGAGCCCTTATATTTTATCTTAGGTGGTTTCCTATTGATTCCACTTGGTTAGAAGTAACAAAGCAGTTTTGTTGCAAAAAAGTGCAGAAAGCCATTTTCCTATTTCTTTAGTCGTCCCAACTCAACAAAAGGCACTTTACACTGGGAACTTTGGAAATAGACTTGATAAAAAAAATGTTTTTTTCCATTTTCAGAACATTAGGAAATTACATAGTTACATAGTAGGCGAGGTTGAAAAAAGACACGAGTCCATCAAGTCCAACCTCTGTGTGTGATTTTATGTCAGTATTACATTGTATATCCCTGTATGTTGTGGTCGTTCAGGTGCATATCTAATTTTTTTTTTTTTAATTATCGATGCTCCCCTCTGAAACCACTGCCTGTGGAAGAGAATTCCACATCCTAACCGCTCTTACAGTAAAGAACCCTCTGTGCAGTTTAAGGTTAAACCGATTTTCTTCTAGTTTTAGTGAATGGCCGTGTGTCTTATTAATTTCCTTTTCGCTGAAAAGTTTAATCCCTATTGTGGGGACACCATATGGTATTTGTACATTGAAATCATATCTCCTCTCAAGCGTCTCCTCTCCAGATAGAACAAGTTGCTCGTAACCTATCCTCATAAGTAAGGTCCTCCAGTCCCTTTATTAGTTTTGTTGCCCTTCACTGGACTCTTTCCGATTCCAGCACATCCTTCCTGAGGACTGGTGCCCAGAACTGGACAGCATACTCCAGGTACGGCCGGACCAGAGTCTTGCAGAGTGGGAGAATTATTGTTTTATCTCTAGAGTTAATCCCCTTTTTAATGCATGCCAATATTCTGTTTGCTTTGCTTGCAGCAGCTTGGCATTGCATGCCATTGCTGAGCCTGTCATCTACTAAGTCCCCCAGGTCTTTTTCCATCCTAGATTTCCCCAGAGGTTATCCCCCTAGTGAGTAGATTGCATTCATATTTTTGCAACCCAAATTGCACTATTTTATATTTTTCTACATTAAACCTCATTTGCCATGTAGTTGCACATCCTGTGGAGAAGTTATTGCCCTGATTAGCTTAGTATCATCTGCAAATACAGAGATGAGCTGGTTATCCCATCCTCCAGATCATTTATGAATACATTAAATAGGATTGGTCTTAGGACAGAACCCTGGGGGACCCCACTTTCCACCCCGGACCATTCTGAGTTCTCCCCATTTATCACTACCCTCTGAACTTGCCCCTGTAGCCAGTTTTCAATCCATGGGCTCACCCTATGGTCCATTCCAATGGACCTTACTTTGTACAGTAAACGTTTATGGGGAATTGTATCAAATGCTTTTGCAAAATCCAGATACACCACGTCTACGGGCCTTCCTTTATCTAGATGGCAGCTCACCTCCTCATAGAAGGTTAATAGATTGGTTTGGCAAGAACGATATTTCATGAATCCATGCTGATTACTTTAATGATACCGTTGTCATTACTAAAATCCTGTATATAGTCCCTTATCATCCCCTCCATGAGCTTGCATACAATTTATGTTAGGCTAACTGGTCTGTAATTCCCAGGGATGTAACTTGGCCCTTTTTTAAATATTGGTGCTACATTGGCTTTTCTCCAATCAGCTGGTACCATTCCAGTCAGTAGACTGTTCTTAAAAATTAGGAACAATGGTCTGGCAATTACTTAACTGAGTTCCTTAAGGACCCTCGGGTGCAAGCCACCTGGTCCTGGTGACTTATTAATGTTATGTTTTTCAAGTTTATATCTAATTCTGTCCTCTGTTAGCCAAGAGGGTGCTTCCTGTGACATGTCATGAGGACAAACATTGCAGTTTTGGTTACTGAAGCCCCCTGATTCCCTCGTGAGGACTGAGGAGAGGAATAAATTCAATACCTTTGCCATCTCTCCATCCTTAGTAACCAGATTCCCTTCATCATTCTTTATGGGACCAATATGATCTGACCTCCCTTTCTTACTGTTTATGTACTTAAAGAATTTCTTGGGATTTTTTTTACTCTCCTCCGCTATGTGCCATTCGTGTACTATCTTAGCCGCCCTGATTGCACCCTTATATTTCTTGTTCATTCTTTGTAAAGTTGGAATACTGATGATGATCCCTCAGCCTTGTATTTTTTGAAGGCCTTCTCCTTTGCTTTTATATGCATTTTTACATTGAAGTTAAGCCACCCATGCCTTTCATTAGCTCTTTTAAATTTATTTCCCATTGGGATGCGCTGGCTAATGCCCTTTTTTAATATGCTCTTAAAGCATAATCATTTTTCCTCCGTGTTCTTTGTTCCTAAGATTTTATCCCAATTATTATCTTTTAGCAAGGATCGTAGTTTAGGGAAGTTGACTCTTGAAATTCAGTGTGTTTGTATTTCCCTTATGTTTCCTATTTGTGTGAGTTATACTAAAACTAATTGACCTATGATCGCTTTTGCTAAATTGCCCTGTATTTCCACATCCATGATCAGGTCTGTATTGTTGGTAATCAGTAGGTCTAGTAACGCTTTGTTTCTAGTTGGTGCATTTACCATATGACCCATGAAATTGTCCTGCAAGACATTTAGGAACTGGCGAGCCTTAGATGAATGCGTGGTTCCTTCCACCCAGTCTATGGGGTTTATTTACTAAAGGCAAATCCACTTTGCACTGCAAGTGCACTTGGAAATGCAGTCGCTGTAGATCTGAGGGGGCATGCAAGGAAAATAAAAAACAGCATTTTTGCTTGTACATGATTGGATGATAAAATCAGCAGAGTTTCCCCTCATTTCAGATCTTCCCCTTAGATCTAAAGTGACTCCACTTCCAAGTGCACTTGTAGTGAAAAGTGGATTTGCCTTTAGTAAATCAACCCCTACGTCTGGATAATTAAAATTCCCCATTGTAATGACACTTTCCATTCTTGCCGCCAAACCAAATTGTGATAGGAGGTCCACCTCCGCCTCCTCCCTCTGGTTAGGGGGCCTATAGCATACTCCCAGTATTACTTTCACCTTAGTTTCCTCCCTTTGTAGCTCTACCCATCATCGCTCACATACCCTTGTACATCATTTTTGATATACAGGCATACCCCTCCCCCTTTTTTACCCTATCACTGCGATATAAGGAATACCCTTGAATGGTTGCCAGGCAATCATGAGAGCTGTCGAACAAAGTCTCTGTAATTCCTACAAAATCTAAATCCTCGTACAACAGTAGTTCTAGTTCTCCCATCTTGTCCATCAGACTCCTGCCATTGGTGAACATGCCACGTAGTTTAGACCAGTCACATACTATCTCCTTATTGGGTGCTCTGGGGTTGCAAATAGGACTTGTTACTATACTTACCTCGGGTTTAGGAGCTTTAGTCAACCTACCACTAATGCCTCCAATACTACCCTCTGGAATATGTTCCGCGCTGACTATCTCTACCTCTGGACTCTCCCCCCGTCACCTAATTTAAAAGCCCCTCTCACTTTTTGGCCATCTTCACTCCAAGCAGATCTGCACCTTCCCCATTTAGGTGCAGTCCGTCCCTTCCATAGAGCAGGTAACCTTACTGAGAAGTCACCCCAATTCTCCAGAAACGCAAACCCCTCCTTTCTAAACCAGCTCCTTAGTCACTTGTTTACTTCCTTAATCTCCCTCTGCCTTTCTGGTGTGGCTTGAGGTACCGGTAGGACCTTGGAGGTCCTTTTCCTCAATTTAGCTCCCTAAAGTCTCTAAAATTGTTTTTTTAGGACACTCCATCTACCTCTGACTTTGTCATTGGTGCCAACGTGCACCATGACAGCATGGTCTTCCCCAGCTCCTCCCAGTAATCTGTCCACCAGATCCGCGATGACAGTCCGGCGCTTCGTGTCTTTGTGACAGATTGCCCTCTCTGTCCTTCTAAGATTTGAGTCCCCTACCACCAAAATCTGCCTTTCCTTTCCCTTGGCTTTACTTCTGGCCTCACTGGAGGTGCTATTCCCCTGGCAGCTAGGGGAGTCACTCAGCTCCAGCAGTGCTGGTCCCTGTCTGGTTTCACCAATATCACTCAACGGGGATACTTATTGGGATGTTCCAGCCCAGGACTGGCCTCCCTGACTCTTTCCCCTCTATTACATTAATAGTTTATAGAATACCAGTGCTTTTAGACTAAACTAGAGGTTCCTTTATAGAGATGAAGATTCTTGCTTACCTTTATATTTTGAATAAAAACTTCAGTGATTGTAATCAGCAGAGTTACACACAAAGACATCCCTTATTCCACTCTATAAATCGGTGTCCAAATTCCTCCTGAGTTTAGACAATGTATCTCTTAGACAGGAGAGATTAGTGTATGGCAATTTATAAAAGGAGGTTGATAGCAGATTTCCCATGAAGAAGAATCTTTATACCTTTGAAACGTGTTAGGTCAATGGTGAGAGTTAAACACCACTGAGAGACACCTGGTGGGAGTCTGTTTGGAGTGCCGGGTCACCACTGCTGCCTAGATGGGGTAGGTGCCGGTGGACCAACCATCAGACAGTGAGGGGGGGTTAAGTTGGCGCGGGGGGGTTAGATTGCTTGCCGCAGTCCCCCCAACTAAAAACCACCAGCCGCCACTGCGTGGATCGAATTTCCATACATGTATTGGCTAGCTGGTTGTACACAAGTCAATCTATCAATTGACTTGTGTACAACCAGCCTGTAGGGTTTTCCCCAAACAAGAAGTGTTGCCAGCTATAGCCAGCAACACTGATCATAGTATTCTGCTGTTGTGAAGGCTGTCCGCCGACAGAACACAATAGCACTGCAGGAGTGGTTCCCCCATCCACCCCGCTGGTTGAATGACAGAAAATGTATAATGTATGGCCTGCCCTAATCAGGTACAGTGCTGTACACAGGAGAGACTTTGCAGGTGTTATATTTTTTATAAGGAGAGTCATACACAGTGTGTTACATAGGATGGATTTGGTATGCACTGTACTGTTTAAGAAGCGATACATTGTCTAGAGCGAGGAGGAGGCTGAAAGAGGGATTTATCCAATATGTAGAGTAGAATGTGGAATGTAGTGCTATTTACCATCAGATTGTGATTAATAATCATCCTGATGTGTTTGTGTGTAACTCTGCTGAGTACTATCACTTAAAGTGGTTGTAAACTCTGTCGAGAAGAGAAGAAAAGATTGATTGCACACTTGGATCGAAAAGATGCTGTAGAAATTTCTTTGTCATGAGCCAGACAAGATTGCAATGATGATCAGTTGACGCGTTTCACACAAAAAGAACCGTGCTTGTTCACAACTCTCAAACTCTGTACAACCACTTTTTCCTATACTAAGGCTTACCTGTAGGTGCTGGAAATATGCACAGTTTAGGAGATATTTACAATATACGCTTGCACTGATGTTATCGGCGCATTCGCACTTTAGAAATGACACGTGCAGGCTTTCTTGTGCGTCATCTTTAGAAGAGGCTTCCTTCTGGGACAACAGCCATGCAGACCAATTTGATGCAGTGTGCGGTGTGTGGTCTGAGCACTGACAGGTTGACCCCCTACCCCTTCAACCTCTGCAGTAATGCTGGCAGCACTCATGCGTCTATTTCCCAAAGACAACCTCTGGATATGACGCTGAGTACGTGCACTCAACGTCTTTGGTCGGCCCTGGCGAGGCCTGTTCTGAGTGGAATCTATGCTGTTAAACTGCTGTACGGTCTTGGCCACCGTTCTGCAGCTCAGTTTCAGGGTCTTGGCAATCTTATTATAGCCTAGGCCATCTTTATGTAGAGCAACAATTCTTTTTTTGAGATCCTCAGAGTTTTTTGCCATGAGGTGCCATGTTGGATCTCCAGTGAACAGTATGAGAGAGTGAGAGTGATAACACCAAATTTAACACACCTGACACCTTCTAACACTAATGAGTCACATGACACCGGGGAGGGAAAATGGCTAATTGGGCCCAATTTGGACATTTTTACTTAGGGGTGTACTCACTTTTGTTGTCAGCGGTTTAGACATTAATGGCTGTGTGTTGAGTTTTTTTGAAGGGAACAGCAAATTTACACTTCTACAAGCTGTACACTCACTACTTTACATTGTAGCAAAGTGTCATTTCTTCAGTATTGTTACATGAAAAGATATAATAAAATATTTACAAAAATGTGAGGGGTGTACTCACTTATGTGGGATACTGTATGTGTATTCTTTGGGCACCTTAAAGTGGTTGTAAACCCCAAACCTCAAAACACTATAATTTTGCACAGTTTAGTAGATGTTGTTATAACCTAATTCACATTGTGTGTACCTCTCAAAAAGTAATTCTCATTCGGTTGTAGCCGTTCTGTTTTGTGTTCTGTTTGTATTTGACTTTCTAGGTTTACAACCACTTTAAAAGTCCATTTAGTCCAGTTTTAGTATTTTTAAAGTTACCCCTGTACCAGTGCTCTCCCCTTTTCTCTCTGATGCTCAGGGCAGTCCCTCCACATCATCACATACAATATAGGGCTATTAACCCTGCACTGTATATGGAGGAGGCAGCAGTGCGATCGCAGTCAGGAGCTCCTTACAGAGGAGGCTGTGCGAGACTGACAGAGCTGTGAAGTCACATGGTGGCTCTGAAGGAGTATTAAAAAAAAGTATTTACACTGTAACCTATAGCGTTCCATCAACCTTTTACACAGTGGAACCCATTAGTTTTAGTGTTTTTTTGGTTTACTGATTAGTACAGACATGGAACTGCACTCACTTAAAAGAGATGTATGTTTGTTTTTTTATTTCAGAATCATACTTACCTAGGTGGATAAAGCGTTGGTCCAATGCTGCATCTGTTCCCCGCCGGCTCTAACACTGAGAACCAAACGATCTAACACCGCCAATCTCTCAGGGCTCTGTGAGCAGAGAGCTGGTGACTGTCAGTCATCGCTCCCTGCTCTGCCCCCTTCTTGCTCACTGGAGTGCTGGGCTGAGGAAGGGACGGGAGCGGCTCACAGAGAGGCTGAGCCGGGTGCCAGTCCAGGCATGAGGACGGATTCCGACTCCATTGTCGAGAATCTGCCCTGGACCGCCTCTGTGACATCAGCGGCCTTCAGCCCGCTGTCTGCTCAAAATGGGTCACAGGAATGCAGAACGAACTGCACTCCTGTGATCCATAGGAGTACAGCCAAACGAGCTTTGGCTGTACTTCTCCTTTAAGACGAAAGCAATATGAGCAGAGACAGCAACACTGTACAGCTGCCAAGGATGGAAGATCTGATCTGAAGTCTGACTGGGTTCTAGGTAGAGCTTTACAATTTCATTTCTACTGAAATTCCAACTTACAGTTCATTTACATTTGCGGTTGGGGGGGTATAACAAGATGTTGAGCTGTGTTTTTCTGCCCTGTCGCGCTCGGACTTTAGGACTGGAAGATTTAGAGTGGAGTACAGCATCACTGTTGGTTTTTCTTAGCCAGGAATACTGGGCTTGGCTACAGTAACAGACTCAACTTTTCAGACCACCTTTTTATGGTTCTGTCTCATTTATTTCCCACAAAATCCAATGACAGCATTCAGTTGTAGAAAATTTTATGGATGATGATTACAAAAAAGAAAATAAGACTTAGGAATTTAGAAGTTGAGGTTTAGAAGACAGATTTCTACATAGTTCAGGATCCTGAGCAGCAAGTGCATTTATAAAAATGTTTGATGCATAATCTCCTTTCTTTACAACCACGTCAATCAGTTCTCGAGCTCTATCTTTTGTGACCAAATGCGAGTCAATAATTATTTCTTTCTCACTATCATTGATCACTTTTTTATCCAGGAGCATATCAACCAGTCCACTGATCGTAGCTTTGTTTAGAGCCTCCACAAGCGACAACCTCGCAGCTCTCAGACGGTCTAGGAAAGTAAATTTGGTTTAGTTATCGTGATTTTCTCAGAGAATAGTATTGTAGTTTAGAAAAGTCTAAGTCCTTACCTGCCATTGTCTATTGTTCCGTTCTCTTCACCTTTTTTTATGAGGGTTCCAAGAAAAATACCTTTAACAAGATTAATATTTTTATAAATAAAATGCTACTCCATAGTGTGTTATAGCAGGTTAAGTACTTTATTACACGTAAAGAACAGTATATATTAAAATATATGAAGGGTTAGGGCATAATGTCATGTGATTCAAAAGGGCAACTGCTTTTTGGTCTGTGAGGTTGGGAGGCACTATATGACTACTACATTTTTATATACAATGTGCTCACATTCTTCCTGTAGCACCCCTCTGACATGCCAAAGGCAGGATGGCACCTCTAGAGGCCAGGGGTGGGCTAGCATTTCACCCCAAGGCTGAGTCCATGGCTAAAATGGGGGGACCGAGAAAGGATATTGTGTACCAATCACTTTTGTCATTTTAAAATTTTGTTGCAGAACAGTTAAGGAGGTGAGGGTTAGGGGTCCCAGATACCATAGCAGATCACTTACAGACTCTACAGATCCAGATCAATGTTCAGCTTCACAGTGTCAGAACCTTTAGGCTGACCATGCAACAATGTAAGCACACTCCCAAAATTCATTGCATCCTCGAAGTGAGTCACCAGGCCCTTTTGAGAGACCAGCCTTCTTCCTGGCTCTTACCAGCAAGGGGCCTCCCTGGGTCTCCTCCTTGGCACAGCTTCCTCCAGACCACGCAGGACCACTTCAGCACACTTTAGTGCCCCAAACCAGGCTATTGGGCAGCACCTCCCCATCTCTCAGCTCAGGAAAAAAGTAAGCACATGGCCTGTCCCAAATATTTATATCCTCCCCCAGCTTGCACTAGTGGCATAAAGCTCCTACTGATTTGGCTGAAGAAAATAGAAATGTACATAACTTAGTTTTGTTTGTGCAATCTCATAGTATGACCAGTGATACCAGTGACATCTACTGGCAACAGTGAGAAATCACAAGCCAACTTAAAGTGATTATTTAAAAAAAAATAAAACACAAAGGTTTACAAACATGTTATACTTACCTCCACTGTGCAGCTCATTTTGCACAGAGTGGCCCCGACCATCCTCTTCTGGGGTCCCTCGGCAGCTCCTCCTCATATCAGATAACCCCCTAGGAGAAGCGCTCTCCCGGGGGGGTTACCGTGCGGGCGTGCTCCCGAGTCCAGCATTTGCGTCCATACACACGAATGCCGGACTCGGCCACGACCCCCGTCGCTCGCATCATTGGAATTGATTGACAGCAGCGGGAGCCAATGGCTGCGCTGCTATCAATCTATCCAATCAAGAGCCGAGACCACACGCAGAGAGGGAAAGCGCGTCTCCCCCGAGGGAATTACGGGGCTCAGGTAAGTAAAACGGGGGACTGGGGGGCCGGTCACTGCCAGAAGTTTTTTCACCTTATTGCGTAGGATGCATTAAGGTGAAAAAACATGAGGGTCTACAACCCCTTTAAAGTGGTTCTAAAAGCTCAAGGTTTTTTACCTACATGCATCGAACCTCTCTAATAGCTACCTGAGCCCGGTCTTCCTCCAGCGCTGTGCACGAGAGCCTCTGCTTTCCTGGGACTCTCCTTCCTCATTGGCTAAGACAACAGTGACAGCCATTGGCTCCCATTGCTGTCAATCACAGCCGGTGAGACATTGAGAAGAGAGGGACAGAAGCGAGCCACGGCTCTGTGTGTGAATGGACATGCAGAGCAGCGGCTCGGAAGCGAGCCTGCCTGGGTGCCACCATAGCAAACTACTTGCTCTGGGGGCACATGGCAGGAGGGATGGGCCAGGAGCGCCGGCGGGTAACCAAGGAGGAGGTTTGGGGCTGCTCTGTGCAAAGCCACAGCACAGAGCAGGTAAATATAACATGTTATTTTAATGCAAAACAAATCTGAAGATTTAATAGCACATTAAGTTTAGGACAAAACCAGGTAAAAAACCATACAATCAGTCTGAGCCAACTACAGTCCAGCCAAAAACTAAATTGACATAGTAGCTCCTGTTTAGGACAAGGGGGCTATATTCCTTTACTCATACTTCCTTTAATAAAGAGATCCTCTGCAGCTTCTTTATCCATGCTATAGTTACAGCCTAATTTCTCTTCTTCCATAAGCCTCTAAACTCCTTAAATGCCTTGTATATACCCTCTATCTCGTTTGTTGATTATTTTCAGTCAGAAATCTGCTCTATCTTTTCAACAGAAATTGCTCTCACAAAACGGACCAATAATCTTCACAGAGCTATATCCATGGGCAGGTTCTCCCTGCATCTGCCAGTTGAACTCTCCACTCTTTGACACTGTCGATCACTTCTCTGCTACAGCAAACCCCATTTGGCATGAGGACACTGTCCTCTACTGGTTTCCTCCATACTTAGACAATTTTTCAATGGTTCTATATTATTATACCTCTCTATTAGGCTTCTTTGACAACAATGATATGACTGAACAGCAACTAGAAATGTTCATTAATACAGGCAAGGACAGGTCAGGAGATCTGTGTGCAATGGATATGGGAGCCCAAAGAAAGAGACTGGTTTGCTGCAAGAGGAGAGATAAACATAGAAACATTGTGGACCCAGGGTTAAGTTATGGAGGACACTTAGAGCCCTTGCACATTGGGGCGGGGGGCGGCGTCGGCGGTAAAACGCTGCTATTATTAGCGGGGTTTTACCGTCGGTATGCGGCCGCTAGCGGGGCGGTTTTACCCCCCGCTAGCGGCCGAGAAAGGGTTAAATACCACCGCAAAGCGCCTCTGCAGAGGCGCATTGCCGGCGGTGTAGCCGCGCCGTCCCATTGATTTCAATGGGCAGGAGCGGTAAAGGAGCGGTATACACACCGCTCCTTCACCGCTCCGAAGATGCTACTGGCAGGACTTTTTTTACCGTCCTGCCAGCGCATCGCTCCAGTGTGCAAGCCCTCGGGGCTTTCACACTGGGATGACAGCAGCGGCACTTTCGGGGCGGTTTGCAGGCGCTATTATTAGCGCAATAGCGCCTGCAAACCGCCCCAGTGTGCAAGGGCTCTAAATCACAACGTAGATCAAAGCGAGCTGAATACCTTCTCTTTCATGCCCTCTAAACTATTACATGAGAAGCTAGCTGCATCTGGGTCACCTTTGAATCATACTTCACATGTAGAACATCTCAAAGGCCTTCCAAGTGTGTAGCATCTCAAAAATATTTACAGTATCTCACAAAAGTGAGTACACCCCTCACATTTTTGTAAATATTTTATTATATCTTTTCATGTGACAACACTGAAGAAATGCCACTTTGCTACAATGTAAAGTAGTGAGGGTACAGCTTGTATAACAGTGTAAATGGGCTGTCCCCTCAAAATAATTTAACACACAGCCATTAATGTCTAAACCGCTGGCAACAAAAGTGAGTACACCCCTAAATGAAAATGTCCAAAAAGGGGCCGAAGTGTCAATATTTTGTTTGACCGCCATTATTTTCCAGCACTGCCTTAACTCTCTTGGGCATGGAGTTCACCAGAGCTTCACAGGTTGCCACTGGAGTCCTCTTCCACTCTTCCATGACGACATCACGGAGCTGGTGGATGTTAGAGACCTTGCGCTCCTCCACCTTCCATTTGAGGATGCCCCACAGAAGCTCAATATGGTTTAGGTCTGGAGACATGCTTGGCCTGTCCATCACCCTTACCCTCAGCTTCTTTAGCAAGGCAGTGGTCGTCTTGGAGGTGTGTTTTGTGGTCGTTATCATGTTGGAATACTGCCCTGCAGCCCAGTCTCCAAAGGGAGGGGATCATGCTCTGCTTCAGTATGTCACAGTACATGTTGGCATTCATGTTCCCTCAATGAACTGTAGCTCCCCAGTGCCGGCAGCACTCATCCAGTCCCAGACCATGACACTCCCACCACCATGCATGACTGTAGGCAAGACACACTTGTCTTTGTACTCCTCACCTGGTTGATGCCACACACGCTTGACACCATCTGAACCAAATAAGCTTATCTTGGTCTCATCAGACCACAGGACATGGTTCCAGTAATCCATGTCCTTAGTCTGCTTGTCTTCAGAAAACCGTTTGTGGGCTTTCTTGTGCATTATCTTTAGAAGAGGCTTCCTTCTGGGACAACAGCCATGCAGACCAATTTGATGCAGTGTGCAGTGTATGGTCTGAGCACTGACAGGCTGACCCCCCACCCCTTCAACCTCTGCATTAATGCTGGCAGCACTCATACATCTATTTCCCAAAGACAACCTTTGAATATAACGCTGAGCACGTGCACTCAACTTCTTTGGTCGACCATGGCGAGGCCTGTTCTGAGTGGAACCTGTCCTGTTAAACCGCTGTATGGTCTTGGCCACCGTGCTGCAGCTCAGTTTCAGAGTCTTGGCAATCTTCTTATAGCCTAGGCCATCTTTATGTAGAACAACAATTCTTTTTTTTAGATCCTCAGAGAGTTCTTTGCCATGAGGTGCCATGTTGAACTTCCAGTGACCAGTATGAGAGAGTGAGAGCGATAACACCAAATGTAACACACCTGCTCCCCATTCACACCTGAGACCTTGTAACACTGATGAGTCACATGACACCAGAGAGGGAAAATGCTAATTGGGCCCAATTTGGACATTTTCACTGTTCTGCCAAGAAATCGTTCCCCTCGGCGGATAATGACCCCCCTGTACTGCGCAGGCGCAGCGCTTGTGCAGTAGGAACAACAAGGGAGCTGCCGAAAAGATCGGAAGCTGAACAGCTGTGAGTGAACTGTACACGGCGCCTGCGCAATAAGCAAGACATTGTGGCTGACGCTGCCGCACGCTCCCGATGCTCATGCTACTCTGCAAGGGGCGGGTGTATTACTGTGATAATGTGTTTATAATCCGGCCCTTGCACAGTAGTATGAGCATCGGGAGCGTGCGGCATTGTCTGGTAGCATCGGGAGCGTGTGGTAGAATGTGGTGTTAAACGTCTGCAGGCGAGGTGTAAAGCTGACACTCAGCTGTGTATGTTCGGCTATTTTTAGCTCGGTAGTGCTTTGTACTGTGCAAGCGCTGTGCTTGCGCAGTACATGGGGGTCATTATCCACTGGGGGAACTTTTTTAGCAAGACACTGTATTGTGCAAGTGCTGCGCCTGCGCAGTACATGGGGGTCCTTATCCGCCGGGGGAACTTTTTCAGCAAGACACCGGCACAAGCTTTTATTTAACTTCAGGGCCGGTCTTGTGGGACTCTGTGCTGTGCAGGCCTCCTGACTGCGTCCTACCAACTGATGTCATTGGTTGCTAAGGCACACATGGGGAGCCCGCCCAGTGTCCTTAGTTTCCCCCGTCTTGCCTCCACGGCTGAGTAGGAGGTACAGGTCAGGGGGTGGGAGCTGTCTGTGGCACGCTCATCTCCTCCCTATATGCAATTTTCCTCTCCCAACGTCTCCCAGTGCAGCCAGAGCTGGTGGGTGGGGGAGGTGGCGCTCTGTTTCCCTTCTCACACGGGTGTCTGATCCAGCAGCTGAAGATGGAGGGGTAGAGAGAGCAGCCCAGCTAATCTTCCTTCATCTCTAGTGGTGCAGTAAGTGTCTGATGTAGAGAGGCTTCTCCAGCAGGCATTCCATGCAACACATGGGAACCTTTTTTGCTTGTTACACATGCTTAGGCAGCCCACTGAAAAACACAGGAACACGCAAAAAAACCTGTGCATGTTCGGACACACCTACTGGTGTGCCTCAAGACTTTGTAGAATTCTAAAGGGTGCCTTGACCAAAAGAAGGTTGAGAAACACTGTTTTAGACTACTGCAACATCTTCCTCTCTGACATTTAATTACCAAGACTTTCACCTACCAGTCTCTTCACTTCCCTCTAATCATTAAAATTCGGGTTACTTTACTTTGCCTTCAAAGCACTTCACCATTCATCCTCCACCTACATTGCTGACCTCATACACAATTATGCTGGTGTTAAGCATTTTTTTAGCAAGGTAAGAAAGCAACAAAACGCATTAGTGTGAAAGTTCTGCATGCTACATTTTTGGTGCATATTTTAAAAGCACATAAAAAATGCACCTCCCTTTTAAATTGAAAATGCATTAAAATGCAAAGCAGTTGAGTTTTGGTGCGCTTTTTGAGTCATCCATTCATGTTTTTCAGGTGCAGGATTGGAGTCAGGCAACCAGAAAACACACCAAAGAAGCATATGCGTTTTTACCAGATTTTTTCAACAAAGCAGTGTGAAAGAGCCCAAAACCATTCGATAACCGCCCTATAGCAGATATACTGCTACAGGGCAGCCACTGTGAGCTGGATCACGTACAGTGGGGACATTTTTTATTTGATCCCCTGCAGATTTTGTAAGTTTACCCACTTACAAAAAAATGAAGGGTCCATCTTTTTTTTCTTAGGTGTATTTTAAACGATAGAGATAGAATATCAACCAAAAATCAAAAACACGATACAGTGGAACCTCGGTTTGCGAGTAACGCGGTTAACGAGCGTTTCGCAAACCGAGTACTGTATTTCTAAAATTCCTAACTCGGTTTGCGAGTGTTGTCTCGCAAACCGAGCAGGATTTAGGCCAACAGCGGTGTGCAGTACCGCTTTTGGCCTGAGGTGGGGGGCGCCGGAGCCGAGCCAAAAGTCGCCGATCAGCGCCGTTCGGAAATGCACGGAAAGGCCCGAGGACAGTTTGCCGAGGTCTCACCCGAAGTGTCCCTCGGGCCTTTTCGGACGTTTCTGCGGCTCCCCAGCGCCCCCCCCTCCTCTCTGGCCGCATGCGGTGTTGCATCCCATTGAAGTCAATGTGGAACAAATTATTTTCGTTTCCATTGATTTCAATGTGAAAGCTCGCTTTGATATGCGAGTACATTGGATTACGAGCATAATCCTGGAACGGATTATGCTCGTAATCCGAGGTTCCATTGTACAAATGTTATAAATTGAGTTGCAGTTCAGTGAGTAAAATACGTATTTGATCCCCTACCAACCAACAATAATTCTGGCTTCCAGAGACTGGCTTCAGTATGTGCTCATGTGGTACACAGATTAGTCCTGTCAATTTAAGATGATGTTCCTAACGATAACTCATTATGTGTATAAAAGACACCTGTCCACAGGATACCTTTCTTCCATTCAAACCTCACAATCATGGGCAAGACCAAAGAGCTGTCAAAGGACATTAGGGACAAGATTGTAGACCTTCACAAGTCTGGAATGGGCTACAAGACCATCATTAAAGCGGAGTTCCACCCAAAAGTGGAACTTCCGCTTTAAGCACTCCTCGCGCCCTTACATGCCACATTTGGCGTGTAACTGTTTTTGGAGGGGAATTCGGTACCTGGTTTTTACAAGTACTTCCTGTCCCACTTCCTTCTTCTGGCCGCCTAGGAGACTCCTCCTCTCCCCCTAGGCAGCCCCTCCCTCTCTGCAATCTTCTGGGACACTTCACAGGTCCCAGACGATTGCCTGGCCACTAGGAGAGTGCAGCGCGACTCATGCTTGCGCAGTGCGTGCCCGGTTGTGAAGCCGCAAGCTGTCACGACCGGGTGCCCACAGTTGCTATGCTATATGCGCTGTGGAGAGGAGGGGGAGAGGAGCGAGGCCTCGGGCGGCCGCATTGCTAGACTGTGGGATAGGTGAATATCTGCTTATTAAAAGTCAGCAGCTAATAAACTGAAAAACAGAGAGAAGGGACAGCTGTTGGAGCGATTATTCGCAAATGGAAGAAATACAAAATATCCATCAATCGCCCTCGGTCCTGGAACGCCATAAAAGATTTTGCCTCGTGGAGTAAAGGTGATCATGAGAAAAGTGAGGGATCAGCCCAGAACTGCATGGGAGGAGCTGGTGAATGATCTCAAGGCAGTTGGGACCACAGTCACCAAACAAACCATTGGTAACACAATACATCACCATGGATTGAAATCCTGCAATGTCCCTTTCCTTAAGAAGGCACATGTATGGGCCCATCTGAAGTTTGCCAATGAACATCTAAATGATTTAGAGAAGGACTGGGAGGAAGTGCTGTGGTTAGGCAAGACCAAAATTGGCATTAACTCAACTTGCCTTGGTTGACGGAAGAAAAATGCTGACTATGACCCTAAGAACATCATCCCTACAGTCAAGCATATATTGAAAATATACCTATAATAAAAATGATAGACCCTTCATTTCTTTGTAAGCGAGCAAACTTACAAAATCAAAGACCCCTCGTATTTAGACAAATGGAAGAGAGACCTCCAACTATGCTGGACACCTGCAGACCATAAAAAGATCCTAACCCTTTCTTTTAAGTCATCCATTTACAAAAAAATATCAGGAATTGGGCTATTTTGGAATGGGGTACATATATAATTACAAAAATGTACTGATAGATCCCTACCGTTCACGCCTTCCTTTCATTTGTTGCACCACACCGAGATCCCATTGTCTGCTTATAAGAAGTCTGAAGGTGAGACATGTGGTTAATGCTGCTCAGGCATGTATTCCGTCTCTGTGGAAATCGACAAACCCACCAATTCTACGGCAATGGCTTCCCAAAGTAGAAGACATTAGGCTAATGGAAATCCTCACCAGTTCTTTAACCACCGGAAGGTTTTACAGCCTCCATAACCAGCCTTTTTAGGCTAATTAGCACTGCGCTACTTTAACTGGTAAATACGTGGTCATGCAATGCTGTACGCAAATGAAATTTATATAATTTTTTTTCACACAAATAGAGCTTCCTTTTGGTAGTATTTGATCACCACTGGGCTTTTTTGTTATTTTTTGCGATATATAAACAAAAAAAGGCCAAAAATTGTGAAAAAAACAAAACAATATTTTCTACTTTCTGCTATAAAATATATCCAATAAAAAAAAATCCAAAAATTCTAATTTCTTCATAAACTTTTGCCAAAATGTATTCTGTCTTTGGTAAAAAAAAATCCCAAATAAGTGTATATTGATTGTTTTGCGTGATATATAGTTATAGCGTCTTTTATGCTAGTAATGGTAGTGATAAGCGACTTATAGCGGGACTGCGATAGTGCAGGGGACAATCTGACACTAACTGATGCTGGGGGGAGGGGGGGGGGCACTGACTGACACCATCTCAAGAGACTACTAATACAGTGATCAGTGCATAAAAAAATATACACGGTCACTGTACTAATGACACTGGCTGGGAAGGGGTTAACATCTAGGGTGATCATGGGTTAAATGTGTGTCTAACAATGTTTAGTGTGTGTAATATGTTGTGCTGTTTTACTAAACAATATTCCAGTTATGCCCTGCTTTGCGGGTAGAAAAAAAAAGGTAAATCGCCGCTGTCTGAAGAGAGCCCTGTGTTGCTTACCAACACAGGGCTCTCTTCAGTCATTCACTCAGCCGATCGGTGGGTCCCGGCCATAAATCAATGCCCAGGACCCGCTGATTGGTTTGTGCTTTATGACAACAGAGTCTTCCTGATCTGTGCATGCATGCGATGTACAGGCACGTACGTAATTGTGCCTGTGCGAGCTGACCTGCCGCAGTAAATGTACTGCATTGGATTGGCAAGCAGTTAAACAACGCTAAAGAAAGATTTACCAAAATGTGGTTTTACTGGATCGAATTCTCCTGCGCAGAGGAATTCATGAAGATCCTGGCGGGCTGATCCTTGTAAACTATATGATCCTTCCTGTCTATTTGTAACGGACGGTGCCACCTGTGTGGATTAGGGTGGTCTTAACACCTTTGTGATTTTACTCTCTCCTGCCTGTTTTATTTTTTATTTTTTTAAGATCCCTTTCACACTGAGGCGCTTGAAAACTGTCCATAGAATGTCAGGCGTTTTTGCAACGCTTTTACGGTATTAACAGTGCACTTTTTTTTAAGGTCACATGTCTAAAAAGAAACATTTGCGGCACTTTTGAAGCACTTTTCATGTGCTTTTCAGGCGCTTTTGAAGCGCTTCCCATTCACTTCAATGGAGAGGGGCGTTTTTGAGGCGCTTTTTTAAACGCTCCAAACATGCTCCAAAGATGCTGCTTGCAGGACTTTTTTCACTACCCTGTCAGCGCACCGCCCCAGTGTGAAAGCATCCATTGAAATGAATGGGAAGCAGTTTTCAGGAGCTTTTCAGGCTCTTTTTTTAGCGCAAAAGCACCTGAAAAACTCAGTGTGAAAGGGGTCTAATGGCTATAAATAAAGAATGCAAAAAAGACAGACAGCCAAGTCTACAAATGGCACTTACCACTTTTTAGTGAACTCTATTACTCTAGCAGTAATTCTCGGAGGGGTGAAAATATTTTTGGGTTTAACCTAATCATAAATTGCCTATGCTGTTTTTTTTTTTAAAGTCTTTTTAGACTTAGCAGATCTCTTTGTACCCAAGGGGGCATGGTGAGACTGAGTGGGGTGGAGGGTCCTTTCAAGCTCAGGATATTGATGGCTGTATTAAAGCAGTTGTCCGAGAAAGTTTGACATTGTTGCAGAAAATTTTGTCTTGGTCATATAGGCTAGTGCAGTGATGGCGAACCTTGGCACCCCAGATGTTTTGGAACTACATTTCCCATGATGCTCCACTACACTGCAGAGTGCATGAGCATCATGGGAAATGTAGTTCCAAAACATCTGGGGTGCCAAGGTTCGCCATCACTGGGCTAGTGTATCTGAATCAGATGCAGAGGCTGGTGTTTATAGGTTCCTGCTCCAGTGCAAGGGAAGCAACATCAGCAGGAAGGGAAGCAGTTTGAGTATTTTGCAGGTCTTTGGCAGAGTGAATGTTTGCCCAAGCTTTTGCCACGGTTCCCCTACGTCTGGTTTCCACCATTACTATCAGTGAGGGTATTCCACTGTGAGGTGCTCATGGAGTAGGGTGCAGAAATGGGTTAAACATGCCTGTGAAGGCAGTGGCTGAACTACCAGGGTCGCAAAGGTCACACTTGCGACCCGGCCCTGGTGTTCCGCTACTGTCAGGGGGCCCCAGTGGGTTTGCTGGCGGCGTTGCAGGGATCTGAGCTGAGAGTGTCTCTTACATCCCAGAGCCTGCATTAACAGTTCCCCCTCCCTCCTCCCTTGCACGGATGGAAGAGGAGAGACACAATCTGCTCTTTCTTCCTCTTCTCCTGTGTGAACCACGGGAAGTGTGAATGATCAAATTCAGCTGCTTAGCTTCACACTTCCCACAGTGCACACACAGGAGGAGAGGGGTGGGAGGAGAAGGATCAGATCGGCTTTCTTCTCTCCCATCTGTGTGAAGGAGGAGGGAGGGGGAACTGTCAACACAGGCTCTGGGCTGTATGAGAGAGACTCTCTCAGCTCAGAGTCCTGCTGAGGAGGCACTGGTAGGTGGCATTATAAAGCACTGATAGGGAGCACTGATAGGTGGCACTAATAGGCAGCACCGATAGGCTGTACCGATGGACACTGATGGGGCTGCACTGATTAGCAGTGCCCTGATTATCAGTGTAAATTGACAGTATTGCAGGTTAACGGCTCTCCTTTCCTCACACAGATACAGTGTGGGAGGAAAGGACTGACCATAACCTGCAAGTCTGTTTACATGTGATCAGCTGATCACATGATAAAGGGCCCCTGTGATTGGCTCTTTACCATAATCTGTGATCAGGTGAAGGACACAGCAGACACAGTGAGCGCACGCGGGAAGATTTTCATAGACGCCCTCCCAGAACTGGAAGCCCTGGGCTCAGGTGAAGGGGGGACAGGGGGGCCCTTCATGGTTTCTTGCACTGGCACCCTGAAGGTTCTAGCTACACCTCTGCATGAAGGTGTACACAGCAACCCAGGTGTCAACTGTTCTGTAGGTCCTGAGTACCTTATAAAGGGCTCTAGGCGATAGCAGTGGTAATACCGGTGGTTTCTTGTAACACCTAGTCATCCATCTGACATTAAGCTCTGAATGATGGAATTTTTACTGCCAGGTTTGAAAAGTGTAACACCCCCTAAGTGAGTAATTTTCACAAACAATTCACAGTTTCCTTAAAATTTTAAAGTAGAAACTATTCAGGAGACATGTAATAGGTGAGGCTACGGTATTGTTCCAATACAGGGTGAATCCGTCTTACCTAACCAATGTCATTGATCCCTATTTAGGGTCCAGGCTTTGCCTGTCATGGTGAGCATACACCCAGAGGAGTCTTCGGGGTCTGAGTTCCATGAGGATGGACCATAGCCTTGGACCTGTATAGGCACGCTGCGGCCAACTACACACATTGCCCTAATCGCCAAGGTGAGCGCCTAAGCAGGATCCAGTGCCTGAAGCAATTACAAGGCCTTCCCCACTTTGCAGAGTCTGGGCATGGCTCCTAAAATTGTACAAATGACACACTGATCCAGATCTACTGCTTCTATTGTATTAGAAGTCCGTAAGAAGTTGATTGAAGAATCAAAAGTAAAATACTAAACTAGAGATGAAACAAATCCTCCTACATAAGCTGTGCCTGTTTATCAGCAGTCTACTCTTTTCTACAGCCGTTCAAAGTCCAGAATTTATAAAGCTTGTCTCAGCTGTCAGAAAAAAGGGGGCGGAAAGCTGAAATTACACTCCGCAGAGCTCAGTGAGGAGAGCTGATTGGAGGCGAGGCAAGGGAAGGGATGCCTGTCACCCCCCACATAACACAGGAACAGAGCTGAGGCTGTCAGTCTGCTGAAGCTCACTCCATGTCACCTTTTTTCTCTTGGTGTCAGGAAAACTTTTCAGAAGTGATTCATGCTGATAGCAGAGGAACCAAGCATCAGACAGAAATGACACTTGGTGCTCTTAATCGAGACAAGTACACACTATAGAGGGATATGATTTGTTCATATTTTATGTCTAAGGTTTATTACCATTTTAAGCATAGAATGATTTTGCCATAAGAGAGAAGAGGTTAATAAACCTAAGGACACTAGCAATACAAGAAGGTTTCATGGAGTGGAGTAGGTTTTATAGGGGTATGCCCAGGGGGACATGTCCAGCAAAACATTGCCAGAAGGGTCTATTCACTGAAGGTAGCAGCCTATAAGCAAGGACTATGCATAGCCAGCCTGTGTCTGGTATTGTATGATTAACTCAGTCCCTTCTGCATTCTTGTTTTGGGTCAAGGACTCAAGAACAAGTATTGAAGCCATGTGAGAAGGGAGCTCAGCAATGGCAGTTTCTATATCTCTTTCATGACAGATTTCCTTTAAAGAGACTTTGTCGCTATAGGGTCAAAACAAAGAGCAATACCTGCAGCAAGAAGAGGCTGTATACTTTCCTACTTTCCTTTCCATCGACCTGTGTCTTGAAATGCCTCTGCAAGTATTCTTCTGTCTGGATGAGTTGAATACCAGCTTTTCCCATTGCAAGCAGTAGTTTCTGCCACCGGCTCGTATGTCTTGTAGTGGAATATAAGCTGAAGAGAGGAACCACTGTGTGTGGTGGAGGTAGCTGGCATTCAAACACCTGGAAGTGTTGAATACTGGGGACTAGTAGCATCATGGTGGCGAGACCCAAAAAAAGATAAGAATAGAGCCTTTTTCTCTTGGTAGGCATGGTGCACCTGAAGATGTCATCTGTGACAAAACTGGTAGGGCTTAGCTGGACACACAGTACTGCGCTTGCGCGAGGGAATGGAGGCCATCTTTGCTGCTGGAATCCCATACTACTGTGTTCAGGGACATGCTTTGTTACTTCTTTGCATTTGTAAATTTTTAAACCTTAATAAATTTCTTTTTATGAGTGGTTTTACACTATGTGGAGCATCTTTTCTATTATATGCACATCAGTCCTGCTGAGTATATTCCTAGTGGATTAGCGTTTCCTTGCGGGCTATGGATGCATGTGATGATAGTTAGCCAGCTAAATTCCTAGTGTTTCCTGTAGAATATGGGAGGTTAGAAGAGTGCATTTTACCCCAGCATCTTTCAGGACAGCCACCATGAGAGATCCTGGCTCCTCCCTTCCACAGGAAGCACTGCGTCAGCCATCTGTAAAATTCAAGCTTCCCCTGCCAGCCCTTCAGTTATTAGTGTTTCCTTTAAGCGGGAGACACTGCAAGGGACCAAGGCCGGATAGCCGGCGGGGCTGAGGCAGCGAGTGGTCCTGTAAGGGGGGGGGGGGGACTCTTCTTCCGAGAGCGGATGGACGATTCAGGGGCCCGCTGGCAGATCCACATAGTGCGGCCACAATGGAGCTTGAGTGGGCCAAGTGGTGGGTGACATCATATCTGGTGGGGCTGGACACTTTCCCTCAATCCGTGGCTTCTGGTTCTGCACGCTAAAAGCAGGCCAGGCAGAGGCTGGAGCGAGCCGGGGTGCTGTACAGATAGCAAGAGGCTCCTGTGCACCACATTGTGGGCATGTCGGAGGCAGAGCCAGCCCAGAACTGGCCACAGCGGGGCCAGCTCCAGCCATCAAAAGGTAAGGGGAACCTGGGGAGGGATTCCCCCTTACCGTTACTTCTTCCCACTGGATAGCTCCTAGGGTGGGGCTCCCTCTGGGCAGTCAGATGAGGAAGGAGGATCAGGACCCTGGGAGGAGGGCCTGGAGAGTCCCTGGGTGTGTTCCCTGGGTACAGCTGGCGGAGGGGGATCAGGGTCCCAGCAGCTGCTAACAAAAACTCCAGTATGCTTGTGTCTTGCAGAGTAAAGCTACAGAGAAGTCTAGATCCTACCATAGCTCTAAGAGGAAGTGGTGTCCCTCCTGCAGGGTTACCTTAGGAGACAGCTGGTCTAAAATATTATGCAAGGAATGTAAAGACGTTCTGGTTAGGGAATGGGCTTCAGAGCAGGAAAGTGATTTAGCAGCCTCAGTGAAAGAGCTTTCCTTCATGTTTCAATCGTTTAAAACACTTTGAGGGATTTCAGGTGCCGCAGCCCTCAACGGGCCCTTTACCTGTCACAGCTCCTCTGCCAGCCCAGCAGGGTTCAGCACCAGCTCTGCTGGTCATCCCTGCCAGAGAGGAAGGGACCCTTGGGGTCCCCAGGGAGGAGACAGGGGGAGCAACCGGACAGTGCAGCCTCAGGCTCCCAAGCAGAGTCAGAGGGAGAAGTGCTGGATGGAGAGTCCAGTAGGCCCTTGCAGTACAAGCTCTCCCTAGAGGAGGTAGAAGACCTTCTAGGGGCGATCCACATCACTCTAAGAATGCAGGCAGACAAAAAACCTTTGATGCTCCCCGATCAGATGTATCAGGGCATGGGGGAACAGAAAAAAGGTTTTCCCTGTCCATGACGTCCTGGTGGATGCGGTCAAAAAAGAGTGGCTTGATCCAGAAAGGAAGCCCTTCTTCTCCAGGGCACTGAAGTGAAGGTTTCCATTTTCCGAAGATCCTGCATCCCTGTGGAACAAGAATCCAAAGCTGGATGCAGCCTTTTCCCAGGTGTCCAGGCACACGGATCTGGCCTTTGAGGACATGGGGGCCCTGTCAGACGTTATGGATAAAAGGATGGACTCCCTGTAGAAAAATTTGGGAATCATCCGTGGGGAATCTGAAGCTAGCAATGGCTGTCACGGTGGTGGCCCGTAATCTAGAATACTGGCTTTCCCAGATATAGGCGCACATAGAAGCAGGAAACTTTAAAGAGACAATACTATCCTCCATGCTGCTTAAAGGGGTGGCCTATATAGCGGACTCATCGGCGGAGCCTGTCCGTATGTCCGCCAGATCCTCGGCCCTGGCTAATTCGGCCAGAAGTGGCTTATGGCTTAAAACTTGGCAGGGGGATAGCGCCTCCAAAGTCAAGTTATGTGGCATCCCACTGGCAGGGGATTTACTCTTCAGTCTTGGTCTGGAAGTTGTGCTAGACCGCACAGCAGATAAGTCTTTTCCAATTAAACGCAAACTCCCAGTTAAGTCGAAGAAGGGGTTTCGCACTCAAAAGGCGTGCGGGGGTCCCTAAACCTGAGGGTCAGAAAAAACCCTAGGGGCAAGGGCAAAGGGGGAGCAATATTTTGCTCTCCTGAACAGCCCTGAAAAACTCAATGACAGTCTGGCCAAGGTGGGGGGGAGATTGGGGGCCTTCCTCCCACAATGGGAGGCGGACTCTTCCAGCCAATTTATTCTGGGGATTGTAGGGAGGGGATACCACCTAGAGTTCTTAAGATCTCCCCCATGCAGACTCCGAGGCCCTCTTGGAATCGCTGAGAGAGTTGGAAAGCCAGAACGTAGTGCACCAGGTTCCAGCGGACGAAATAGGACAGGAGTTTTACTCCCACGTCTTTGTCGTGTTAAAACCCTCAGGGAAATACAGGCTTATTTCAAACCTAAAGCCCCTGAACCAGTTGGTGGCTTACAGAAAATTCCATATGATTTACATTTTTTCCGTCAGAGCACTATTACCCCCCAAGCTGCTACATGGTCTATAGACCTCAGAGATGCCTATCTGCATATCCCGATCACAGAAAGTTTCCAGAAGTTTCTTCGCTGGTAAGGGTCGGAAAAGAAACAATCCACTTACAGGATTTTCAGGCTTTTCCTTTCTGCCTATCTACCTCGCCCCGCATTTGAACAAAAGTCAATGCAGAGGCCCTGGCCCTTCTACGTCTCGGAGGCGTCTCGACAGTCGCCTACCTGGACGACTTGCTTTTCTTTGCGACTTCCGCAGAACAGTTAACTCGCGATCTGGAATTCACAAAGGACTTTTTGTAATTCCTTTATTAATATAAAATAGTCATAGGAAACACATACATTAGAGATATGCATCTGAGTACGTCATCAACAAACTCCAACATATGAACGGCTAATTAAGAGCAAGATAGCAATCTCAGAGGAAGTATTCAATAGAACAGTTCCAAAAACACGACTGTAACATATATATAACTGCTCCCCCCAATTTCATTGGAGAAAACATCATAATATTAGCAATGAGACAGTAGAAGGCACACATGGTGAGGTCACACGTGCCGGCAGGTGGAAGACCTTGAGTGATCAAAGGGGTTCCACTGATCTATCAATCAGAAATTCCAAAGAGCGGGAAGGGGAGAGAAAGAAAGTGGATCAAGGGGTGGGTGAATGGGACGGGGGAAAGGACTTAAAGGAAACAGAAAGGGGGAGGAAGGACCGACAATGGGAGGAAAGTAAGGAAGACAGGGCCCCCAGTCATCCCTCTCCCCGGGTAGAGCGAGGCATATGGAAGTTCACTGGGTGGTGGAAAGCTCATCAAGGTAGGCATCGGTATATACAAAATAATTCCATGGCCTCCAAATTTCTGTACACATGTCTTCAGTGTTACGCAGTGTTGCTGTGAGTTCCTCCATGTCACGTAAGTTGACATTGACTTTAGGGAACCACAGAGCCTTCGTTGGGGGGTCAGTATCTCTCCAGCAAAGTGGGATGCAGGCCTTAGCGGCGTTTAGAAGTTGCATTGTGAGAGAAGATTTGTATATAACAGGTCGATCTGTCAAGTGCAATAAACAGGCCGCAGGGTTAGCATGCAGATCGACAGCTGTAAGTTATTTAATGACAGCGGTTACATCTTGCCAAAACTGTTGAACTTTAGAAAATTCCCAAAAAATGTGGATCAAAGTCCCACCCACCGCACCACAACGACAACAGGAATCTGGGACCTGGGGGAACATACAGTGAAGCTGGAAGGGGATCCTGTACCATCGATTAAGGATCTTATAATTAGTCTCCTGTACCCGCATGGCAATGGACGACTTTTGGTCAAAATGGAGGACCTTTAGTCTTTGGACAGGAGTAAGGCTCAGAGCCAGATCTGTTTCCCATTTAGTGAAAAATGGAGGGACATGTTCTTCTCCAGAGTGAATCAGGGAGGAATATAGCAAGGAGATGGAATAACATATCGGTTCCCCTCTGTGACATATTAATCCAAAACAAGTGAACGAGCGAGAGATGCCTGGGGTACAGGAACAACGTCAGAGAAAAAAAGCGCAGTTGAAAGCTGCTCCAAAAGTCCAGGAGGAGGGTCAATAAGATGGGCTAGGTCGGAAAAAGTTAAGGCCCCTGTTGACATGAGGAAGTCCTTCACGTGAGTATATCCCTGAGCTTTAGGACGATGAAACTGCCCACCCTAAAGTTTTATACTTGTAAACACCAAAATCTCAAAACGAGGCTAGTCCTTAAGTGGATAGAATGCATGGAGTTAAAAAACCTTCAGCCTTTACCACCACTTTAACTTTATGCTGCTGTGATTTATGCTGCTGTGATTTGACTTAGAGGGAGGCTACTTTCATTTTCTATGGTGCCACTGTATGTAAGTGATGTAGCCACCCCTGTTTCCCCTCCCGCCAAAGATGGACTATAGACTATGGAATGTAGTATGTTCATAGAGTGCTACAAGCATGCACTGCTTGTTCCAGATAAACAGAAGTGAGAGGGAAAAAGGAGAGGTTTTGGGAGCACACAGAGAATGTTACAAAAAACACAGCAAGAATAGATTACAGTGCCTTTAGGGTAGTGGATGTGTATAGTTTTTGGAGAATAAGGATATTGTTTATTGTCACTATGTTCTATGTAAGTGCTTAAAAATCATAGAGCTCTACATTACTTTTGTAGTGTATGCTTCTATAGCTTGATCATACAAAGAGCTGTAGTTCAGTGTTACACGTCATTGTGGAATGCCATAGTAGAGTCTGATTACAGGAAGAACAACTGTACTTTTTGATGCCTCTAAAGCACAATACATAAGTACTTAACCCACAGGAGCAGTTGAAATATACATATTATTTTAAAATTGTCTTTTTATAAAATTATTAATACGTCTATTTCTACAACTGTTATCACTTCATTCCTACTACTGTTATTAGCGCCTGCATGCATGAGTATGTGCTGCAATGCACGTTTACCCACCCTTAGATCATCAAAACGTTAGATTAGTTCAGAGTCCTTTCACAGATCTCGTACTGCATTGGCAAAACAAGAAGTAAAAGAAAGCTCAGAATAAAGCTACATATTTTTTAACACTTACCTCTAAATTCCTACTTCTGTAAACTGCCTGAAAAAAGAAACCGAAAGGGGAAAGGGTTGTCTTCTTCCTCCTTATAGAAAGATAGGAGGGGTTTAGAAGTCATAATGATGCTTAACCACTTAAGGACCGAGCCTCTTTTTGAGATTTGTTGTTTAAGTTAAAAACAGTTTTTTTTTGCTAGAAAATTACTTAGAACCCCCAAACATTATACATTTTTTTTTTCTAACACCCTAGACAATAAAATGGCGGTCATTGCAAAACTCTGTCACACCATATTTGGGCAGCGGTCTTACAAGCGCACTTTTTTTTGGAAATAATACACTTTTTTGAACTAAAAAAATAAGACAACATTAAAGTTAGCACAATTTTTTATATTGTGAAAGATAATGTTACGCCGAGAAAATTGATACCCAACATGTCACGCTTCAAAATTGCGCCCGCTCTTGGAATAGCGACAAACTTTTACCCTTAAAAATCTCCATAGGCGGTGGTTAAAAAATTCTACAGGTTGCATGTTTTGAATTAGAGAGGAGGTCTAGAGCTGGAATGATTGCTCTCGCTCTACCGATCGCGGCGATACCTCACTTGTGGTTTGAACACTGTTTTCATATGCAGGCGCTACTCACGTATGCATTCGCTTCTGCACACGAGCTTGGCGGGACGGGGTGTGTTTGAAAAATTTTTACATTTTTTTTTTCCTTATTTATTTTACCTTTTTATTTTTACACTGTTCTTTTTAAAAAAAATTGCGTCACTTTTATTCCTATAACAAGGAATTTAAACATTCCTTGTAATAGAAAAAAAGCATGACAGGATCCTCTTAAATATGAGATCTGTGGTCAAAAAGACCTCAGATCTTATATTTACACTAAAATGCAAAAAAAAAAAAAAAAAAAAAAAGGCCCTTTAAGAGCGTTTTGATGTCGCTTCCGCCCTGCAATGGTATGGAGACGGATGGGGGCCATCTTCCCCTCACTCGTCTCCATACCCAGCATGAGAAAGGACCCGATCGCCTCCACCGTTGCCGATGGCTCTGGCAAGCAGCGGAGGGCACCAGAGTGTGGTGGGGGGAGGGCCCCCTCTCCTGCCGCCGATAAAAGTGATCTTGAGGCGAATCTGCCGCAGAGACGACTTTTATCTGAAAGCGGACCACCGGCCGAAGAAGAATATACCGGGTTATGGCAGCTAGCTGCTGCCATAACAATATTCCTTTTCAAACTTAGGATGTATATCGGCGTGCGGCGGTCCGTAAGTGGTTGAAGGAAGCCTCTACTGAGAGAGATATGGAGGTTGTAAAGTGAACTTTCTAATAAAAAGATTCTGTTTGCTTGGCTGCCCCAGGTTTTTCTAGCTTCTGATCCACTAAACCTAGAAAACATTTGCAGCCAGTAAAGTCAGAAATCCTAAGCTGCGTGCTTTTTACTGTATGTCAATGTTTCAGAAAGTGTTGAAGAAAACAAAATTAGCATGACAGCCAAGGGAACTAGCATTTAAAAGGCGAAATTAGATTTGGCAGCATACATAGGTCTGTCCCCATTACACGCTTCTTATAAATTGAGACTATCTATATTTGTTAACATTTAGGAATGGTAAATTAACACCTTGCCTACCAACATATGCGGGATTTAAAGCGGGATTCCGGCCAGCAAAATTTATTTTTTAAAGTCAGTAGCTACAAACACTGTAGCTGCTGACTTAGTAGTAGACTTACCTGTCCTGGGTGCCCGCGATGTCGGCCGCCCGAGACCGACCCGTCCCTCGGCTCTCAGGTCCTGGCACCGCCATCCTAAGTAAGGGAAAGAGGCAGTGGAGCCTTGCGGCTTCACTACCAGTTTCCTACTGCTCACGCGCGAGCGGCGCTCTGTGAATGGCCCCGTGGTTTTCTGAGAACACACACAGTTCCCAGAAGGCAACGGGGCCGCTCACCGAGGAACAGGACACGCCACGGAATAGGAAGAGGCAGATTAGGAAGATTGCCTAGCAACAAGGGTTCAGGTAAGTTTAAAAAAAAAAAAAAATTCTCAATTTTTTTAGGATTTTTGGTGCAATTTTTTTTTTTCAGGGTGGCCCTCCACTATAAGAAATGTCCTGGTATTCAAGGGGTTAAAGTGGATGTAAACCCTCACATATACCCAGTGAATTGAACAGCCTTAGATACACAGATGAAACAAATCCTCCTACATAAGTTGTACTTGTATATCTGCTGTCTTCCCCTCTCTACATCCTTTGAAAAATGCAGCTCGTGTTTAAAAAAAAGTCTTTATTATTCAGCAGTACATAGTGCAAATACAGTCTCTCCACCCACCCCTATGTGAGAGCTGATTGGAGGAAAGGGACACACCCACCCTCCACATAGGGAGAGGAACGAAGGAATGTGCAGAGCCAACTATATTACCAAAAGTATTGGGCTGCCTGCCTTTACACGCACATGAACTTTAATGACATCCCAGTCTTAGTCCGTAGGGTTCAATATTGAGTTGGCCCACCCTACGGACTAAACCTGGAATGCTATTGAAGTTCATGTGCATGTAAAGGCAGGTGTCCCAATACTTTTGGTAATAGTGTATATTCTGAATAGAGCTTTGGAGACATACTAGTAAACTACAGATTAGATCAGATTTCATGAATGGGGTTTACAACCACGTTAAAAGGAAGCTTATTGCTATTAATTTTTAGAGCCAGAGAAGGGCTTCCAGTTTAAAGTGATCCAGGCAGCTTTAGATAACTTATCCAGATGATGCAACCCAACCCCCCCCCCCCAGCACCCATAGCCCAAGGCTATACCTTTAAAGCCTGGTACACACTATTAGGTTTTTTTTTGTAGAACCCAGCAGGCTGAATGAAAAAAAAAAAAGGGGGGGGGGTAAGAGCTATCTGATGTTAGTACAGCAATCTCCCCCTGAGCTATTGTGTTCTGACTGGGGAACTGAACTGTCCCCCCCCCCCCCCCCCCCACCAGAACACACCGGCTGCGAGCGCTGATCCGATGCTTGTTTTCCAGCATGTCCGTTCAGCTGGCTTCTGTCGGACAGGTCGGTGTACACACGGGTTGAATGTTGGCCGGTTTCATTGAACCAGGCCGATATTCGGCCCATGTGTTCAAGGCTTAGGAGCATACATTCCCCAATCCCCCCAACTTATGAACCCAGAAGCGACATGCATTATATCACTTTCAGGTTCACGGCTGTCGTTCCTTGGCTAATGTGGATAAAATAAATTAATTAATTAAACCACCCCCCACACCCTGTACACACACCCCAATGAAAACACCCAGCGTAGGGCCCCAACGTGAGATATTGACCAACATCTGAGTGTGAGCAAAAATTCTAAGGATATCATTCACAGTTAACTCTAAACTGATAACCTGTACATTTTTTTTTTTTTAAGCGTTGCTACAGAGAATTTTACCATAGTTTTCTGTGATTTCTGAGGCATACATAATTTTAAGGCTTGACATGTTTGGTATCAAGTTACTCGATGCAACCTCAGCTTTTATATTTTACAAAAAAAATAAAAATATTGTGCTTGGAATATTAATTTTACAGTATTTTTTCCCCTAAAAACATGCATCTGGTAAATAGTGGAGCAAATATTGTGCAACATAAAAAATTGCAACAGCCACCATTTTATCCTCCAGGGTTTGGTTTTCAGAAAATATAACTGTTTTGGGTTTAAAAAAATTTACTGGCAACATTTTTTAACACATACAAAAAATTTAAAAATACTCCAGTGGGCAAGAGGTTAATTACTCTGGTGGTAAATTTCAAGTGTACTGTATGTCCGGGTGAAATAAAATAAAAAACGTTCAGTACATCCCCACAATACATGCACATTTCCCAATGTTTAATCACTTTAAAAACATTGCTTTCAAATCCCTAGACCCCCTTGAACTGGCTGCATGGGCAGTGAAAGCTAATCATCCACAGAAATGCACCGAGGACTGGCAGGTGAGTTAGTTCACCTTTTCCTTTTTTTCATGTGAAAAGATGAACCTACAATTTAAGGACTTGATGAACAAAGGTCTGTGTTCTTTGTGATCCATCAAAAAATGAAGTAGGCAGGGCTGACACCACAGGCTTAGGCATTCAGAGATGATGTATTGCCATGTCAAAGAAGAAGGTAGGGCCACACTATTTTTATGGTATATTAACAGTTTTTTTCCTTATACTTGCAGCTTGTCTAAAGAGATAAAACATGAGGAAAATGTGCATGTAATGTAGAGATGTACTAAATGGGTTTTCTTTTTAATTTAGCTTTGATTGAAAAAAATGCAGTTTTGTGTGTCTCTTGGAGAGATTTCCCCTTACTTCCTATAGTAAGCCAGACAGGATAATAAACCTAAAAGGAGGTCCCAACCCTCTTCCACAATACCCATGTAGTCATGTTAAGGCAAGTTCCTGTTCACTTTAAATGCCCTTGTGCAAATGCTTTTCACACAATTGCATAACTGAAGTAGTAATTATTCACCCATTTTTTTGAGTGCAGATTCTCAACTCTTTTAGTAAATTAGCTCACAAATGTTATCTCTAGGTCCAGTGCTGGGACAAGGTCATCTGGAGCTCAGAGTAAACATGCCGAATTGCACCCCCCCAAGATGTATGAGCATCATGTGTCAGCAAAAGTCCCCTCACAAAAACACTGAGCACTAATCTGCAAGTTTACCCCCAAGCATAAATACCCCCTCCTCCCAGTTAAAATCCACCCCCTGCTGAAATCCCCCCTCTCAGCACAAATCTTTGCCCCCCCCCCCCCAAAAAAAAAAAAAATCACTTCTAGCACAAATTCTCTACCCCTAAAATTTCCCCTCCTAGTACACATCTCCCCCAACACGAATCACCCTTAAATAACCACTCTTAGCACCCCCAATTTCCTTGACTAGAGCAATTTTTACCCGCTACTCCCCAAATTCTCTTTTCCAACACAAACGCCACCTCACATGATACCACAGTGCCCAGGGCAGCCGCCCCTCCTGCCCACCCTTTGTCCCTGGGGTCCTGTCTAGGTCTACATTCCAAAGTTCAGAAAAGCATATACAATGAAAAAGAATCAGGTGATTGTGCTAGGTCTTGTATGGGACTGTTAAACTGTGCCACAAGCAAGTGTGTAATTTTTTCATGTTACATATTTTGTGGGTAAAAGAACTGTGGCTTGTTAGTGTTCCATTTTCCTACCTCTACCTCCAGCAAAGTGTTCCAGCAAGCTTGCAGTTCAAAACCGGAATGTGCATGAAGTGGAGAGTCCCCTTGGACACTCAAAGTCCCAGCAGGCACCCACATCCCCAAGTCGGGCAGTGCAGCCAGGGGACAGTAAGAGGAGCAAGTACATATGAGAAAGATTTAAAAAAAAAAGGCAAGTCCATGTATTAACATCTTGTTTTGATATCACTTTAATCCTCTAGTTAAAGCCACAACCGTTGAAATTATTATTATACAGGATTTATATAGTGCCAACTGTTTGCACAGCACTTTACAATGTTAGGACAGAGACAGTACAGTTACAATACAATTCAATACAGGAGGAATCAGAGGGCCCTGCTTGTTCGAGCTTACAATCTAAAAGGGAGGGTCAAGTGATGCAAAAAGGTAATTGTAGGGGAGAAATCACCTAATTTATAGATACAATAAGCTTCCTTATATCCCTGATATGTTTTAATTGGCAGACTTCTTTTGGGGGTCTCTCTGGTTTTTATAGTGCCAAATTGGCTACTCTAACTTACCACTAGTATGAAAAAAAAAAAAAAAATGTATACATTTAATATATATATATATATATATATATATATATATATACGTATACACATACACTCATACACATACACTCACACACAAATGATCAGATGGATTGCTGCACTTAAAATTTATTAGGAAAAATGGGATTTTTGGCTTACCGTAAAATCCATTTCTCTGAGTTCATTGAACCAAAGGCTTACATCGCCCCCTACAGGAGTAGGACACTAGGCAGAAAAAAAAGACTTGGCTATGTCCATGGGCAGTCCTAGGTGATATACACTTAAAAAGCCCTCTCTGGACCCTACCGACCTGAACAACTTAAGACCCATCTCATTACTCCCATTCACCTCTAAACTTCTAGAACGCTTAGTCTACAACCGTCTTAGCTCCTACCTCAATGAAAATAATCTTCTTGACCCCTTACAGTCTGGCTTTCGCTCGCAGCACTCCACGGAAACTACCTTACTAAAACTCACTAACGATTTACTAACTGCTAAAACCAACAGCCAGTACTCCATACTCCTACTACTTGACCTCTCTGCGGCCTTTGATACTGTTGACCACCCGCTCCTTCTCAATAAACTACATTCCCTTGGCCTCCGAGATTCTGCTCTATCCTGGTTCTCTGGCTATTTATCACAACGCTCCTTCAGTGTCACCTACAACTCTGTCTCCTCCTCTCCATTGCCCCTTTCTGTGGGGGTCCCCCAAGGCTCGGTTCTTGGACCCCTTCTCTTCTCTATCTACACCTCCTCCCATGGTCACTTAATAACTGCCCACGGCTTCCAATACCACTTATACGCTGATGACACCCAAATCTATCTGTCTACTCCTCACCTCACTCCTTCAGTCTCCTCTCGCATTACTAGCTTACTAACTGACATATCAGCATGGATGTCGCACCACTTCCTTAAACTAAATCTCTCTAAAACTGAGCTATTAATATTCCCCCCCGCCCGTGCACCCCTCCATGACTTTTCCATCAAAATCAACAATGCAACCATCAGTCCCTCCCCTCACGCCAGGGTACTAGGTCTAATCCTAGACTCTGACTTGTCATTTCAGTCTCAAATACAATCGCTATCAAAAGTTTGTAGAATTCACCTCCGTAACATCTCTAAAATTCGCCCTTTTTTAACAAATGAAACCACCAAGCTCCTCATTCACTCCCTTGTTATCTCTCGCCTTGACTATTGCAACTCCCTTCTCATTGGCCTACCGCTCCATAGGCTATCCCCTCTTCAGTCTATCATGAATGCTGCTGCCAGACTTATCCACCTTACCAACCGCTCAGTGTCTGCCAACCCTCTACTTCAATCCCTACACTGGCTCCCAATCACCCAGCGAATTAAATTCAAAATTCTAACCACAACATACAAAGCCATTCACAACTCTGCCCCAAGCTACATCACTAATATTGTCTCCAAATATCACCCAAATCGACCTCTCCGCTCTTCTCAAGACCTCCTGCTTTCAAGCTCTCTCATCTCCTCCTCCCATGCTCGTCTCCAGGATTTCTCCAGAGCCTCTCCCATCCTCTGGAACTCGCTACCTCCATCTATCCGGCTATCCCCTACTCTTGCTACCTTCAGGCAATCCCTGAAAACTCATCTCTTCAGGAAAGCCTATCACGTCTCCAACTAATCTCCTACCACTTCCACCAGCTCATTCCCCACAGTTACAACCTTTTGTACCACCTGCCCCACCCTATTAGATTGTAAGCTCTTCTGAGCAGGGCCCTCTTAATCCTATTGTATTGTATTGTATTATAACTGTATTGTCTCCCTTTTATATTGTAAAGCGCTGCGTAAACTGTTGGCGCTATATAAATCCTGAATAATAATAATAATAATAATACACCCCCCCTCTCTGCTATAGGCCTTCAGTTATGTAACAAGCAGTATCAGAAGTATTAAAACTCTATAGAGGGGCAGGTGCTGTGTGTCAATGAACTCAGAGAATCGGATTTTACGGTAAGCCAAAAATCCCATTCTCTCATTTGTTCATTGTCAGACACAGCCTTCTTTATTCAGAACCATAGGGATGTCCCAAAGCAGTGCCAAATATGAGGGGTGGGGCAGCCAACAAAAAACCAGGCCAACCAGCCAAACTGGAGCTCAGCGAGACAACCTGGAGCCCACCTGACCAACAAAAAAAAAAACCTCTTCACGAGGAAAAAAAACCTGCAGAACCTTGCGGCCAAAAGAAGCATCCACACATGCCAGCACATCCACCTTGTAAAATTTTGTGAAAGTGTGCACCGACAACCAGGTGGCCGCCTTGCAAAGTTGCGTTACTGACGCCTGATGACGGAAGGCCCAGAAGGCACTCAGCGCCCGAGTCGAGTGCGCCTTCACCGGGCAGGGAAGAACCCGACCCTTGATAGAATAGGCCTGAGTCACCGTCTGCCTGATCCATCTAGAAATGGTTGCTGAGGAAGCAGATAGCCCCTTTCTTTGGTCCGTCTGTGCTCACAAACAGGGAGTCTGACTTTCGAAAAGACTCAGTGGCCGCCAAATACCCCCTGACAGCCCGTACCACATCTAAGGTGTGCAATGCAAAATTCCCTCGGATGTTGCGGCCTGGGACACAGAGAAGGCAACACGATGTCTTCATTAAATGGAAATCAGAAACAACCTTTGGAAGGAAAGAAGGACAAAGCACCACTTTGTCCCTATGAATCACCAAGTAGGGTGTGCCACAGGATAGCGCCGCCAACTCTGACACCCTGCAAGCAGAAGTAATAGCCACCAAGAAGGCCACCTTCTGTGATAGCATGAGCAGGGGAATTTCTCGAATATTTTCAAACGGAGGCTTCTGTAGAACCAAAGTACAAGATTCAAGTCCCACGGTGGCAAAGGAGATCGCACCGGTGGAACCACATGTCGCACTCCCTGAATGAAGGTACGTACCAGGGAATGCGAAGCCAGGGAGCGTTGAAATAAAACCGCCAAGGCCGACACCTGGCCCCTGACAGTACTTAAAGCGGAGTTCCACACTCTTTCACAAATCAAGCCGATTCACAAGCAGGCATAAAAGACAGCGACAAATGGAAAGAAATGTTTTTTTTTCCTAAGGGTTACCTTGTTATTGATTGTTGATGTGGCGTTTCCGGTCCTAGCCACCCACGGGTATTGCGTCAGATCCAGCGGCGCAATGTTTGCTGGGGTGGCGCACTGATTCCTGGGAGCTATGAATCAATCTTCCCAGGAGTCAGTGTGGCTAGCCGCCGCTAATTATCACAAGATCTCATCTGGGATGTTGCCATCACAACGGGGAGGGCACTTCCGACGACGACGCCCATTGTGATGGCAACGTCGGAAGCTTACGGTGCTGCGACTTGTAAATAATGCGCTGCACGGGAACAGGCGGTGCATGCTGGTAGCTCAGCATCACCATATCCAGCAAGTGTCTGCTTGTGGGCTTCGCATGCCCACAGGCAAGATGACAACCATCACGAACAAATTTTATAAGTTCCTTTTTTAAGCGAAACCTGACATCGGGGGGTCATTTGCAAATAACAAGTGAGTGGTATATATAGATTATAGTAACTTGGGATCTTAGAAAAAAAAAATGTATTTGATGTTGGAACTCCGCTTTAAGGCCAAATTCTTTTCAACGCCCCTATGAAGAAAAGTCAAAATCAGAGTCACCGAAAAGGAACGTGGGTGAAATCCCACTGACTAACACCAAGAAATGTACGCTTTCCACGTCAGATAATATACAGTGGGGCAAAAAAGTATTTAGCCACCAATTGTGCAAGTTCTCCCACTTAAAAAGATGAGAGAGGCCTGTAATTGTCATCATAGGTATACCTCAACTATTAGAGACAAAATGTGGAAACAAATCCAGACAATCACATTGTCTGATGTTTGAAAGAATTTATTTGCAAATGATGGTGGAAAATAAGTATTTGGTCACCTACAAACAAGCAAGATTTCTGGCTCTCACAGACCTGTATCTTCTTCTTTAAGAGGCTCCTCTGTCCTCCACTCATTACCTGTATTAATGGCACCTATTTGAACTTGTTATCAGTATAAAAGACACCTGTCCACAACCTCAAACAGTCACACATCAAATTCCACTATGGTGAAGACCAAAGAGCTGTCGAAGGACACCAGAAACAAAATTGTAGACCTGCACCGGCTGGGAAGACTGAATCTGCAATAGGCAAGCATCTTGGTGTGAAGAAATCAACTGTGGGAGCAATAATTAGAAAATGGAAGACATACAAGACCACTGATAATCTCCCTCGATCTGGGGCTCCACGCAAGATATCACCCCATTGGTCAAAATGATCACAAGAACGGTGAGCAAAAATCCCAGAACCACACGGGGGGACCTAGTGAATGACCTGCAGAGAGCTGGGACCAATGTAACAAAGGCTACCATCAGTAACATACTACGCTGCCAGAGACTCAGATCCTGCAGTGCCAGATGTGTCCCCCTGCTTAAGCCAGTACATATCCGGGCCCGTCTGAGGTTTGCTAGAGAGCATTTGGATGATCCAGAAGAGGATTGGGAGAAAGTCATATGGTCAGATGAAACCAAAGTAGAACTGTTTGGTAGAAACACAACTCGTCGTGTTTGGAGGAGAGAGAATGCTGAGTTGCAACCAAAGAACACCATACCTACTATGAAGCATGGGGGTAGCAATATCATGCTTTGGGGATGTTTCTCTGCAAAGGGAACAGGACGACTGATCCGTGTACATGAAAGAATGAATGGGGCCATGTATCGTGAGATTTTGAGTGCAAACCCCCTCCCATCAGCAAGGGCATTGAAGATGAAACGTGGCTGGGTCTTTCAGCATGACAATGATCGCAAACACACTGCCCGGGCAACGAAGGAGTGGCTTCGTAAGAAGCATTTCAAGGTCCTGGAGTGGCCTAGCCAGTCTCCAGATCTCAACCACATAGAAAACCTTTGGAGGGAGTTGAAAGTCCGTGTTGCCCAGCGACAGCCCCAAAACATCACTGCTCTAGAGGAGATCTGCATGGAGGAATGGGCCAACAAACCAGCAACAGTGTGTGACAACCTTGTGAAGACTTACAGAAAACGTTTGACCTCTGTCATTGCCAACAAAGGATATATAACAAAGTATTGAGATGAACTTTTTATATTGACCAAATACTTATTTTCCACCATAATTTGCAAATAAATTATTTCAAAAATCAGACAATGTGATTGTCTGGATTTGTTTCCACATTTTGTCTGTCATAGTTGAGGTATACCTATGATGACAATTACAGGCCTCTCTCATCTTTTTAAGTGGGAGAACTTGCACAATTGGTGGCTGACTAAATACTTTTTTGCCCCACTGTACCTTCCTGGAAGTAGACTTTCTAGCTATGAGCAGCATCGGAATCACCGATGCAGATAAGCCCCTATCCCTCAACACCTGGTTTTCAATAGCCAGGCCATTAAAGCCAGCGACGGTAAAGCAGGTTGGAAGATCAGCCCTTGGGATAGCAAATCCTTCCTGAGAGGCAGCCTCCAAGGGGCGTCTGCGACCAGATGCACCAGGTCGACTGACGAGGCCAGTCCGGGGCCACTAGAATGACCGGAATTCCTTCGTCCTTGATCCTGCGCAACAGCCACGACAGAAGCTTGAGAGGAGGAAAGGCGTAGATCAGACGATACTGGTCCCACAGAGCGACCAGAGCGCCTGAGGCGTCTGCCAGAGGGTCCCAAGACCTGGCCAGAAACCTCTGCACCTTCCTGTTGATTCGGGATGCCATCAGTTCTACCTCTGGAGATCCCCAGCATAGACAGATCTGTTGAAATACCTCCTGATGGAGGGACCACTCCCCTTGGTCCAATACTTGACGACTGAGGTAATCTGCCTGCCAGTTGTCCACACCCGGAATGTGAACGGCAGAGATGGCTGGGACGAAACGCTCTGCCCACCGTAGAATTCTGGCTACTTTCAGGCCACCTAACGCACTGCTTGTTCCTCCCTGGTGGTTGACATAGGCCACCGCCGTGGCATTGTCTGACTGGATCCATATCGGGAGCCCCTGAAGTCGATCCGTCCAATGATCCAGACAGTCTGATCGCCTGGAGTTCCAAGATGTTGATAGGTAGCCTGGATTCCTCCGAGCTCAGGCCTAGGACTCCTCCCCACCCGGACAGACTGGCATCGGTGGTGACCACGGCCCAGTACAGCGGGAGAAAGGATTTTCCCTGCCGAAGAGACGGGGAACGAAGCCACCAAATCAGGGATCCTTTGGTTCCTTGACTCGTCTGAATCTGGCTGACTAGAGACTGGGAACATTTGTCCCATTTTAACAAGATCTCCCTTTGCAGGGGTCCCGTATGGAACTGAGTGAACGGGACCGCCTCGAACGTAAACACCATCAGGCCCAGTACCCACATGCAAGTCCGCAGGGAGACCCACCTGCTGCCGCCTGTAATTTCTGGAGTTTGTCTTGCGGAAGGACCACTCTGGCCTGAGTGGAATCCAGAGTCAGACCCAGATAAACCAATTTCCAAACTGGAATCAATGCAGACTTTTGGTAATTTATCAGCCACCCAAAATCTGCCAGAGTCTGAACAGTGATCTCCACGTCGCCCCTCAGGGCCGCTGGGGACTCTGCTCACAGCAGAAGGTCGTCCAGGTAGCCCAGAACAGCAATTCCCCACTGACACAGCAGCGCCAGAACCAGGGCCAACACTTTGGTGAAGACCAGTGGAGCAGAGACGAGACCAAAGGGTAATGCCGCAAACTGCTAATGCTCCTTTCCCACAGCAAAGCGGAGGAACCGCTGGTGCTGTGCACAAATCGGAATGTGCAGGTAGGCATCCTTGAGGTCAATGAAGGCAAGAAAGTCCCCTTGATGAAGAGATGCCACCACAGAGCGAATGGACTCCATTCTGAACTGCCGCACCCGCACATAGTGGTTCAGGGCCTTGAGGTCCAGAATGAGACGTACCGTACCCTCTTTTTTAGGGATTGTAAATAGATTTGAATAAAAGCCTTGGAAACGTTCCGACACCTGAACAATCGCCCCTTGGAACAACAGGCCCAGCACCGCGCCCCGGAGGGCTATCAAGCAGTCCGGAGACAGATGCAGATTGAACGGAAAAAATCTGCTTGGGGGACAAGTCTGGAACTCAATCTTGTAATCACTTTGTGGACCCACTTGTCGTTTATCAGAGAAGTCTACGGGCCCGGAAACCAGTGAAGACATCCCCCCACCCGGACCTCTTTATGCCAAAGGAGCCTTATCTGGAGGTCTGGAGAAGCCCGCTCTCAGTTTGCTCGACCAGGGCCGCTTGGGACCTCCCGAGGGGGGCTTGAAAGACTTCGAGCCTTTGTCAGTGGACACTGAGGGACGAAAAAAAACTGTGTGCCGAGAAGGAAGGGCCTCGATTGCGGCTTGGCTCCTTCCCCTTCTTTGACTGTGAAAGAAAAGTACTCCCCCCCCGTGACACTCTTAATGATATCATCCAGAGTAGCCCCAAACAAACGATCGCCCTGAAAAGGCAGATCAGCTAGGGCATTTTTAGAGGCCTGGTCCGCAGTCCAACACTTCAGCCACAATACCCGTCGAAGCACTTAACCACTCGAGTTGGTTTTAAAACCATTTTAGGCCCGAAGATTACTTAAGCCCAGGTTCACACTGATGAAGTGTGAATTTAAAGCGGTACACTGTGCGAATTTGCATTGCGATTTTTTTTTTAAATCACAATGCGAATTCTGCTTAGTGTTTGTGTTTCCCGTGCAAATTTAGTGCGAATTTGTGAGGGGAGTGGTAACATCTGCAATTTAATTTTCTATAATTTTTATGCAAAAAATAAAAAAATTTTGCAGCGAAGTAAAGTCTATGGAGCTGAAATTCACACCCCACTAAACTTGCACAGGGCCCTTTTTTGAATCGGATCAAATTCGCACCACATACATGTGAATAGCCTTCATTTGAAATAATGCTTTTTTACATGACATGGTGAAACAGAATTTTCAAACAAAACAAAATATACACATAATAAAAAACGTGCAAGTCATATTGTAAACCACCAGGGAGGGTAATAGCTGCTGTCCTGAAAGACTTCTAGAAATACCGTCACCGGTAAATCTAAGGTTTTCTCAAAGTGTCTTTCAGGACAGCACCTGGAGAGGATAAGCGAGAAACCTACTCTAGGGTGGGACCACCGCCTATAGGACCTTTAGGGCGAAGGCCTGCTCTGAGGCTGACATTAGATCTACTCTATAATGCCGGATGAACGCAGTGAAACGTGTCCACGTTACGGCTTTACAGATTTGGTCGGGAGAAGCGCCAGCCCTCTCAGCCCAAGATGTTGCCACTGCCCTCGTTGAGTGGGCTTGGATACCCTCTGGCGGTATCTGCCCTGAAACTTTGTAGGCTTCCTCAATGGCTGTTCGGAACCATCTTCCTATTGAGCTCTTGGATGCATGCTGTCCCTTACGTGCCCCTGAGAACAGCACAAAAAGGGAATTTGACTTACTAAATTGTTTGGTCAATTCCAGATAATGCATTAGGCATCTCTTCACATGCAGTGTATGGAACTTTTCCTCTTTAGAATTAACTGGGGATGTGCAGAATGTTGGTAGAATCACCTACTGAGAACGATGAAAGGCGGAGACTTTAGGAAAAAAGCCTGGGTCCACTTTCAGGATTATCCAATCTGGAAAGACTGTTAGGAAAGGTTCTATTATGGAGAAAGCTTGCAGCTGGGGTTCTGTTGCTAGGTTCAGGAGTGTTGAGAACCAAATCCTCTTGGGCCAAAAGGGAGCCACCAGTATTAGATTCGTGGACTCTTCCTGAAATTTTTTGAGGACTAACAGTATTAACGGGAGGTGGGGGGGAAAGCATAGGAAGTCCCACGGCTGAGCCAGAGCATCCAAACCTCTTGCCTGATCCTGTCTGCTCAGGGAAAAGTAAGTTGGGAGTTTTGCGTTTGAGTGGGTCACAAACAGGTCGATCTGAGGACTGTCCCACCTTCTTATCACCATCTGGAAAACTTCAGAGTTAAGACTCCACTCTGATTCTGAGACTGTTCTCCTGCTCAGAAAGTCGGCCATCAGATTTAGGCTTCCTTTCAGGTGTGTGGCTGACAGGGACCCCAGATTCTTCTCTGCCCAGATTAAGATCTCCCGATGCTAAAGACAGGAGAACCCTGCTCCTGGCACCTCCCTGCTTTGCTACGTAGGCAACTGCCGTGGCTTTGTCGCACAAGACCTGAACATGTTGACCCCCTGATCTCTTCCTGAAACCAGAGAACCCCCTATCCAAATTGCTTTCAGCTCCCTCCAATTGGATGATCTTTTTGCATCTGAACTTGTCCAGATTCCTTGGGCAAAACGATCTTCCAGATGAGCCCCCCACCCCCAGGAGCTTGCATCTGTCGTTAACCTTTTTGAGGTAGGAAATACCCAAAGTAGGCCCTCGCTTAGGTTTAACTGGTTCCTCCATCACCATAACTTTCTCCTCACTTGTGCCAGAATCATGAACCTCTTTTCCAAGGGTTCTCCGCGCCTCCAATTTTGGAGAATCACTTGCTGCAGATCCCTTCGGTGAAGACGGGCCCATTGAACAGCCGTAATGTAGGATGTTAGAAGACCCAGAGTCGACATTGCTGACCGCACTGTTACTGGCGAACTTGTCTGGATCTGTTTTATTGCCCCCAGGATCTTTTCCTTTTTCTCTTCCAGCAAGAAGATCCTTTGTTGGACAGAGTTGATGCTGTACCCCAAAAATGTGATCACTTAGGAAGAGACTAAGTTTGATTTCTCCTCGTTCAGGATCCAACCTAGGTCTTGTAAGTGGTATTTTGTTCTGTTCAGATTTGCCAGCAGCTGATCTTTTGAGCTGGTGAATAGAAGCAGATCATCTAGGCATGGAACTATCACGATTCCCTGGATCCTCAGAGGCACCAAGGCTTCCGCCATGACCTTGGTGAAGATCCTCAGAGCCGAGGATAGACCAAAAGGCAGGGCTCTGAACTGCAGATGGGCTATCCTGCCCTCTGAGCTGATAGCCAGACGCAAGAATTTCTGGGATGCTACCGCTATTGGAATGTGCAGGTAAGCATCCCTGAGGTCGATGGAAGCCATAAACCCCCCCCCCCCCCCCTATTTTTTTTTTTACGGAGTAGATCGTATCCATGCGGAACCTTTTGTAATGAATGGACCAATTCAGGAGTTTCAGGTTCAAAATTAAGCAAAATTTTCCCAAGGGTTTTTAATTAGAAAAATGTGAGAATAAAAGCCTAGGCCTTCCTCCTCCTGAGATACTGGAATAATTACTCCCTGATGCCGCCGCAGCTCATCTAAAAGGGATATCAGGGCTAGGGTTTTGTCCTGTGCTCTGGGGAACTGGGTCACAAAGAAGCGCTTTGGAGGTCTCTCTGAAAACTCCAGCCTGTACCCCTGATAGATGACATTCAGGACAAACAGACTGGAGGTTACTGTCCGCCACTGAGGGAAGAAGGCTAGAAGTCTCTCTCCCACAGCAGGACCACCTTTTAGCTGGCTGTTCGGGACGTCTGAACAGAACAGCCACCCTACCTCTTCCCCTCTGTGTACCCCAGGGCTTCTTATATCCAGTTTCCCTGGGGGCCTGGGTTTGCTGAAGAGGACGAAAATTCTTGATCAAAAGGAGTCTTCTTTGCCAGAAAAGTCTTTTTCTCGTCTGCGGTCCTATCTAAAATGGCCTCTAAGTCAGGGCCAAAAAGTAGATACCCATTAAAGGTGAGACCACAGAGCTTCACTTTAGAAGCGGAGTCCCCGGACCAAGTTTTTAACCAGAGCGCCCTTCGTGCTGAATTTACCAGGGCTGAAGTCCTAGCGGACATTCTGATTGATTCTGCAGAGGCATCCGCTAAATATCCCACTGCCTTTGACAGTACTGGAATGGTATCCAACAGATCCTCGCGGAAGGTACCTCCCTCGATGTGCTGCTCTAGCCAGTGCTCCAAGTTTCTGGCAACCACGGCTGAAGCCATGGCCTGTTTCAGATTTGCCATGGACGAGAGTCCTATGCTTTTTTTTAGAAGGGAATCGGCACGTTTATCCATGGCATCCTTCAGGAGGTCAGGTCCTCAAATGCCAAGTCAGTATTGCGAGAAACCTGGGAAACTGCCGCATCTAACTTCGTCCTTTTTGTTCCATACATGTGCTGCGTCTTCCTCAAAAGGAAACCTACGCTTAATAGATTGAGATAAAACTGGGCCCTGTCTGGTTCCTTCAGTTCTCGCCTGACAGCCTCTGAGAGGACTTTGTGTACTGGAAAAACTGTTTAGTTTCTCCCAAGCCCTCAAACATCTTATCATACAGGGAAAGATCAACTTTATCTTCCTGAATGCTAAGAGTGGTATGAATGGTCTTAATCAATTCATCCACTTCGTCCAAAGATAACTTATATCTAGACGCTCTTTCCAACACCTCCTTAGCCTCATCCCCTGAGGCTTTGGGTGAACTAGCCTTGCTTGCGGCTTCCTCCTCTGAATCACTGTCCTCACTGGAAGTGGATGGCAGAGGACTGGATGGTTTGGCTTGACTTCCTGATTGGAGTGCTGGGTATTTGTCCAAAAATGAGCGGAATGATTGGAAAGTATCCGTAAGTTCCTTCTGTAAGGAGACTAAAAGCTGTGAGCTTTGTGGCTGCTTTACTTTTCCCTGTTCGTGCTTCACTAGGTCTGCTATGCAGTCCTTGCACAGGGTCTTAGTCCAGCTCTCTTTAAGGGACGCTTTGCAGGAAGGGCACCTTTTCTTAGAAGAGGTAAGGGTATGCCTATTTTTTCCTGTGCCTTCTGTTATTAAGAACAGAAAAGCACCCCATTGGGACCAAAGCATTATCCCCCACCTCCTCTCCCCCCCAAAACCAGATCCCCCGAAAACAGAAAAAGAGGAGGGGGGGGGGGGGGACCATCCAAACCATGTCCCCTCAAGAGGTAACCAAAGAGACATGGAACAGGCTCCCCCTTCCCCAAACTACAGTCACCAGGGGAAGGTGGAGGGAAAAAGAAGAGCCCCAAGGTAAAAGGATCTGGGGCCTCTGCCCCAGCTTACCTGCCATCGCTGCTAGGTCCGCCAACTCCATACTGCAGCAGGAGTAGCCACTCTGCTGTTAGTTTTTAAAAAACTCCCGGTCTCCTCGCCGCTGAGAGGACCAGAAGTCTACACCAGCCAGGGCCCACCCCCCCGCCTTCCTGCATTACACAGGCCAGAACTGGAAGCCGTGCACCCGGCCGGAAGTTTAGCCCCTTCCGGAAATGACGTCACCCGCCATCCAGACCTGGAACAAAAAACGGAGACCCAGGAAGCCCCAGCTCCATGCTGCAGGAAGGGGTAGACTCTCCTGGCCGTCCAGAGCAGGGAGAAAGGGGCGAGCTCCAGAGCGTCCCCCACCCATCTGGGGGGGATGCTAGGATGGCCCAGAGGACCGCAAGGTCCAATAAGAAAAAAATAAAAATAAAATTTAAGGTGAGCCATGCACCCACACACAGGACCTCTGCCTGGAGAGAGCGCAGCCCACTCACAGTTCCTCGCATCGCTTCCATCATGGTGGAGGAAACACTACAACTGAGGCCATGGTGGAAGGTGGCTGCCTTAAAAGGGATTATTGGCAGTGTTTCCTGGGAAGTTGGGTGGAGCTACTCCCTCTCCAGGTGATGTCCTGAAAGACGCTTTGAGAAAAAAAAAGGTTTAAGGCTAAGTCCACACTGGCATTAAAAGCAGGCGTTTGAGAGGTGTTAAGAATGCCCCTCAAATGCCTATGGAAATGATACAATGGACAGCACATACTGTCGTTCACATTATCAAAACATGAAGCGTTAGTGTCACGTTGCTTCAAAATTTAAGTCACATGTCAAGTCAGGAGGCGTTTGAAGCCTTTCAACGCCTCCCATTCAAGTCTATGGTAACAATTTGCAAACGCTTTGGCAGGCTGTTGCAGTGCTGTTATGGGGCATTAAGGTTAGTTTAAATCCTGTAATACAATAGGCATTTGTGGAGCGATTTTCACATGTCTGAACACTCATCAAATGCTTCAAAACTGCCCATAGGGCATTTGGGGAGCATTTTTAAGTCATCATTGACGCTTGTAAAACGCCAGTCTAAGGCCCATACTGAAGCTCATTAACACGAGTGTAACACCAATACTAACGCTATAGGAGCGTTCGTTAAGCGTTAGAAATTTAGTCAAGTGCAGACAAGCCCTAACAGAAAGCATTTCGATGTGGGTTTATTGTTTTGATGATTGCTACACTTGAGGTCTGAAGGGCTCCAAGGAGGCAATCAGGAGAGGTGGATTTTGAATTGAAGTCTCAGTTTGTGGTAGACACATGGAGTGGGTGCTGGCCAGAGTTCCAAGAAAGACTTGTTTAGACCACTTGTAAGATGGTGAGCAGACTCACATGAGGACACAAAAGTGGTGGTGAAAGATTTTTATTTTTTCATGTTTGTGAGGAATAGATCAATGCATGCACAGTGAACTTGGAAAAAACAGATGGTGTTATTTAATTTTTAATTGCACATTTATGTAAACACTAATTTGAGTATTTTTATTGAATTTGATAATTGCAAATTTTAAATGATTAGCACGGCACAATATTTAGGTGATATTTACAGTGAGTGTATGGATACATACTCATACTTAGACCCCTTTCACACGGAGGGCATTTTTCAGGCGCTAAAGTGTTAAAAATAGCGCCTGCAATCCGCCCTCAAACAGCTGCTCCATTGTCTCCAGTGTGAAAGCCCTCGGGTTTTCACACTGGAGCGGTGCGCTGGCAGGACGTCAGGAAAACTCCTGCCAGCAGCTTCTTTGGAGAGGTGTGTTTACTGCTCCTCCACCGCTGCTCCCCATTGAAATCAATGGGGCAGCGCTGGGATACCGCCGGCAAAACGCCGCTATTGCGGGCGGTTTTAACACTTTCTCGGCCGCTAGTGGGGGATAAAAGAGGGTAAAATGCGCCGCAAATCTGACGGTAAAACACCGCTAAAAATAGCGGTGTTTTACCGCCGACGCTATGGGTGGCTCAGTGTGAAAGGGGTCTTATGTATGTACTCATTATACATACTCTTTATTTAGAAGCCTGTCTTGCTATCAAGGATCGATTCGGGCTTACAGTTTTTTTATTGTAGCACCCAGAGTAAAAAAAGGTACCAGTGCTGTCTAGAAGGTGCTTTTAGTTGTCCTCAGAGCATTCAATGTGGTGTAGCCATTTTAATGTGAACCCAGTAGTTCTTCCCTGCTATTTTTCTTACCTTTTTCCCCACTTAATTCCAGAGCTTTTTTTTTTTTAATTCTATCTGAGGTTTCTGTGTATGCAAATAAACTCTCTGAAATTAGTTCTCCTTATTAAAGTGTATATTTCTAAGAAAATGTTTTTTATTGTTGTCTGTGTTCCTACTGGGGATGCTTCTCCCCTCCGTCTGTCCTACTGACTGTTGTGACCGAGACAGAAAACAAGGGGAAAATAATAGGATTTTTATTACAGCTTATCTGTAAAATCCTTTTCTTGGAGTACATCATGGGACACAGAGCCTTAAGTAATTACTTAATGGGTTATGGGCCACCTTCAGGTGTTGACACTGGTAAACCCAATCAGAGGAAGTTTACTCCCCTATATAACCCCTCCTCTTTCCAGGAGCACATCAGTTTTTGTAGCAAAGCAATATACTTGTATCCCAAAAAAGAGGGGAGGGACCTCTGTGTCCCATGATGTACTCCAAGAAAAGGATTTTACAGGTAAGCTGTAATATAAATCCTACTTTCTTTATCGTACATCATGGGACACAGAGGCTTAAGTAATTACTTAATGGGATGTCCCATAGCAATGCCACATGAGGGGTGGGAGAAAACAACCCGCAGGGTACACCCAGACTTGAGGATCTATACTGCTGCTTGCAGCACACTGCACCCGAAGGCGATATCCTCGTACCTCCTTACATCCACCTAACATTTCGTGAATGTATGCACTGAAGACCAAGTTGCGGCCTTACAGGTCTAAGCCATGGAGGCCTGATGGCACACTGCCCAAGAAGCACTAACTGACCTGGTAGAATGTGCCTTAACTTGAAACGGGGGAATCTTACCCCTTAAATCATAAGTTTGAATTATCACTTGCCGAATTCACTTAGCGACAGTGGATTTTGACGCTGCCTGTCCTTTCTTAGGACCCTCCGGCAGAATAAATAAGACATCAGTCTTACGAAATTGAGCAGTTTTCTTTAAATAGATTTTCACTGCTCTCACCACATCAAGACAATGTAGTGACTTTTCTTCCCTGGAACATGGTTTTGGAAAAAACGATGGCAGGACAATATCTTGGTTAAGGTGAAAACCTTAAATTACTTTTGGCAAAAAGCCTGGACGAGGGCGTAACACCACTCTGTCCTCATGAAAAATCAAATATGGCTCTTTAACAAGAAAGAGCAGCCAATTCTGAAACCCTACTTGCTGAGGATATAGCAACCAAAAATACCAACTTCCTTGTCAGAAGGACTAGGGGAATTTGTTGTATTGGTTTAAATGGCTGTTTTTGTAACACAGACAAAACTAAGTTTAAGTCCCAAGGGTTCAAGGGAGGTTTGATGGGGGGATTAAGCCGCGTCACCTCTTGTATAAAGCCCCGGACTAAAGAATGAGTAGCAAGTGGTCTTTGAAATAAGACCGATAAAGCCGAGACTTGGCCTTTAATAGTATTTAAGGCCAATTTCATTTCTACCCCTAAGTGTAGAAAGGCAAGAATTCTGCCTATGATATATCTCCAAGGATGCCAACCCTTGGAGTCACACCAGGAAACATACGCCTTCCAGACTCTATAATACAACCCCTGGCAAAAATTATGGAATCACCAGTCCCTGAGGATGTTCCTTCAGTTGTTTATTGTTGTAGAAAAAAAGCAGATCACAGACATGGCCAAAAACTAAAGGCATTTCAAATGGCAACTTTCTGGCTTTAAGAAACACTGAAAGAAACCAAGAAAAATAATTGTGGTGGCCAGTAACAGTTAGATTTATAGAACAAGCACAGGGAATAAATTATGGAATCACTCAACTCTGAGGAAAAAATTATGGAATCATGAAAAACAAACAATCAAAATAACACTCCAACATATCACTAGTACTTTGTTGCACCACCCCTGGCTTTTATAACTGCTTGCAGTCTCTGAGACATGGACTTAATGAGTGATAAACAGTACTCTTCATCAATCTTGCTCCAGCCTTCTCTGATTGCTGTTGCCAAATCATCTTTGCAGGTTGGAGCCTTGTCATGGACCATTTTCTTTAACTTCCACCACAGATTTTCAATTGGATTGAGATCCGGACTGTTTACAGGCCATGACATTGACCTTATGTGTCTTTCTTCAAGGAATTTTTTCACAGTTTTTGCTCTATGGCAAGATGCATTATCATCTTGATAAATGATTTCATCATCCCCAAACATCCTTTCAATAGATGGGATAAGAAAAGTGTCCAAAATTTCAATGTAAACCTGTGCATTTATTGAAGATTTAATGACAGCCATCTCCCCAGTGCCTTTACCTGACATGCAGCCCCATATCATAATTGACTGTGGAAATTTGCATGTTTTCTTCAGACAGTCGTCTGCATAAATCTCATTGCAACGGCACCAAACAAAAGTTCCAGCATCATCACCTTGCCCAATGCAGATTCGAGATTCATCACTGAATATGACTTTCATCCAATCATCCACAGTCCACGACTGCCTTTCCTTAGCCCATTGTAACCTTGTTTTTTTGTGTTTAGGTGTTAGAGATGGCTTTCTTTTAGCTTTTCTGTATGTAAATCCCATTTCGTTTAGGCTGTTTCTTACAGTTCGGTCACAAATGTTGACTCCAGTTTCCTCCCATTTGTTCCTCGTTTGTTTTGTTGGACATTTTCTGTTTTCAAGGCATATTGCAAGTTTTCTGTCTTGACGCTTTGATGTCTTCCTTGGTCTACCAGTATGCTTGCCTTTAACCACCTTCTCATGTTGTTTGTATTTGGTCCATGTTTTAGACACAGCCGACTGTGAACAATCAACATCTTGTGCAACACTGCGTGATGATTTACCCTCTTTACCTACAGACTAACAAGCAGATTTAATCTGATGCAGGTGTTAGTGTTTGTAATGAAAATTTACAGGGTGATTCCATAATTTTCTCCTCAGAATTGAGTGATTCCATAATTTATTGCCTGTGCTTGTTCTATAAATCTAACTGTTATTGGCCACCACAATTATTTTTCTTGATTTCTTTTAGTGTTTCTTAAAGCCAGAAAGTTGCCATTTGAAATGCCTTTAGTTTTTGGCCATGTCTGTGATCTGCTTTTCTTCTACAACAATAAACAACTGAAGGAACATCCTCAGGGACTGGTGATTCCATAATTTTTGCCAGGGGTTGTATATAGTTCTGTTGAACAATTTTTATTTATCAAAACATTTTCAATAATACATTTATCCAACTTATATACATCCAAATAATAAAGCAATTCTATAATTTTTTATCAAAGCATCATTCAAAATTTCTTTTTCATTTTAAGTCTTCATACTTTTAAATCAAGGATGTAGAACCTATATTTAAGACCTACCCACATCCCCTCACTCATACCCATTCATACTGACAAAGAAAGAGAAAAAGAGAGAAAAAAAAAAAAGAACACCCTTATTAAAGGGGGTCTCTTCCCATTATGTTCTTTATTGTATCTATATTGTCCTCAAAAATCTCGAAGAGGCTCTGAATAGGGCTGAAACAACTAATCGATTAATCGGCAACTAATCGATTATGAAATTAATCGATTACTATTTTCATAATCGATTAATCGGCCAGTAACATAATGGGGTTAAAAAAAACTAAAACGAGCCCTTTATAGTACAAAAAGAGCAAATAATCGCTACTGTAGATGTTACTTTCACGGTTCTACAGTAAAAAATGAACCCCTTACAGTAGTGATTATCTGCTTTTTTTTAATTGTACTATAAAGGGCTAATTTTAGTTTTTTTAACCCCATTATGTTACTAAACGTCTTAGACCTGGTTTACATCTATGTGTTTTTTGGTGCTTTTTTGCAGAAGCGCACTGCAGTTCATTAACATGGTTTCCCACGTTCACATCTATGCTTTTTTCAGCCACTGTGTATTGGAAAGGGTCAGGGACTTTTTTTTTAAACGCAAAAACTGTGCTCTTTTGGTTCAATATACTTCAATGGAGAAGCTGCAGAAAAGCATTTCATGCGTTTTTGCAGCAATTTGTGTTTTTTAATCTGCCCAACAACAAATTGGCCAAAAAAAAAGCAAAAACGCAACTCGCCGCAAAATCATGTGCGCACAAATCAAAACGCACACCAAAAAGCACTGCAGAAACAGATCAAAAGCAAACTGCCTAGGTGTGTACCGAGCCTTATGCTGGCCACACGGATTAATTTTCACATGAGAATATTCAGACGAAAAATCTTTGTACATTCGCTGAATGAAAGGATGTTGTTTGAAATTTTCACTTGTTTTTAACATTCTGTTTTTAAAATGAATGTAATTTCTGAACGAAAACCACATACACTGTCTGAAAATTCCTTTGACCAAGAAGTTTTCTATTTCAAAATTTTCCCGTCACTGTGGTTGAAAATGAACGTCGACTTGACCCCACTAATGATTAGAAAACCGAACGAACATGAACATGAACAAAATGAAATTTTTTTTTGAAGGAAGACATTTGATCTCTGAGTCTGAAAATGTTTATCAGATTCACCCTTTAATAGTATGTACTAGGGTTGTCCCGATACCACTTTTTTAGGACCGAGTACAAGTACCGATACTTTTTTTCAAGTACTCGCCGATACCGATTACCGATACTTTTTTTTTAATGTCACGTGACAGTGTTTTTTTTTTTTCATTTTTTTTTTTTTTTTAACAGTGCTTGCTTTTTTTTGGGGGGGGGGGGGGGTGAACGTTGTATGTGTGTGTTATTTTTTTTTTTTTTTACAATTTTTATTTTTTAGAATAATATTTCTTTTATTCTTTATTGTTTTTTTTTTTTTTTTTTAATCAGCCCTTTTGGGGGGCTTTGGTGAGATATCAGGGGTCTTAACAGACCTCTGATATCTCCCCCTTGAGACAGAGAAAGAGACAGAGGATAGAGATTCCCCAGTCCCTTTCTCTGCAGCGTCAGCTGCACTGACAATGAATGGAGAGAAGACCGCAGCTTCTCTCCATTCATAAACTGACACATCGTAATCACAGGAGATTACAATGTTTCAGTTATGTGAATGGACAGAGTCAGCTGACTCTATCCATACACAAAGGAAGGAGGAGGGGGAGGACGGAGGAACTGAGGGGGAGAACGGACGGGACAGATAAGAGCAGAACGGAGGGGACAGATAAGGATAGAGGAATGGAGGGGACAGCTGAGAGGGACAGAGGAAAGGAGGGGGCACGGAGGAGGATGCAGTGACAGTCAGCTGTGAGCGATCACCGCTGTCTGTCACTAAAGCTGGTGAAAGCCGCCGGGGGAGAATCTTGTAACTCCCCCACGCGCCGATCACAGCTGACAGTTCAGGTATCGGGGGAAGCATCGGGAGCATTTGCCCGAGTACAAGTACTTGGGCAAATGCTCGGTATCGGTGCCGATACCGATACTAGTATCGGTATCGGGACAACCCTAGTATGTACAGTATATCTCTTCTCTAACAATTTATACAGTATAACTCCTCTAATAGTATATAGGTATATCTCTTCTGTCTGTTATTCTCAGAGTGGATTAGATATTTTGCTCCCTAACCATATAGTTAGTTATTTATATTTATCGCTAAATAGAGATATTTAAGAATAAATTGCCTTTTTTTTAAACTTTACATATTAACTAAATTATACGCCACACTTTTTTTTTTTTTTTAAGGTTATTAACCGATTAATCGATTAATCGAAACAATAATCGGCCAACTAATCGATTATGAAAATAATCGTTAGTTGCAGCCCTAGCTCTGAACTCTTCCCATCTAGTCCATATATTTAATGTTTGTTTTTTTAACCCTTCTTCTATTATCATTCTTTCCTCCAGGGTACGCATCTCCGTCATCTCACACTCCCATTCCATAACAGATGGCGCAAGTGTGTTTTTCCATTTTCTTGCTATAACCGTTCGTGCTGCTGTCAAAAAGTATTTCAAAATTCCCTTTTTTATGTTTTTTATTGATCCTGGAATCATGGATAATACTGCTACTTGTATTTCTGGGTATAGTTTGGTCCCAGTCAGAGCTCTAAAGATCTCCAATATTTTTTGCCAGAATGGTTGGATTTCTGAGCAATAGTACCAAATGTGTGACATTGTGCCCTGAGTTAAATGACACCTCCAGCAGATGTCTGTGTTATCCGGGTTCATTTTATGTAAGTCCACAGGGCATCTATACCATCTGGCTAAAATTTTGTAGTTTCTTTCCTGGTGTTTAGCCGATATTGAGAGTTTATGAGTCGCTATAATTGCCTTTCCCCACGTTTCTCTAGGAAATTCTATTCCAATCTCTAGTTCCCATTTTTTAACATATGGTAACGTCTGTCTATTGTTTTCTGAAATTAAATATTTATAAATCTTGGATAAGACATGGGTGGGTCTAGGTTCTTGCAAGAAATTTTTTTCTAAATTTGTCAAAGGCCTATCTATTATGGATTCTTTTGTTAGAGATTCTATGTACCGCTGGAGCAGACCATACTGCATCCATTTATTTTTGTGTTCTACCCCCAACTTTTCCAGTGGGAGGAGTTTATTCTCTTCCATCGTTTCTATTATCCTAGTGTCCCCACTTCTTTTCCATTTAAGAAATGTTTTAGCTTCAAGTGACAATGGAAACTCTGGATTGCTAAATAGTGGGGTCATTGGGCCTCTATAGGTTATTATATTATCCCAAGCTTTTAATGTTGATTCTACTAGGGAGGGCATCTCCCTCTCCGGTGGTCTTTGCGCTTTTTTAATCCAAGGAAGGGATTTTAACTTAAGAGCTGTAATATCCTCTTCGAGCTTCACCCACTGTTTATTGTCTCTGTTGTGGAACCAGTCTACTATTCTGGTTATCATTATTGCTCTGAGATACATATCTATATCTGGGAGAGCGAGGCCCCCATCTTCTTTTGTTTTATTTAACACCGTTCTTTTAATTCTGGGTGTTTTGCCTCCCCAGACAAATGTTCCTGTTGATCTATGCAATTTATCCAGAGTATTTGTTGAAGGAAAAATGGGTATTGCTTGAAGGACATATAATATTTTGGGCAGTATATCCATCTTTACTATACTTATTCTACCCATCCAGGAGAACATCCCCTTTTCATATTGTTGTAATGTTCTCATAGTTTTTTGCACCATTGGGATGTAATTATATTCCTGTAATTTGTCAAGATCAGTAGGGATATAGGTACCCAAGTATTTAATTGCGTTCTCTTGCCATTTGAATGAGAAATCTTTTTTAAGGAGTTCCACCATAGTGCTTGGTAAATTAATATTCAGAGCTACAGATTTACTATAGTTTACTTTGAAATTACTCAATATACCAAATCGATTAAATTCAGATATCAAGTTTGGTATTGATATCAATGGGTTTGTGATATATAATAGAATATCGTCTGCGTATACAGATATTTTATACTCCTTATCTCCTGCTTTAATTCCCTGTATATCCATGTTTATTCGGATCGCTATTAATAAATGCTCCATCACCAGTATGTATATACAGTATTGGGGATAGTGGGCAACCCTGACGGGTTCCGTTTGTTATGGGGACTATCTCCGATAGATCGCTATTCGCCCGTATCCTAGCTGTTGGATTCTTATATAAAGCCATTATTTTGTCCAAAAGTATAGAACCCAATCCCCACTGTACTAAGGTCTCTCTGAGGAAACTCCATCCCACCCTGTTGAATGCTTTCTCAGCATCAATCGCCAATAGGCAGGATGGGATGGAGCCCCTTTTTGCATGTTCCACTAATGTGAGTGTTTTTAGAGTGTTATCTCTTGCTTCTCTTCCCTCTATAAAACCCACTTGATCTAAGTGTATAAATACCGGCATTAATGGGGCAAGTCTATTGGCAATTATTTTAGCATACAGTCTCAGGTCGATGTTTGTTAGAGAGATAGGTCTATAGTTTCCACATAAAGTATGATCCTTCTCTGGTTTAGGTATAAGTGAAATATAGGCCTGCATACTTTGTGGGACAAAGGGCTGTGATGTGGATATTGCATTAAATGTCTGTTTCATAATGGGGACGAGTTCTTCTTTAAATATTTTATAGAATCTTGGGGTAAAGCCGTCAGGGCCTGGACTTTTCCCTGGTACTAATGCATCAATTACATTTTGTATTTCTATCTCTGAGAAGTCCTGATCTAGTTGTATCCCATCTATCGGAGCTAATACAGGAAGTGCTGTTTCTCTCACATAATGTTCTATATTTTGTTGGATTCCCTCTGGATCACTATTCATGACATAGTTAGGGATATTATACAGTTTCGTGTAAAAGGTCTGAAACTCTTTCAGTATCTCTTTTGGGTCGTACCTCATATCTCCTTTTTCTGTTTTGATCTTAACAATAGGCCGTGTATTGCCCCGATGGTGCAAAGCTCTTGCGAGAAGTTTACTTGGTTTATTACCCTGTTGATAGTATAGGGCACGGTTACTATCCCTTATACGTAAGGTTTGCTTGTTTATCAAAGTTTTTAGTTCTATTTTCTTTTCTGTTAACTCTATTAATATTTCACGCACTGGATTTTGTTTATGTTGAGCTTCTATTTTGGGTATTTCTTTTAATAGTTGAGTTATTTTGTTGCCTTTTAATTTTTTCAATCTAGCCCCGTGTTTTATAAAAGGGCCTCGGATTACACATTTTAATGTTTTCCACTTGATCGGCAGGGAAGTAGTATCCTCCCTGTGATCATATAAGAAGTCTGCTATTGCCCTCCTTATTTCTGTCTCATCATGAAGCAGATTATCATTAAGCTTCCAGTTCCCTTTATTATTGTTACCCTTAAGCAGGTCCAAAACCAAAAATACTGGTGCACGATCTGACCATAATGAACTACCTATTTCGGAAGATAAAGTTACCGCCATCCCCTTTTGGTTTATCAAAAAAAAATCTAATCTATGATATGTCTTATGTGCTATTGAGTGGAATGTAAAATCTTTTTCTGTTGGGTGTAGTACCCTCCAAATATCGATCAACTGATATTTTGCTATCATTTCTAAAAAAAAGTTTTTCTCCCCACCCATCTGTATTATTGAAGGTGCTGTAGTATCCATTTCCCTATCAAGGACAAAATTAATTATTATTATCCCCTCAGCTTTTTCCATAAGCTGTTTCAGCATTTGTGTTCCTACTTTATAATGTCCTTGATTAGGTAAATATATATTGATAAATGTGAACTTTTTGCCATATATAGTAAGTTTGAGTAGTATTGCTCTTCCATCCTTATTATGCCATTCTTCCAGCACCTGGTGAGGTATTGTTTTATGTATTGCTATAGAGACGCCTTTTGATTTTGAATATCCAAAGGAGTCACGATACCAAGTAGTGTAAAATCTATTTTGTAGATTTGGGACGTGGTCCGTACGGAAATGCGTCTCCTGGAAAAAGATTACCCCCACTTTTTGTTTATGAAGAGAATACAGAACCTGTGACCTTTTTGTTGCTGAGTTAAGACCTCTAATATTATAAGAACATATTTTCATATCTTAGGACCAATTGAGCCAATAAGAAGAGAGAAAAAAAAAAAAAAAGACCCGCACTCACGCTCACCTCACACCTAATCTATCTTATATCTATTGACTAAAAAAAAAAAAAGTCTTTCTTACTATCTAAGCAAGTTCCCTACTATGGGGGGTTTTGAGTCTGGTGACCAAGGGTCGCCTCTTGACCGCTGACCTCCTGCTGCGTTTTACCATTTCTTTTATCTTTCTCTTATTTTGGGTCTCTTTCGCCTCTATTTTCTTTAACTCTCTCTTTGTTTTCCTATCTTCTCTTTTCTTGGAGAGGGGTGTAAAAGGGGGGGGGGGGAATCACTATAATACTTCCCAGATATTTATCCTATTAACCTTATACATTTTTTGTCCGAGGGGAAATGTGCAAGTATAGTCTATGATAAAGTTATCTCCTTTTTAAAAAAAAAAAAAAAACCCCATCCTGTGCTACTGTTTACTGTATGCCAACTACGTACATAATTACCATTTCATATCACTTAGTGCATAAACTTATAAAAATTATTATCGATCTATCTAAAAATAATTACATCATAATACATTTTACAAATATCAATACCTCCAAGCACATTTCATATATCCCATTGTAATATAAACGTACATCTGAGTATTATCTTCTCTGTGCTGGAGAAAAAAAAAAAAAAAACCCATCCTGTGCTACTGTATGCCTACTACGTACATAATTACCATTTCATATCACTTAGTGCATAAACTTATAAAAATTATTATCTACCTGTGCGTACATAACATATCTCTTGGTGTAAACAACATAAAAAATATATATTATCTCCTTTGTGTTGTGTAAGGAGAGAAATTTACTATATACCTTCTGTGTTCTGGTTATCTTTTCATATTATTTGGTGCAAAAATTTATGAAGATCATTATCTACCTGTGTGTATATTACATATCTTTTAGTGCAAGCAACTACTTATATCATAAAAATAAATATTATCTCCTCTGTGTTGTGTAAGGCGAGAAAAAAAAAAACACAACCCCTACCCCCAAACCACAAAAAAATTTTCTCAAAGTTCCAAATTATCTCATTATTGTACTCTGCTTCCCCATCTTTTCATCTCGTCCCCTCTCCCCCTCAAGGGCCCCCTTATATTTTCTTAAATGTTTGCATATATTTTATGGGCCAATCCGGCAATGCTAGCTCTGAGATTCCTAGAACTGCTAAAAATTCCGGTAAGTCCTCCAGATCTCTGAATGAGATAGTCTGACCTTCCTTTTGAATTTGAAGCTGAAATGGAAATTTCCATCTATAATGAATATTATTTTTTATTAGTTGTTCCACCAGGGGCTTTAGCGCTCTTCTGCGATCCAATGTATATTTTGATATATCTTGAAAAAGCAGGAGAGGTTCTCCTTAAAATTGGATATTTTTACTTTGACAGGCTGCAAGCATTACTTTGTCCTTAATATGGGCATAATGCACTTTGCAAATAATATCCCGAGGTTTATTAATATCTGGCTTTCTTATTCCTGCTACCCGATGTGCTCATTCAATAATTAAATCTTTTATATCAATGTCCTGGGTAATTTCCTGGAATATTATTTGTAGTGTTGTTATAAGCTCTTTTGGGCCCACTGTCTCTTTTAACCACCTCAATACAGGGCACTTACACCCCCTTCCTGCCCAAGCCATTTTTCAGTTTTCAGCGCTGTCGCACTTTGAATGACAATTGCGCGGTCATGTTACACTGCACCTTAATTACATTTTTATCATTTTTTTCCCCACAAATAGAGCTTTCTTTTGGTGGTATTTGATCACCTCTGCGGTTTTTATTTATTGCGCTATAAACAAAAGAAGAGGGACAATTTTGAAAAAACACAATATTTTTTACTTTTTGCTATAATAAATATCCAATTTTTTTTTTTTTTTTTAACAAATTTTTTCCTCAGTTTAGGCCGATACGTATTCTTCTACATATTTTTGGTAAAAAAAAATTGCGATAAGCGTATATTGATTGGTTTGCGCAAAAGTTATAGCGTCTACAAAATAGGGGATAGATTTATAGCATTTTTATTATTTATTTATTTTTTACTAGTAATGGCGGCGATCTGCAATTTTTATTAAGACTACGATATTGCGGCGGACACATCGGACACTTTTGACACATTTTTGGGACCATTCACATTTATACAGCGATCAATGCTATAAAATTGCATTGATTACTGTGTAAATGTGACTGGCAGGGAAGGGGTTAACACTAGGGGGCGCTCGAGGGGTTAATGTATGACCTAAGGAGGTGATTCTAACTGTCGGGGGAGGGGACTGACTGGGGGAGGTGACCGATCGCTGTCCCTATGTACAAGGGACACGCCATCGGTCTCCTCTCCTCTCTGACAGGACGTGGATCTGTGTTTACATGCACAGATCCACGCTCCTGCTCTGTTACCCGGCAATCGCGGGTGCCCGGCGGACATCGCGGCCGCCGGGCACGCGCACCGGGTCCCGAGTGACGCAGCGGGCACGCGCGCGCGCCCTAGTGGCTCGGGAGGGCGAGGACGTCATATGACGTCCTCCCAGAACAACAGAAGCCTCGTCCAGCCGTCATATGACGGTGGGCGGTGGCTTAGCGGTTAAACCTCTGATTCTTATGTTGGATCTTCTGCTTCTATTCTCCTGTTCGTCTAAGTTGTTTATTATTTGCTTTAATTGGATTCCTTGCTTCTGCATTTTTTCTTTTGTCCTTAGCAGTTCCTGTTCCATTTTTAACACTCTCTTATCTAATGTGTCCGTCTTTTCTTGCATATTTTTTGTAGATATTTTAAGCTCTTGAATCTCTTCCTTATATGATTTTTCCAGCCTATGTACGTATTGATCCATATCTGCCCTAGTTGGAAGCGAACGGATGTAAGCTCTTATATCCCATTTTTCTTTATCTTCCTCTTTTTGTTCACTGGAAGACCCTGTTGTGTCCATTAATGAACTATTTCTGGGATGATTTAATTGCTCTTCTCCTGATGATCTAGATATTTCTATTGGTTCCGCTATATTTGACAGATCATGCGATGTTTGTAGCATCTGAGTTACCTGAGGGGAGTGTAGCTGTAACTGTAATTGTTGAAAAAATTCCTTAATGTCAGTTGTTTGTGTTGGTTGTACCCCTGTAGTGATTTTGTTAATACTTTCTGTTTTGTCCTTTTTACCTTTTTGAGGTTGTGGAGTCTTACTGCTCTTCTTAGGGGCCATGCTTCCTTCTTTCCCCTTCCTTCCTCTTCTTCTTTATCCCCTCTTCCCCTTTTTTCTTCTTAACCCCTTTGTCTTCACTCTCTTCTCGACTTTTTTTTTTTTTTTTAATTTTACCTCTTTATCACCTCTTTATAACTTCTTTCTTTTGGTGTTCTTTACTTTTACATTAGAAAAAATGAGGGAAAAGAGGAGGCAAAGGGGTATTTAAGGAGTCCCGTAGTTTGTTACCTGCTACTTGCTTTTGTGGTCCCTTTAATTCAGTAATTTATGTTTATGTACCACTAGTATATGTGTCAATCAGTATAAATGGCTGTAGAATTTTCTTTTCCTTTTCCCTTCCTTTTTTCTTCTTCCTTCTCTCTTCTCTTCTCCTTCCCCTTTCTTTTCTTTTCTCTCTTCCTTTCTATCTTTATGTATTTGGTTTATTTTCAAGAGCTATATCCTTTATGTCCTTAGTGTGTTGCAGGGATGTGTTACAAGGATTTCAAAACTGCCAAATATTTCAGGAGACGATACAGGAGACAGAGGAAACAGGGTTTTATACCCCTCCTGTGTCCTGCCTGCAGCTCCAGTCTCCGGTCTGTGTTCTGTGATTTCAGTGGGTTAGTAGCTTAGTAGTAGCTTAGCTTAATAGTAGTAAGGCGGCTGACCTTTATATTTTGGAGATCCCGGGTCTGTCTGCTCTCTGTCGTTCTTGGTACTCTGCCGGAGAGGACGCACTCAAGCGAGGACCACTGTCGTCCGCTTCCGCAGACCTACAGAGGTTCCCACCTCCCCGCATCCACTGTCTCCCGACTCTGTTCTCGAAGGAACCCCCGGCACTCCACAGGCTTGTCTCCCTTCGTGTCCCCCGCAGGTCTCCGCTCCATTTCTGCCCCTACGGCTCTCGCTGTCACCCCTGTACTGTTGCGATTTCAGCTGGGTAGGTAAGAGAGGATTACTCAGAAGGAAGCCGGTAGCATATCGAAAGCATGCACCGACTGTATAGACGTCAGACGCCCAATGTCTGCAGCATGTCAGTCCACGGTCTGCCTGAGCGGCCATCTTGGTCAGCAGCTCCTCCCCCCCGACCCTCTGCTGCTGCTGCCGTTGTATATAGTTCTGGAAGCTGGCTTCCTAGCATTAATCAGGGTAGAGATAAATGACCCAGAAAGCCCACGTTTCTTTAGAATGTGGGTTTCAATAGCCAAGCCGTTAAATTTAGAGACCATAAGAAAGGGTGGAATATCGGTCCCTGAGAGAGCAGATCTGGCCATAGTGGGAGTAACCATGGGCCCTCCACTGCTATCTTTACAATTTCTGCGTAACATGACCTTCTGGGCCATACTGGTGCAATTATCGGCTTTCTTTCCAGCTTGATCCTGCAAAGAAGTCAAGGCAGCAACTGAATAGGGAGGAATGCATAGATCAGTGAGAACTGATCCCATTGGGTCACTAACGCATCCGTTCCGCATGCGAATGGATCCCTTGTTCTGGCCACAAAGTTGACCAACTTCATGTTGAACCTGGATGCTAGAAGATCCACGTCCGGAGTCCCCCATCTTTGGCAAACAGCCCGAAATATGTCAGGATGAAGAGACCATTCCCCTGGGAATAACTGCTGGCGACTTAAGTAGTCCGCCTGCCAATTCTCTACTCCCGGAATGAAGACTGTAGAAAGGCATGGAACATGCCTTTCTGCTCAAGTTAGAATATGGTTCACCTCTCTCTGTGTTGAGAGACTTTTGGTGCCCCCTTGGTGATTGATATAGGCCACAGCTGTGACATTGTCGGACTGAATACTGACAGGGCAATCCCGTAACCTGAAAGTCCAGGCCTTTAGAGCCAGACGTACTGCCTGAATCTCTAAGATATTGATGGGCAAGATTCTTTCGGTTCTTGACCACTGTCCTTGGACAGTTGTCTTTTCTAGTACTGCTCCCCAGCCTGGAAGGCTGACATCTGTTGTTACCACTTTCCAGGTAACTGGTCTGAAGGATTTTCCTTTGAGCAGATTCTGGGTTAATGACCACCAAGTGAAGCCTTGGGCTACTCTTGGGTACAGCCGCATTGGTAAGTCTAAAGCTTGAATTGTTTTGTTCCAAGCAGACAGGATACTGTTTTGCAACAGTCTTGAATGGAACTGGGCATAGGGAACTGCTTCGAATGAAGCTACCATGGTTTCTAGCAACCTTATGCAGAGGTGAATGGAGGGATTGCCATTTGACCTGACCCTCCGCACCAGCTCTCTTATGGAACTGATTTTTGCTCAAGGCAAGAGCACCCTTTCCTGGGCTGTGTCTATGATCAGACCCAAGTACTCCAGCCTTTTTAGCGGTATTAAGGAAGATTTCTCTAGGTTGAGAATCCAACCCAAACTTTTCAGATAGTTGGTTGTAGTGTGTACGCTTTTCTCCAAACGAGTCACCGATTGATCTATAAGAAATAGATTGTCTAGGTACGCTACGACTGTTATGCCCTGTGCCCTTAACCTGGCTAGAGGTGGGGCCAGCACTTTGGTGAACACCCAAGGTGCTGTGGGTAGCCGAAAGGGCAGGGCTACAAATTGGAAATGCTGCTGTTCTAACTCGAACCGCAGAAACTTTTGATGAGCAGGAAATATGGGGACATGCAGATATGCATCCCTGATGTTGATTGATGCCAGAAGTTCTCTTCCTAGGATAGAGACTACAGACCTGATTGTCTCCATGCGAAAGGAGGGGATCTTCAGGAACTGATCTAGCTTTCTTAGATCTAGAATGGGTCTGACGTCTCCATTTGGTTTTGGTACCATGAAAAGATTTGAATAAAACCCCAGACCTTGCTCTTTTGTGGGTTTCTGTATGATCACCCCTTGAGATATTAATCGGTCTAGTGCCTGACACAGAGATTGTTTTTTCTCTGGATCTTTGGGAATGCTTGATCTCAGGAAACGAGATGGTGGAAAGTCCCGAAATTCCAGCTTGTACCCCAGCGTTACCGTGGGGGTGACCCACCTGTCCTGAATTTCCTTTTTCCAAAGTTCTGAAAATTTCAGAAGTCTTCCCCCCACCTTGGTGAGAGGAGTTGTCTCTTCATGATGAGGCTTTAGGATTCTGTTTTGCAGATTCTTTTGAGCCTGGGTCTGACCCTGAGGTTTTCCTCTAGAGTCTGATAGCGGAGGCCGTCGCCACTGCCTAGAGGCGGAAGCCTCTGGCACAGGGGAAAGAGCCTGTTTAAATGAAGGGCGTTTTTTTTTTTATATTTTCTTTTGACTGGTAAAAAAGTACTTTTCCCAGCAGAAATTGTCTTGATATATTTATCCAAGTCTTCTCCAAACAGTCGCTCCCCACAAAAGGGGAACCCAGTTAGAAGGTTTTTACATGGTGTTTTAGCTGACCAATTTTTCAAGCACAGGATTCTGCACATATGTACAAGCATAAGCGTAAGGCGGGATGCCTGGTGAATAGAGTCTTTAATGGCATCTATGGCAAAACATAATGCCTTAGATAGTTCAGCCAAATCCAGAGCATTTTGTGTAGGAAGCTCTGTAAGGGCCTGTTTAAATTGATTCTTTAGGGATTGGCAGGCGCCTATCGCAGCGACTGCGGGCAGAGTGATGGCACCTGCTATGGAAAAAGCAGATTTTAGCAGGGATTCCAACTTCTTTTCTGTTGGATCTTTAAGCATCTGTGCATTGTCTACAGGACAAGTTAAGTTATTATTCACATTGGAAATCGCAGCATCAATTGCTGGTACTGTCCATCTTTTGGAGAATTTTTCCGTCAGAGGATAGAGAATTAAAAACCTCTTAGGAGGGAGAAAATGTTTATCTGGTTTATCCCTTTCCGCAAAAATAAGCTGTTCAAGTAATGCATGTGCAAGAAACGCATGCAAAGGATGGAAAGGTTTTAAAGAACCTAAGGAAGAAGCCAAGTTTTCATGAGACTCTGTTAGAGGCAGCACTGTTCCCCTTGCAAAGCTGAAGCGGGGGAGTGGGACCTAGTACACTTTCTATCCATTTGAATGGAGGATGTGATTAAAGCCGCTAATCTTCTTCTAGACCCTGAAGGAAGGAGGAAAGGGCATCTTTAGTCACGTATACAGGTGCTGAGATGTGTGAGGCAGCTGCACCATCAGTTTGCTCCAATGGCTCACCCTGAATTGCCATAATTGGTAATTCAGGCGAGGATGACAGCATGGAAATACAGCTGGAAATCCCAATCCCTGGGGGTGAAACCTTTACTCTTTTAGCTTTTGTGGTGTCTTTTTTGGCAGGCATAGTTCTAAGTACAAAAACAGAGGCACTATACACATTGCACTAAATCGCTGAAAATAGTCATGACTTTTAAAGCTGCCATAAAGTTCAGCTTAGTGCTGGAAAAAAAGTGTCCTGCCTGTATCAGGAATGCCAGTTTTGCAACCCATACATGTCCCACAGCTCGTATGTCCCTGTGCAGGCAGCTTGTTTCCTCATCAGCAGAGGAGAGACTAACACAGCTGTATTTATCTGCTATTAGCCTGCCGTGCGTCTTTGTGGACGTTTCACAGCACCTGCAATAGGCCCTGCCCCCTCCGAAAAAATTCCGCCCCCTTTTTTATTTAAAATGTTTCCAGCGCTTGCGCGCTTTATTTTTCGGGTCCTATACCCAACACGAGGGGTGGAAGAGCCTCCTGCAGTGAGGCACAGACATGTGTAAAAATACAGCCACAGTAGCAAACTTTAGCGGTAAAATAGCGGGACCTTCCGCATCCCCCACGGTGGGGGGGGGGGTAATGTAAGGGGGGTGCAGCGCTGCTGTCCTCCTAACCCATCAGGGGAAGACAAAAAACATTTTTTGCAGAATCTTTTTACCTTGCAAAATCTCCTGCCACACGCTGTGCAGCCAGACACGGAACTGAGCAAACAGTGAGACAACAGAGTAAGGTATGTGCATAGACTCCATCTAGTGGAGATTTTAAGGCATGACAACATTTTTGCCTTAAATGAAAGAAAATTAATAGATGTTTTTAATATCTAAGTTTTCTTCCCTTACCTTGTCCTCACCGCAGGATTTTGCTGAATTAATAGAAAATCCAACTTTCACCCATCACAACGGGCTAGGTTTAGCAAACCTTCAAGGACTGGGTCCGTAAAAACAGGGTCCAACTGCCTTGGGCCTTGTATAAGCACCCCATCAGGAAGCTTGAGGTAATGTAACAAGACCTAAGCCCTGGGTTCCTGGGGTTCAGCCCTACAAAGAGAAGCATTACAGGCAAAACCTTGTGTTTTGGATACGAGGTCCCAGGTACCATTTTAGGCCTCAGTGGCACTACTGGATGGACCTGGCTTCTTTTTATGGAGGAATTTAAATCCAGCATGGATCCCTCCTGGAGCTCCTCTGAGCACTTCTTCACTCGTGACCAACACCTTAGATACTGGCGAAAAAACTGATGTACTCGTGGAAGGAGGAGGGTTATATAGGGGAGTAAACTTCCTTTCATTGGGTTTACCAGTGTCAACACCTGAAGGTGGCCTATAACCCATTAAGTAATTACTTAAGGCTCTGTGTTCCATGATATACGATAAAGAAAAAAAGGTTTTAGAGTTGTCCCTAGAACAAAAAGGGTAACAGGAAAACTTTAAAGAGGGACACCTATACGCAACAGGTATATCAGGAGGCACCTCTAAACATAATTTCCTGGCTCTCTACACACAGCCTTTGGGTGTCATTAGGCATGTGAGAGATGCCGGTCCTTTTTTGTTGTCAGGACATCCATTTTTGTTACTGGCCCATCCATGTATTCCCAAGACAAAATTGATGGTGTCAAACCAGCAGATTACAACTGAGGTTAAATGATATAAAACAATGTTTTATAGACTGGGTTTAAATCTCTAAACAAGGGAGCGCAATAGCCCCCCCCCCCCCCCCCCCCTTACTAAAACTCTGGAATTTTGACTTTCAGGCTCCCCACATTACCTCCAAAACGTTGAATGAAATTTCACATTTTGTTAAGCAAACACTTGACTATTCTATTATCTTTAAAATACCATGAGAGGGTTTGTTACACTTGGCTTAGACACATGATATGGATATGAGATCTGTTATAAAAGCAATACTTTCCTTCTAGGTAGAATGTGATCCCTTTCTTGTAGTAATTTAATTATTTTCTGTTTATTTCCACTTTAAGGACAGGAACAATGAGGGGAAAGTAGGTATATTCGATGCCAGGCAGATTTCACTTTTCCACATCCACACACAATACAACATTTTTCACCACAAAACACTATGTATATGGAATTGCAAAGACAGCAGACAACTGGTATAACTATCTTTATTTTGAAGTGTTTCACCTTCACAGCACATGTCATGTTGTACACATAATATTTTACAGAGATGTATTCTGACAACATAATGTTTGCTTGACCCATAAATCCAAAAAGTTTGATCTATGGAGCGACCCTGTTGGAACAATCCTCTTCCCAAACACTCAGCTTCAGGGAACGAGGGTAACATACATAATGCGTTTTTCCACAGAACACACAAGTATGGAATATTTCCACATCACAATAAAATATCCTCCTGGGAAGGGAATGTGGCTTGTGTTATTGAAAAGAGGCAGCTAGGACAGAAATACCTTCACTACTTGCATCTTTACACCAGTAATGAAAAGTGATTGTTGTTGGAAGCTTTGATTGGTGTTGCCACTTGATTTAAATCGGTTTTCTCCTTAAAGCAAAACTCCAGTTTTTTTTTTTTTTTTTAAGACCTGAGATGGGTTTGATAGTAATAGGTTTTTTTTGCTGTGTGTCTTTAATTTCCTCTCACTTTTTCTTTCTGGAAAGAGGCAGGACAAGAAATCATCTCCCTTTCCCAACAGGGACCAGACAAAAATAAAAAAAATAACAGAGGTTCCAACCCATCCAACTCTTATAGAAATATTGTTTTATTGTGGTGTGTCATTTTTTATTTTTTATTTAAGACTTTCACCTTCTTGTTCTGTTTGATACCCTTCAAATAGAAGTAAGGAGAAACCTTCCTATTGAGGCAATTAAAGTTTAATTCTTTCTGGGTCTATAGAATTTTTGACTAGAGTTTAATTTTAAATGAAAACCTAAGTGCTAAACTGCATAGGAGATTTTCTGTAATTTTACCTGCTTAACGGAAGATGAACGCTGCCCAGAATAGACCACAGTAGGTTACCCTATAGAGTGCCATTAGGTTATATGCGGGTCAATTTTTGTGTTGTGGTACGAGCAGCTGAAAATTTAGTTTAGTCCTAAAAAAGGTAGTGACTTAGCTCATATGTAATGTGCAAAATATTTGGCTATGCTTACCTCTGTGCCACCAGTCTAGTGGCAGAATGTGCAAAATATTTGGCGATGCTCATTTCTGTGCCTCCATTCTACTGCCTGAAAATTCTGACACCCACTAATTTGCACCTTCAACTACCTCTACTCCTTAGTGGATCCAGGAAAGTCAAACACCCAGGGAGGTCAAGGTGTGGACCCAACAGGTCACATGGTAATTTAAACATTTTTTTAGTGGTTCAAGACATTTCACTCCTTGTACAACTGCCTACCAAAGCTTCACTGATGTATTAGTGGAGCTAGCCTTAAACTGGCCCTATTGTCTAGCCTGGACAGTGGTTGAATCCACTTTGCCAAATGAGAATGCAGTCAGTACAAATCAGACAATAGCATCAATATTCAAGAAGTAAAGGAATAATGTGCAAAGTGCTGTAACCAAGAGAAATGGTCACTTGTCTGACTTCATTAAGCTACAAAAAGCTAAAAATCGGATCGGCTGTTAGTGGTTAACCACACTCTAATACATAACTAACAAAGCCCAAACTATCCAAGTAATATCATTGGCATAAATAGACGGACTGGCAGCATTCCCTACAAAGCAGCAGTTTGTAACATTCACACATACAAAACAGTCATGAGTATAAAAAGGTCCTGTTTATACAGAACTGAAAGTTTGACAATGCAATACATTTTCTGAGTAGAGATCAAACATTTGTTGTGTGTCATGGGCCATTTTAGGCTTAGAAAAGCCTCCCATGTTCTTCAATAAGAAAGGAAAATCAGCTGAGCACAGCCTGATACTCCAACAATTTATCATTCAGTTCTGATTACCTTTAAGAAAAACATGGGTGTGGGTAAGTGAATGTTAAAAACAGCTCCTTTATATAGTAAAGTGTTGCATTTTACCATCATTGGTCCTTTGTCACAGAGCACAGCAGCTGTGTACTTCGGCTGTGATGGAAGCAGTCATTCTCTGATCTCTGCCATATACTAGTACTGTGGCAGCAACACTGTTCACTGAAGCACTGCTTTGCAACTGGTGTACAGCCACTAGAGAGACAGGGAATGGCTTCTTCCATCAAAGTGTAATCTCACGTGTCTTGTTTCAGTATCTTCAACATGGGCTCTGCCAAGAAACTGGGTGGTCAAATTATAAATCCTCTGGTCAAACATTCATGGCAGAACTAGTTTGAACACAATGTTGCCATGTGTGTACTAGTGACTGTATGACAGCGTTCTACTTTAAAGTTCTTTGACATCGTAGCTTATGTAAAAATGGGAATGCTCTACAACCATCTGAAACAAAGACAGTGATGTCAACTATAGATTTAAATGGATGAAGCCATATTAAAACCAGCATACCTCTTTCAATGGATAACACTGCCAGCATTCTCCTCTCTACTCCCAGGAAGCAGTCATGCAAATCAGGTGAGAAGATATTTTCTAACAGACAGTCTACTACACTGAACCATAATGTACCAAAATTGTAAAGCAGATGGGTAAAATAAGTGCTGCATAGACATATTTTATCCAAGTTGGTTCTGGAATAATCTCTTAATCCAGAGTCACTTTAAGAAGACGGCATATAGTGTTCATCTAGACTACTTCCTTTACAATGATTCCACAGACAGCAACCAACTGTTACATCGTTGCCTGGCTTTTTCCCAAGCAGAGAGCAGTTTCTCGCCTTGTTTAGAGACAATCTGACTGCAGTGTGGTACCGGACTTTAAGATTTGAAAGCCGGTGAGTTAATATTTACAAAAAAATGCTCAAGCAATAAATGACACATCATGGCTAATTGTGTAGCAAAGTGGCACTTTACAGATCAATAGTAAAACAAAGTCGATTAACCTAGCATCACAAAACCTTTTGGTATCAACATTTCGTCCCTTCTCTGGGTTACATTGGTTAAGTGCACAAAAATTCAAATAGCAGCATTTAATATGAAGCCCCTCGACAAACACAGGAACAGCCAAGACCTAAAAGTTCAACGGGACACTTTTGTTAACCAATCACTAATCAAGTTTTAAGGATCCAACCCAAGTATAGTCAAATAAGAGACATATGTGAGACAAAACATAAAAAAGATAAACATTATAACACAGAAATGTAGAAGAAGGGGTAGGGGTTGTATTTAAAGCCTCAGAGCTTGAGGCAAATAAGTGGAGAAAAGACTTATACACAAACCCTTTGCAATAAAAAAGGACTCACTACATTTAGCAGCAAGCTCTTCTAAGCAATAAGGGTTAATATTCACAGTTTTGTAGCTACCTGTTACCCTTTTATTTACACATAAATCTTGCATATCAAATGCAAAATCAATTTAACCAGATTTTTGATTTATCTATGAATACGAGATCAAAAGCAGCAGGAGACACAGCTTGACCAGGAGACAGATTTAGGACAAAATAAACATATGGCTAAGACCACCATAACCAGATCTCAATTTAAAAAAAAAAAAGGAAAAAGAAAACCCCTTTAACAAGGACAATGCAGCTTGAATTCTTGTCACCTTTCTTCTCTTGGCTCCTGTTAGGCCACCCGATTGTCTGACCACTTTCCTTTTTAAACCTTCAACAAAAGGAGCTTAATCCTAGCTACGGCAAGAGATATCTGAAACCAAAATCTAAAACCCGAGCTGTCCTTCACAAATCCTACACTTTTGTGTTGGGAACAATCCTGCCAATGTGTAGAAATATAATGCTAAGGTAAGCCGGTGTGTTGCTTACTACCGAAGTATGTGTTCACCGGCATGCAACCATATATTAGTAGTCACGCCATCCCCTCAAAACTTCATCTTGGCTGCAAAGAACTAAAGAAGGAGCTTGAAGCCAGGTCTGTTTTCTTGGTTGGCACTCAGCTTGATGCTGCAGCTAAGGGCTTCTTCAGTTGCTGGGACATTAGCTCCCTAGCACGTGTGACTTGGATATGGTCATAGCAGGTATTGCAAACTAAGACTGGGTCATAGAGCTGTTGGTCAGGAATTGGGAGCTTTAAGTGACAGCAGTCGGCGCAGAAAACATTTCCACAGTTCCTAGAGGAAAGATTAGAGAGGATTAGAACATAGTACACAATTTTATGATTGTTTCACCTTTAATATATACCTTCAAACAATTAAAAAAACTAAACAAAAAGCAATGTCCAAGTAGCTCCTTATGCCATCCTGCTCAAAGTCCAGAAGCTTTCATCTTGAAATCAATACGGTGTTACAGTTCAGGGCTCCCCTATAGAGACTCGTATACCATATATAAATGTTTCTCTCAGTTTTAAAGTGGCCTACAGCCTGATCTGTGTTGCAGCCAAAACTTCCAGGATTGTAAATACAGCCTTATTTCTCCCAAACTCCCAAATTCAACCCAAAAGTTGTTCAAGTTAAAGTTTTGATTTTATGAAAATTTTCACAACTGCTGCAGGAAACACTTAACGACTGCGGAGTGGAAAAACCAAGTTAACATTGTTATTGCCCAAGAAAAGCTCATATAAAAGCATAGGAACTGTACCTGAAAAGATTGATTATGGAACACCTCGCTGGCAGTGCCTGGTTTGGCCATTCCACCTAAATTCAAACAGGCTACTTTCCATTTGAGTTTGGAGGCACTAAATGCACTTAGTCTAGATATTACTTCCTCGAAGAGGTCTCATTGTAACGCAAGTCATATGTAATCGATCAGTACTCTGGCTAAACCTACTCCTGCCCCCATTCTAAGAATATTCTATCTACCCTGTGAAAGAAAAGATGTGTATACTTACCCATTCTGAAGCCGCTCCAGTCCCATCACATGATTAGGTCCCAGCACCAGCTTCAGAGGAAAGGCAGCGACAACAGCTGCAGAACCTGGGCAATGACGCCACCCATAAGCTTAGTATGGGGCAGCTGTTGGCTGTCCCTCCTCTAGACTGAAGCTGGCCTGGAATATAATCATGTGACTGGACTGGAGCGGCTTCAGAATAGGCAAGTATAGGCATCTTTTCTTTTACAGAGTATATAGAATAGTATTAGAATAGGGGGTGGGAGTAGGTTTAGCCTTCGTTAGAATATGACTGGAATTACACTATACTGTACCTGACTTGTTAGACCCATTCACATGTATGCTACATTCAGGTGACTGGATACTGGCAAACTGTTGGACAAGCCCCCAACTTGGGGATACCTCTATAACCCTACACCACTGCATTTGACCTCAGTTTCTTAGCATGTAATGCAGTATTAGCAGTATTACACAGGGACAGAGGGGATGGTGGCCTGTGTCTTGTACGTCAACATATGGAATATACAGGCAAGTCAAAATTCCATTTCTTTTTAACTTAATCATAATCATACAGTACAGGACACGGCTGTATATTTATTAGACCCTGGGACACCCCCCAAGCAGTAAATCAGAAGGATGGACAACAAGGCAAACAGAACCATGCCAGCAGGCCCAACAAAACAGCAAGGGATCAAAGACTCCGAGTGCTGCTGAAAGAACATTATGGCCAAAAGCTGAATGTGAAGAGGCCTGGAAAACATGTGCTATAACTTGGTAAGGAAGCTGAGCAACAGATGCCCGATGGTGTAATACCCAGGGGTACTGGAGGTACCATGGCTTTTACAGAATTATTATAGAGGACTCCCACCCCCCCCCCCACCCAGCAGGTCATCGCGGCCTGCACTAGCTCCTCTTTCTTTTCTTCTGAGGCGGAGCCTGCCGGCTGCTGCTAGGTTGGTTTACAATGTGATTGGCCAGGACACGGGCAGAGGGTGTGGTCAGCGTCTATTTGCATGCACCCAGCCCGATCAGGTGCATTCAGCTACATACCAGAGAGCAGCCTGGAGGGTAAGTCACAACAATTTAGTGTGCTGCTGTGCCACCTGTATATTTGGACTTTAATATCCTTCTCCTTGGATGGGACACAGGTGGGCCAAGGCTAACAAGCTGGCATGATTGAGATGCATTGTGGAAAATGGATGAGGATGACTCTGGGTGGAGAAGAGAGTTACATTGTGGGGATGTAACTCTCATCCCACCCAGAGTCATCCTCATCCATTTTCACAATGCAACTCAATCATCTTCATCTCCACCCAGCATCTACTCCATCCCTCTCTCCACAATGAATCCCCATCCACGCCCGGAACCATCCCTCCAGTCTCCACAATGCATCACCATCCACGCCCAGCACCGTCCCTCCAGTCTCCACAATGCATCCCCATCCACACCCATCACCATCCCTGCAGTCTCCACAATGCATCCCCATCCATGCCCAGCAACATCCCTCCCTCCAGTCTCCACAATGAATCCCCATCCATGCCCAGCATCACCCCTCCCTCCAGTCTCCACAATGCATCCCCACCCATGCCCAGCACCATCCCTCCCCTCCAGTCTCCACAATGCATCCCCATCCACGCCCATCACCATCCCTCCAGTCTCCACAATGCATCCCCATCCATGCCCAGCACCATCCCTCCCTCCAGTCTCCACAATGAATCCCCATCCATGCCCAGCATCAACCCTCCCCTCCAGTCTCCACAATGAATCCCCATCCACGCCCAACACCATCCCTTCCTCCAATCTCCACAATGCATCCCCATCCAGGCCCAGCACCATCCCTCCAGTCTCCACAATGCATCCCCATCCACATCCAGCACCATCCCTCCAGTCTCCACAATGCATTCCCATCCATGCCCAGCACCATCCCTCCATCCAGTCTCCACAATGCATCCACGCCCAGCATCACCCCTTCCTCCAGTCTCCACAATGCATCCCCATCCACGCCCAGCAGCATCCCTCCAGTCTCCACAATGCATCCCTATCCACGCCCAGCACCATCCCTCCCACCCGTCTCCACAATGCATCTCCATCCACGCCCAGCACCATCCCTCCAGTCTCCACAATGCATCCCCATCCACACCCAGCACCATCCCTCCAGTCTCCACAATGCATCCCCATCCACGCCCAGTACCATCCCACCAGTCTCCACAATGCATCCCCATCCACGCCCAGCACCATCCCTCCCTCCAGTCTCCACAATGCATCCCCATCCACGCCCAGCACCACCCCTCCCTCCAGTCTCCACAATGCATCCCTATCCACGCCCAGCACCATCCCTCCCTCCAGTCTCCACAATGCATCCCCATCCATGCCCAGCACGATCCCTCCCTCGTCTCCACAATGCATCCCCATCCATGCCCACCACCATCCCTCCCTTGTCTCCACAATGCATCCCCATCTATGCCCACCACCATCCCTCCCTGCAGTCTCCACAATCCATCCCCATCCATGCCCACCACCATCCCTCCAGTCTCCACAATGCATCCCCATCCACACCCAGCACCATCCCTCCCTCCAGTCTCCACAATGCATCCCCATCCATGCCCAGCACCATTCCTCCCTCCAGTCTCCACAATGCATCCCCATCCACGCCCAGCACCATTCCTCCCTCCAGTCTCCACAATGCATCCCCATCCACGCCCAGCACCATTCCTCCCTCCAGTCTCCACAATGCATCCCCATTTATCCATCCCTCCAGTCTCCACAATGCATCCCCATCCATGCCCAGCACGATCCCTCCCTCGTCTCCACAATGCATCCCCATCCATGCCCACCACCATCCCTCCCTTGTCTCCACAATGCATCCCCATCTATGCCCACCACCATCCCTCCCTGCAGTCTCCACAATCCATCCCCATCCATGCCCACCACCATCCCTCCAGTCTCCACAATGCATCCCCATCCACACCCAGCACCATCCCTCCCTCCAGTCTCCACAATGCATCCCCATCCATGCCCAGCACCATTCCTCCCTCCAGTCTCCACAATTCATCCCCATCCACGCCCAGCACCATTCCTCCCTCCAGTCTCCACAATGCATCCCCATCCACGCCCAGCACCATTCCTCCCTCCAGTCTCCACAATGCATCCCCATTTATCCATCCCTCCAGTCTCCAAAATGCATCTCCATTCACGCCCAGCACCATCCCTCCCTCCAGTCTCCACAATGCATCCCCATCCATGCCCACCACTATCCCGCCCTCCAGTCTTCACAATCCACGCCCACCACCATCCCTCCAGTCTCCACAATGCATCCCCATCCATGCCCAGCACCATCCCTCCCTCCAGTCTCCACAATGCATCCCCATCCACGCCCAGCACCATTCCTCCCTCCAGTCTCCACAGTGCATCCCCATCCATCCATCCCTACAGTCTCCACAATGCATCCCCATCCATGCCCAGCACCATCCCTCCCTCCAGTCTCCACAATGCATCCCCATCCATGCCCACCACCATCCCCCCTCCAGTCTCCACAATGCATCCCCATCCACACCCAGCACCATCCATCCCTCCAATCTATATCAAGTTGTAAGAGTGTTAAAATAAAAGTGGGTGCATCAAAGGACTCAGTGGGATGGCCAGAGGGCGAATTCAGTGGGACGGCCAATGGGTGGGCCCTGAGGAATGTTGGTGGTCAGGCCGCGGGGGGCCCAGGCCTAAAGGGGTGTAAGGGGCCCCAAAATTTCTGAAGGCTGCCCTGCTGAGTGGTTTGTAAGGTCTGACAGCAGCATTCATGATGGACTGAAGGGAGGATAGTCTATTTAAAAGGTAAGCTAATGAGGGGGGTGTTGCAGTAGTCAAGGTGAGACATAACCAGGGAGTGGATTAGGAGCTTTGTGGTGTCATTGGTTAGGAAGGGGCATATTCTGGAGATGTGGAGGTTGAGGAGGCAAGCTTTGGAAAGTGATTGGAAGAGTTCAGAGTCCAGGAAAACACCTAGAACCCTGGCATGCCACCCTACAGAGAATAGTTTTGGGTGCAAGACCACTTTGTCCTTGAAAAGAATTAGAAAGTGCTCATTACACTACAAGCAACAGTGTGGTGCTGCTCCTTCAATGTCCAATCACAGACTGGGGGAGGGATGTAATCAAGGTTCATTTAAAAAGCAGTGGGGGGAAAAAAAAGTCAAATTTGGCTATGTGGCAAGGGTGTGTAAATCTGAGGACTGGAAGGAAAGAAATAAAAATCCATTGGCAGGTCAAACAGCTCCAATTAGGTTTTCAACTGTGTATTTAGCAGTTTGTGTGGGAGTTCAACTTAACACATCTGCCTGCTAGTGGAGAAAATATGAAAAGGAATTACAATGTTAAAAAAACATCTTGTCAGCATTGGGGTGGAACTGTGACCTGTGCGTAGCTATCAAACAGCAGAAGGTGCAAGAAAAGGTAAGAATATATCTAACCCTGAAGCAAGTGTGCAGAAAAAAAAACTCCTAAAAACAAGAACAGAAAAGCTTTCAGCTTTGCATAAACATTTGGAGGGAAAGAATGTGTTACAATGTACAAACAGACAGAACTGCAGAGGTTTTGCATGTGTAAACATTCCAGGTTGTATTATTCCTAGTTTATTAGAGTTATCAAATGTACTAAAGTCGTGTATTAAAATTAGCATAAACAGGTCATGTTTAACTTTGTTCCCTGCGCAGGTTGTGTTAACACAACATGGAATTTGACCAGGGATGCTGAACTTTCACATAGGATAATGTTTACCGAGGAAAGCCATGATGGAGGATCTGTGCAAGTACCTGGCACAGCAAGCCCAGTAGTGAAATAAAGGGGCAAAAGTAAGCCAGTTCCTGCACATAAACAGCCCTGAGGAATATTGGTGGTCAGGCCACGGGGGGCCCAGGCCTAAAGGGGTGAAGTGAGGATCAACACAAAGTATAAAGCCGACCATACATGGATCGTCCGAATTTTCAATTAATTTATGGGCAGCAAGGTTGTACAGAAGTTGATCCAACTATCGACTTCCGTACAACCGCTGTCGGATTTTCCCCACTTGATCTGTGCTGCAGGCTTTAGCCTACAATCTTATCAGTGTATTCTGGCAGCAAGGGAAGTCTTCCTGTTGTCAGAAAATAGCTCGGGGGGGGGATTCCCCCATCCTCAATTTTTCCCATTCAACCTGCTGGTTAAATGGGGGGAACAAAAAAAAACAAAAGAAAAAAACAACTTATCGATGGCCAACTTTACAAAAAACACATTATGCGGTCCAATATGAGTATAGCAGCATAGTGTGGTAAACATACCTACCTGCCAGGGCTCTCTTTCTGTTTAAACAATGAAGTCCACAGCCACATGGTTCCATCCTGAGTTATTGTAGGAGAGAGTATACACTGCACTATGCGGCCCAAAAGACCAAAACAGCACTCCCTCTTGTGCCACTAGGCACTGTTTAAGATCTTTGGGACCAGCACCCCCTAGTGCCACAGGAGGGAACTGGTCCAAACAGTCATAAGACACTGCTTCCTAATACAGGCAGCTTTCCTCTAAGCCAGTGAAACATTACATATTAACTGCATTTTTGTATGAATTTAAATAGGGTCAGGGGTGAGCAGCAAAACATTTCATAATCTTTGTACTGGGTACACAAACACAAATCACTCCCAAGGATTATAGAATAAGACACTCTAGCATAAAACAAACATTTACTTGGACTCCATTGGACATGGAATTTCTATACATCAGAAAATTCAAACAATTATCTACCTGCAGTGATGTCTTCTCTTAGCCAACCAAAATTCACAGTCACAGTTGAAACAATGTGAAGCCATGTGATCAGGTACCCATCTTGTAACCTTTATGTAGAGAAATAGATTTCAGTCCACCTACCATCACTGGAAAGATTTATACAAAACTACTGCAAATATTATAATAAATGTTATATTTGTAGTTGAAGACCTAACGGCACTAACATTAAAGTGATTGTAAAGGACCGTTTTTTTTTTTAAGTAACAAACATGTCATACTTACCTCCACTGTGCAGCTCGTTTTGCACAGAGTGGTCCCGATCCTCGACTTCAGTGGTTCCCCCGGCGTCTCTCATGGCTCCTCCCCGCATCAGATAACCCCCTAGGAGAAGCGCTCTCCTGAGGGGGTTACCTTGCGGGCGCGTTCCCAAGACCAGTATTTGTGCCAACAGACACCAATGCCGGACTCGGCCCCACCCCCCACGTAAATGGATTTTATTGACAGCATCGGGAGCCAGTGGCTGCGCTGCTATCAATCTTTCCAATCAAGAGCCGGGACCCCATTTAGAGAGGGACAGCGCATTCCCGCCGAACAGATGAACGGGCTCAGGTAAGTAAAACGGGACAGAAGTGACAGAAGTTTTTTCACCTTGATGCATAATATGCATTAAGGTGAAAAAACACAAGGGTTTACAACCCCTTTAAAGCAATTTCCTTTGCACTTTTTCATATCCAGATACACTATATTACCAAAAGTATTGGGACACCTGCCTTTACACGCACATGAACATCTAATGGCATCTCAGTCTAATGCCCCGTACACACGGTCGGATTTTCCGACGGAAAATGTGTGATAGGACCTTGTTGTCGGAAATTCTGACCGTGTGTAGGCTCCATCACACATTTTCCATCGGACTTTCCGACACACAAAGTTTGAGAGCAGGCTATAAAATTTTCCGACAACAAAATCTGTTGTCAGAATTTCCGATCGTGTGTACACAAATCCGACGGACAAAGTGCCACGCATGCTCAGAATAAAGAGATGAAAGCTATTGGCTACTGCCCCGTTTAGAGTCCCGACATATGTGTTTTACGTCACAGCGTTCAGAACGATCGGATTTTCCGACAACTTTGTGTGACCGTGTGTATGCAAGACAAGTTTGAGCCAACATCCGTCGGAAAAAATCCTAGGATTTTGTTGTCGGAATGTCCGATCAATGTCCGACCGTGTGTACGGGGCATTAGTCCGTAGGGTTCAAAATTGAGTTGGACCACCCTTTGCAGCTATAACAGCTTCATCTCTTCTGGGAAGAGTGTCCACAAGGTTTAGGTGTGTGCCTATGATAATGTTGACCAGTCTTCCAGAAGCACGTTTGTGAGGTCAGGCACTGATGTTGGACGAGAAGGCCTGGGTCGTAGTCTCCGCTCTAATTCATCCCAAAGGTGTTCGATCAGGTTGAGGTCAGGACTCTGTACAGGCCAGTCAAGTTCCTCCACCCGAAACTCGCTCATCCATGTCTTTATGGACCTTGCTTTGTGCACTGGTCCAAATCATTTGGTGGAGGGGGATTATGGTGTGGGGTTGTTTTTCAGGGATTGGGCTTGGCCCCTTAGTTCCAGTGAAGGGAAATCTAAAGGCGACAGCATACCAAGACATTCTGGACAATTTCATGCTCCCAACTTTGTGGGAACAGTTTGGGGATGGCCTCTTCCTGTTCCAACATGGCTGTGCACCAGTGTGCAAAGCAAGGTTCATAAAGACATGGATGAGCGAGTTTGGGGTGGACCTCAACCTCAACCCAATAGAACACCTTTGGCATGGATTAGAGCGGAGACTGCAAGTCAGGCCTTCTCGTCCACATCAGTGCCTGACCTCACAAATGCACTTCTGGAAGAATGGTCAAACATTCTCATAGACACACTCCTAAACCTTGTGGACAGCCTTCTCAGAAGAGTTGAAGCTGTTATTGCTGCAAAGGGTGGGCCAACTCAATATTGAACCCCACTGACCAAGACTGGGATGCCATTTAAGTTCATGTGCGTGTAAAGGCAGGCGGCCCAATACTCTTGGTAATATAGTGTATATTAGTTCACACAAAGAAAAACATTAAACATTTGTTTTCCGATTCAGAGGTCTGCATTAAAAAAGGTCCCCCTAAATGACTTCTTACCTCAGTTTCTTTCTTATCCACTGGCTCCCAGCTGGCCTCTGAAAGTCTGTCCTCGCTTTTATCAGAGTACAGGTCATCCATATCGCTACCATCTGATTCTTTTACACAGGTCTGTTAACACACAAAGACAGATGAATGTGTAAAATGTGTTAACATTAAACCATCATACAAAACGTACTGCCACTAGATGGGTCATTTAAAATGTGGCTTCCAAAACAACTTTAATGCCCTACTCCAGGCTAAAACTATTTTCTTCACTAACCCTCATTTCCAACCCATGGCACCAATACTTTTTTCCTCCTTGCCTTGTGAAAGAAGTTGCCTTCACGCCACTAGTTCTGGGAGGTTGGGGCACTGATCTAGTCCTGAGTGCCCCCCCTCCCGATATTGCTGGTCCTCTGATTATATCATCCTCTTCTGAATCCTATAAGAACCCGACCACTGCACATCCATAATGCAGGTACTGATGTGGAAACTCAAAGGAGGACCCTTCCAGGAAGTAAAGAAAAGAGGAAAAGGGCTCTGGGCTGGATCATCCCATCAGGATGATCCAGCCCAGAGAGGGGAGGAAGGTTGGGGGATTGAGACCGATCGCAGAGTGGGGCTTTATTGAAAAAGCCTGATTGTAATTCCAAAAACACAGTATGCAAATTGTGCTGCTCAGTTTTTAACTACAACAAAACAACGTAAAGATGGTGGATTTATAAAAAAGGTTCATAGCTCACACCTAGGCATTCAATTCAAACAGACTAAACTACATTAGACTTTGCTTTTCAGTGTTTCCAATTTCACGATCAGCTTACAGAATCATTACTGCACTGAAAGCAATTTTAAATTAGACTGGGTCTTAAAGTAAACCTGTGGCCAGGCTATGGTTATTTATGTATTTGCACATTCTTACTAAGCAGTGAACAAACTAAATGACAAGCCCTAACTGACCTGTGTAGCTGCAGACACTTGAGAAACATATCCTCAAATTTAACAACAGATTAGGGAAGGGTTGGTTTTGGATACAGTAGGGAAGGTTGAGAACCCCGGTCAGGTTTTCTTTAGTTGTCTTAGTACCTGCTTGGGAGATTCCCCCTTTTGAATTGTCTTGGTGACCATTTAACACTAATAGGAAGTGATGGCAAATCCAGAATTCTGCTATTGTTGCTGGAACAAATTTCAATGGGGGCACCCACTGTGGTACTACTACCTAAAACAGGTTTTTTTCTTAATTTAGAGAGATCTTCTCTCACTTACTGTTGTGTTAACAGGACAGGGAATGGAGGAAAACTACCCTAGTAGGCACAAATGGAAAAAAAAAAAAAACTGACATCGGTTCTAAACATATTGAACTGACAAATATGACTTCACTCGTAGTAAGTCTTTGAGCCAGCACAAGCACACTGAGCATCCCCACCTACAAACTGCCCCATTTCACACTTACAGGCTTAGCCGTAAAGATGGGGTTCTAACTATTTGCTAAGATCTACAAAACCAAAAACGTTTTGGCTTTAGATATACTTTAAAGTAGATGTAAACCCTCTCCTATACCCAGTGAAGTGAACAGTCTCCAATGATACACAGAGGTGAAACAAATCATCCTACATACGTTTTACCTGTATATCTGCTGCCTTTCCCTTTCTACACCCTTTAGAAAGTGCACATGGTGTTACAAATCTTTCTTCCTGTTTCAGCAGTGGGTGTGGAGTCTGAGAATACACTGTGTGAAAGCTGATTGGAGGAAAGGCACACACACACACACACACACACACACACACACACACACACACACACACACACACACACACACACACACACACGTAGAGGAACAAAGAAACTTGCTGAGCTACAGTCTGAATAGACAAGCTTTCTTCTTATCGATCTCTAAGTTCCCTCCCCAACACAAAATTTCCAGCTGCTTTTTATCTCCTGTGTTGGGGAACTTTTCAGAAGTTATCATGCTGATAACAGAGGAGCTGAGCAGCAGAAAGACACAGGACTTAGAGCTTTGGAGAGAGATAAGTAAACCCTACAGATAGATGTGCCCAGGTCGGATTTCATGAATGGGGTTAACAACCACTTTAAGGGCTCAAGTAGTCAGGAATGAGTCACATAAGTGAGTCAGATGCAGTATATTTTCAGATGCTTCTAAATTGCCTTGATGTTGCACAAGCAGTTGCTTTCAGCTTTTTGTGCATGCACACAGACTTATGGAGACGAACTGCAGGTCAGTCTGCAGCATAAGCCTCAAGTGAACAGTAAGGAAGCGGCCTAGATCTAAGAATGTGGTCATAACTGATATGATCTCTCCTTTAAACAGCTACTAAACCCAGGACCCTGCATTCACTATATCTGGTCTCCCACAGTACACAGAACATGGAAATGCAATTATTTTAGTAAATATAAACTACTAAATAACAAGACTGCTGATGAGAAAACGTATTTCTATCAGTGTCTGGCTGAGCACTGGTTAAAGCTTGTTGGATGAGTTGTAATTCTAATCTGATTGTCCTATGAGGCTGCATGACCCCTGACCGTGTGTCTGGACAGTGCCGATTGGCCCTGAGCTAATCACATGCACCCTCCCAAGGAGAAAAAAAAAACCTCTAGCAATACACACCAAACTGAACATGTGCAGAGTGACTTGGTCTTATCAGGAGATGGATTGGGGACTGTCGAAGAAGGGGAGGGTCAGAGAAGCCCTTAGGTTCAACAGTGAGTATAACAAGCATGCTTTACTGCATATACAGACTGATTTTACTGTTGTGTGTTTAGTAACACTAAGTCATATTTTGATATTACCAGCAGCTGATTTACATGAGGAAATAAAACAAATGTCATTTGGGCAGCCAAGGTAAATGTCAGAGAATGATAAATCTGAGAGGATAAATAATGTAAAGATACATAGAAAGGTGTGTGGCTGGATGAATGGGTGTCATGATTGTGATGGCTAATCGTTTAGTTATCAAAAGTTGACATGTGGAAATGCCCGGTTTGCATGCATTTAAATTCATAGAAAAGAACTTACAAAGTCATCTTCATAGTCAGTTTCTGGTTCAGGTGGTGGAGCACAATACTGCCGAATTTCCAGCTGTAATTGCAGTTCCCACACCTGCCTTCGGAGCAGGTCAACTTCTTGTTTGTAGCTAGCCTCCATTTGCCGCAACCGCTGTTGTACTACATCATTCGGAATAGGCAAACCATCATCATCTTGGTACATGAGAGGTGCAGGTGAAGGACAAGCCAAAGGAAAGAATCGTCCGGTATGAAATGGCCTAGGGTGACATGTCACAGACCCTCTACAGCTTCTTACAGAGGGGCCAGAACAGTGCAAAGAGGGACGGAAATGGTAGGAAACCTTTGCAGCATCTCTGGAACTGTATGAGCCAGCAGTATGTCTCCCATGTTTGCTATGGAGACTCCTTGTGGAATAGTCATATGACAAAGGATGATGAAGTACAGTCTCACCAATGGGTACTGACTTCATCATTCCTTTTAAACTGTCCCAATTTGATGCCAACAAAGAAATGTCACTTCTTGGAATTTGGCAGATCGCTTTTTTGTCAGTCCTACATGTGTCCTTTGTTAGTTTCCCAGGCTTGTTCTCTTTACATGAAGAGTTATTGGTAGACACGTCACCCTCTGACCTCTGACAGGGAAGATGTGTCAAGTTGGGGCTTGTGTGTTGATCCTGATCGGTAACCGTATTTGTATTTTGTTCCAGTATGTCAGTTTTATTTTCTAGTGCAGGATTATCACTGTCACATTCTGAGTTGGTTGACTTGGTTTCTGTATCCGATGAAGTATCATATCCGTTCAGCTGAACATTCTCTTTACTTTCTTTAAATTCTTTGTTCTCCTCTTCGTTCTGGTTGTCTTTATGGAGCTCTTGATCTACCTCTTCTTCCTTTCTTTCACCATCCTTCTGCTGCAGAACACCCAGACTTCCCGCTTCACCCTCTTCAGCATTATTGCAATGAGAGTCTAAGCTAGATTGATGTTTATTTAGGTTTGGGTCACTTGAAGTACGTGTCAGTATTCCTCCGCTATCACATACAGTTGCAAGATTCTCCATTGAACGAGTTTTAGGTAATCTAAAAGGGAGTACATAAAAATTCAGTACTGAAGGACCATTAAACATAAAATTATAATACATTTTGTATAAAGTAAGGCTCTTAACACCAATAAATAGGATTGTAAATGTAACTTGCTTATCAAAATACTAAAGAGAGAGTCCAATACAAAAGTTCCAACACTGTGGAAACAAAAAAATAGAAACAGTCAATTCTTCCACAATTCCTCTTGGACTGTGCACCCGACCATCACCACGTACAAAATGTGCACTCACCTCAATACCATAAAAATACTGGATGAACCCTCTTGCACACTACTATACCCTTTCTAGCAAACTTTGTGATAAAAAATAAATAAATAAAATTGGGATATTTAGTTCACACATATTGCAATACGGGTTCAAGCTGGCCAACTGCCTCAAAGTAATCCTTATGGCCAGTCCTACTGTGCTACTGTGGACACAATGCAAACAGACAGAAAATGGGGAGAGCTACAAGGTTTAGCTATTGGGATCTGAGCACAGGTATGTCTTGTGTCACCTTAATGCCATGACGTCTAAGCAAAGGTCATACCCTGCTTGTTTAACAGATGGAAGATGTCATTCAGAGAGCACGTAGTCCCCAATGGCAAATGGTCATTCCCCGCAGTGTCTTACCACAGCTCCATAGTCAGCCACACATGCCAAAGAGAATGCTTCATAGTGTAGTATTTTATTGAATCTAAATTTAAAAGAATCCATTAAATCTATTGCTTAAAACCTCATAAGATGCAAATACTCACCACATGTTCAAGTACCCTGGATCGGCACTAGTATGTACAGCTTGCTTTATAGAAGCGCTCCTCCACGCCTCACTGGAGTCAGGCGTGCGTTTCATGAAACTGGAAGTTCAGGCCTGGATGTGACGTCAATAAAAGGACCGGAAGTGACGGCAATGGTCCCGCGTTTCACTGTCGTGGCCAAATTCGGTTTTATGCAATGGATTCATAAACACTATGCTATAAAAGAATTCTCGTTGGCGTGTGTGACTATGGAGAGGTGGTAAGGCACTGTGGGAAAGAATCATTTGCCATTGGGGACTACGTACTCTGAATGACATCTTCCACCTGTTAAACAAGGTGAGTTCGCATTTTTTATGTAGCCATGGTTGGGTGCACAAACCAAGAAGAATTGTGAAGGAAATTATTGTTTTTTTTTGTCTACACAATGTTGGGACTTTAGGTTGGGTATTTTTTTTAGCCAGTTACATTTACAATCCTATTTATTGGTGTTTTAGCCTTACTTTAATGTATACTTATAGGTGTTCTGATACACTAAAGGGGCAGCTTCATATATTTTGGATTTTTTTTAGTTATTAATTTAAAAAAAAAAAAATTCAATTAAGGTAGGCGCCTTTAACGTCGTTCGACATTTTGGATAAAGCTTTATGTGGGCCGCAAGTGACCAACTGGTTAGCACCTCCACCCAGAAGCACTAGGGTTGCCTGTTTGGATCCCAACCCTGACACTACCTGCCTGGAGTTTGCATGTTCTCCCTGTACCTGTTTGCGTTTCCTCCAGGTACTCTGGTTTCCTCTCACACTCCAAAGACGTGATGGTAGGTCAATTGACTCCTGTCTAAATTGGCCCTAGTATGTGTGCGATATGAATGTGGGTTAGGGAGCTTAGACTGTTAGCTCCTTGAAGGCAGGGACTGATATGAATGTATAATATATACACAGTATGTGAAGTGCTGAGTAAAATGACAGTGCTATATAAGTACCTATAATGAATAAAAATAAATATAAAATATGACATTTTATGATATTAAAGATGAATATGAAAATATTTTGAGAGATCAATAGATTTAAGGCGGAAAAATATGGCAAATTTGTTTTAAACAAATTTATCTGGCCGTTCAAGACCAAAACTACTTTGGTGTTCTGCGTTTTGGCCAAGGCCTGGTGTAATGCCCTGTACACACGATCGGACATTCTGACATCAAAATCCATCGGATTTTTTCCAACAGATGTTGGCTCAAACTTGTATACACACGGTCACACAAAGTTGGTCGGAAATTCCGAACGTCAAGAACGCGTGACGTACAACACGTACGACAAGCCAAGAAAAATGAAATTCAATAACCAGTGCTGCTCTTATGCTTGATTCCGAGCATGCATGGCACTTTGTGCGTTGGAATTGTGTACACACGATCGGAATTTCCGACAACGGATTTAGTTGTCGAAAATTTTATAGCCAGCTCTCAAATTTTGTGTGTCGGAAATTCCTATGGAAAATGTGTGATGGAGCCTATACACGGTCGGAATTTCCGACAACAAGGTCCTATCACACATTTTCCATCGGAAAATCCTATCGTTTTTTCCGGGCATATATGAGTGATTTACGTGTGTTTTACACGTGTTCCTAGCCGTGTTGCCAATGACTTCTATTAGGTTGTGCGTTTTTGCTTGAGTTTTCTTAAAGTACATCAAGATTTGGCATGCAGGACTTTTGGTGCGCTTTCAGAAAACTCGGCAGAAAAGCGCAAACTAAAACAGAAGTCAATGGGACCGTGGATAAAAGAAAAAAAAAAAAAACAAAGTGTGGAAAAACACACATTAATCACTCATACACCCATGCTGCAGTCAGAATGCAGCACACCAGTGTGAACCTGGCCTTAGGTTTGCTTCACACAGGCTTCAGCTTGGATGACAGAAGCCTATCCTGCTTCTAACACTGTTTTACTTCCTCCGTCAGCTCATGCCCCACAGCTATTACCTTTTGCATCAATTGACCCTTCCTTTTTAGATTGTAAGCTCTAATGAGCAGGGCCCTCTAATTCCTCTTGTACCAAATTGTAATGTAACTGTAATGTCTGCCTTTATTTTGTTAAGCTCTGCGCAAACTGTTGGCGCTATATAAAACCTGTATAATAATAATAACAGCAGTGTGATAAGCAAGCTTTTTTAACGCATAAGCAGAACTTTCAGCAAGCTTTATGAAGCCTTTAAAATATATATATACACACACACACACACAATGGATTAAAAAAAAGGTCTACGCACCCCTGTTACAATGTCAGGTTTCTGTGATGTAAAAAAAAAACCTATAAACTGTACAACTCAATGGAAAAACAAACTGAAATCTTTTAGGCGGGAGAGGGAGTAAAAATAAAAAACAAAAATAATGTGGTTGCATAAGTGTGCACACCCTCTTATAATTGGCGATGTAGCTGTGTTCAAAATTAAGCAATCACATTCAAACTCATGTTAAATAGGAGTCAGTATACACCCACCATCATTTAAAGTGCCTCTGATTAACTCTAAATAAAGTTCAGCTGTTCTAGTAGGTCTTTCCTGACTTTGTCTTAGTCACATCCTACAGCAAAAGCCATGGTCCGCAGAGTTTCCAAAGCATCAGAAGGATCTTATTGTTAAAATGTATCAGTCAGGAGAAGGGTACAAAAGAATTTCCAAGGCATTAGATATACCATGGAACACAGTGAAGACAGTCATCAAGTGGAGAAAATATGGCACAACAGTGAAATTACTTAGAATTGGACGTCCCTCCAAAATTGATGAGAAGACGAGAAGAAAACTGGTCAGGGAGGCTGCCAAGAGGCCCTACAGCAACATTAAAGGAGCTGCAGGAATATCTGGCAAGTATTGGCTGTGTGGTACATGTGACAACAATCTCCTGTATTCTTCATATGTCTGGGCTATGGGGTAGAATGGCAAAACAGAAGCATTTTCTTACCAAGAAAAAAATCCAAGCCCAGCTAAATTTTGCAAAAACACATCTGAAGTCTCCCAAAAGCATGTGGGAAAATGTGTTATGATCTGATGAAACCAAGGTAAACTTTATTCCAAAAGATATGTTTGGCACAAAAACACTGCACATCAGCAAAAGAACACCATACCCACAGTGAAGCATGGTGGTGGCATCATCATGCTTTGGGTTGGTTTTTCTTCAGCTGGAACAGGGGCCTTAAGGTAGAGGGAATTATTAACAGTTCCAAATACCAGTCAATATTGGCATAAAACCTTCAGACTTGTACTAGTAAGCTGAACATGAAGAGGAACTTCATCTTTCAGCATGACAAAGACCCAAAACATACATCCAAATCAAGGAATGGCTTGACCAGAAGATTAAAGTTTTGGAATGGCCCACCCAGAGCCCAGACCTGAAGCCGATTGAAAATCTGTGGGGTGATCTGAAGAGGGCTGTGCACAGGAGATGCCCTCACAATCTGACAGATTTGGAGTGTTTTTGCAAAGAAGAGTGGGCAAATATTGCCAAGTCAAGATGTGCCATGCTGATACTCATACCCAAAAAGACAGTGCTGTAATAAAATGAAAAAGGTGCTTCAACAAAGTATTAGTTTAACCACTTGCCGACAGCTGAACGTCCATGGACGTCCTGGGCTTTATGGTGGTATATCTGAATGATGCCTGAAGCTACAGGCATCATTCAGATATTGGCGTTTTCAGCCAGCGATTTCCTACACCATAAGAACGATCATAGCGGCTGGTCAACCGCTAGATCATTTTTAAGTGCGGCGAGAGGGGACGTCCCCCCACCTCCTGCTGCCCTCTGATGCTTCTATCGACTCACCTCTGCGATCGGTGAGTCGGAGAATGGATCTGCCGACCCCGGATGTCCACCATAGAGATTTCCGGCGGACCAGATGGTCGCGGGAGCCTCTATGATCGGAGGTCGGGCGCGATGTTATGACGTCACGCCCGGCATCTGCATTCAAAAAAACGGCGCTGCCTCGGCTGGGAAGCTGTGATCGTTTTTCTTTTTATTATTTTAGGCTTCCCAGCCTAGAGGTGAGATGTGGGGTCTTAATGACCCCATATCTCACTGTAAAGAGGTCCTGTCATGCCATATTCCTATTACAAGGGATTCCTTGTATCAGGAATAAAAGTGATCTTCCCCAATGCTCTAAAACATGTACTGGTCACCCCCATACTTAAAAAGCCACCCTTGGACCCTACCAATCTTAACAACCTACGCCCGATCTCCTTGCTCCCCTTTTCCTCTAAACAACCAACTGAGTGACCACCTCATTAAGAATAACCTTCTTGATCCCTTTCAATCTGGATTTTGCCCTCAACACTCCACAGAAACTGCTCTTTTAAAACTCACAAATAACCTACTAACTGCAAAAACCAACAGACACTATTCTGTACTCCTACTTCTGGACCTTTCAGCTGCTTTTGACACGGTTGACCACCCCCTCCTCCTCAAAAAACTTTACTCCCTCGGTCTCTGTGACTGTGCTCTTCAGTGGCTCTCATCCTACCTATCCCAACGCACCTTCAGTGTCACTTAAAAGTCTACTTCCTCCTTCCCTTCTCCATCGGGGTCCCCCAAGGTTCTGTTCTTGGACTTCTTTTATTTTCAGTCTACACCTCTTCCCTGGGTCAGCCTCTCAGGGCTTTCAATATCATTCCTACGCTGACGACACACAAATCTATCTCTCCACCCCTCAACTCACTCCATCAGTCTCCTCACGCATCAGTAATTTACTGACAGACATATCTGTATGGATGTCACACCACTTCCTCAAACTCAACTTGTCCAAAACCGAGCTTATATTTCCTCCCCCACGTGCCTCTTCCCCTGACTTATCTTTAAAGAGCAATGGCACAACCATCCACCCATCCCCACATGTCAGCGTGCTAGGTGTTATCCTGGACTCTGAACTCTCCTTTCGGCCCCACATCCAATCACTCTCCAAAGCTTGCCGCCTCAACCTCCGCAACATCTCTAAACTACGTCCCTTTCTAAAAAATACAAAATAAGTGCAGCGCTAAAACTAAATGAATTAATAAAACATGCTAGAAAGAATCATACAAAAGTGATTGATCCACCAAGCAGTATATTAAAAAACACAACAGGTCTCCTATAAAGGATAGAGACAAATGTCTCAACATATGTCATATGTGAAAAAATTATTATAAAGCATAAAAAAGTGATAAAGTAAGTCCCAAAATTGTTGCAGAAAAAAAGTCCATAAGTGAAGTAAGTGGATGGTCAAAATGAATATATTCAGGAGAAATGTGACACAGGTGAATCCAACATCCAAAGTGACTTGCACCCAAGTGAGGTATGAGGCTCCTTACCAGCTCAGGATGACCACCATGACAGTGGTCCCACCAGGCATTTGGGAAATTAACAGGTCACCCACAAACCTATGCCGACCTTTCCAGTATGTAGAACCATGTATTGAATAGTGGCTGCTTAACAGAGCGGTCCCTTCCTAGCGAAGCACTCCCTCACTGTGCTTCGCTAGGAAGGGACCGCTCTGTTAAGCAGCCACTATTCAATACATGGTTCTACATACTGGAAAGGTCGGCATAGGTTTGTGGGTGACCTGTTAATTTCCCAAATGCCTGGTGGGACCACTGTCATGGTGGTCATCCTGAGCTGGTAAGGAGCCTCATACCTCACTTGGGTGCAAGTCACTTTGGATGTTGGATTCACCTGTGTCACATTTCTCCTGAATATATTCATTTTGACCATCCACTTACTTCACTTATGGACTTTTTTTCTGCAACAATTTTGGGACTTACTTTATCACTTTTTTATGCTTTATAATAATTTTTTCACATATGACATATGTTGAGACATTTGTCTCTATCCTTTATAGGAGACCTGTTGTGTTTTTTAATATACTGCTTGGTGGATCAATCACTTTTGTATGATTCTTTCTAGCATGTTTTATTAATTCATTTAGTTTTAGCGCTGCACTTATTTTGTATTTTTTGGTGTATGGAGTTTAGTATTGGACTTTTTTAGTGCTGGCAGCTTTTACACTTCACATATCATTTTACACTGTTCTAGCGCAGCGTTAACCCTCTCCTTGGGTTTTTTTTGATCTTACGTCCCTTTCTAACCAATGAAACCACAAAGCTCCTGATTCACTCCCTGGTTATCTCTCGCCTTGACTACTGCAACTCCCTTCTCATTGGCTTACCTTTAACCACTTCCCACCCGGCCCATAGCAGTTGACGGCCGGGCGGTGGTTCAGTTATCCTGAATGGGCATCATATGACGTCCAGCAGGATAACATGGGGGCGCGCATCGCCACCGATCTTGGTAAAGAGCCTCCGGCAGAGGCTCTTTACCACGTGATCAGCCGTGTCCAATCACGGCTGATCACGATGTCAATAGGAAGAGCCGTTGATCGGCTTTTCCTCAATCGCGTCTGACAGACGCGAGTAGAGGAGAGCCGATCGGCGGCTCTCCTGACAGGGGGAGTCAGCGCAGCCCCCCCTCAGATCACCACACTGGACCACCAGGGATCATCACTAGGACCACAAGGGAAGGGGCAACATGTGGATGGCCAGGTATGTACCCCATGGCCATCCACATGTGCCCAATCTGTACCAATCAGTTCCCACAAATGGGCACTGATTGGCACCAACATGTTTCAGGTCTGCCCAGCAATGCCACCAGTTTATTCAGTGCCACCAATCAGTGCCACCTGTCAGTGCCCATCAGTGCCACCTGTCAGTGCCCATCTGTGCCCACCTATCAGTGCCACCTATCAGTGCCACGATAAGTACCCATCAGTGCCACCCATAAGTACCAATCAATGGCACCTACGAGTGCCCATCAGTGCCGCCTATGAGTGCCCATCGGTGCCACCTATGAGTGCCCATCAGTGCCGCATACCAGTGCCACCTATCAGTGCCCATCAGTGCCGCCTATCAGTGCCCATCATCAGTGCCCGTCAGTGCCACCCCATCAGTGCCACCTCATCGGTGCCCATCAGTGCCGCCATATCAGTGCCCGTCAGTGCAGCCATATCAGTGACCGTCATTGAAGAAGAAAACGTACTTATTTACAAAAAAATTTAACAGAAACAAAGAAAAACTTGTTTTTTTCCAAAATTTTCAGTCTTTTTTTATTTGTTGCGCAAAAAATAACCGCAGAGGTGATCAAATACCACCAAAAGAAAGCTCTATTTGTGGGAACAAAATGATAAAAAGTTTGTTTGGGTACAGTGTTGTATGACTGCGCAATTGTCATTCAAATTGCAACAGCGCTGAAAGCTGAAAATTGGCCTGGACGGGAAGGTGTCTAAGTGCCTGGTATTGAAGTGGTTAAATAGACTATCCCCCCTTCAGTCAATCATGAATGCTGCTGCCAGACTCATCCACCTTACAAACTGCTCAGTGTCTGCTACCCCTCTCTGCCAATCCCTCCATTGGCTGCCACTCGCCCAACGAATTAAATTCAAAATACTAACAATAAGTTACAAAGCCATCCACAACTCTGCCCCCAGCTACATCACTAGCCTAGTCTCAAAATACCAATCTAATCGCCCTCTTCGTTCCTCCCATGACCTCCTGCTCTCTAGCTCCCTCATCACCTCCTCCCATATCCGCCTCCAGGTCTTCTCCTGAGCCTCGCCCATCCTCTGGAATTCCCTACCCCAATCTGTCAGACTGTCCCCAAACTTATCCACTTTTAGGCGATCCCTGAAAACTTTCCTCTTCAGAGAAGTCTATCCTGCCTCCATCTAACAACTGCACTATTTTCTCCATTAGCTCATCCCCCACAGCTATTACCCTTTTGTATAACCTGACCCTCCCTCCTAGATTGTAAGCTCTAACAAGCAGGGCTCTCTGATTCCTCCTGTATTGAACTGTATTGTAATTGTACTGTCTGCCCTAATGTTGTAAAGCGCTGCGCAAACTGTCAGTGCTATATAAATCCTGTATAATAATAATAATAATCAAAACATTTTTTTTTTTTTTAAAGCATCAAATTAGAAAATTTTAAGTAAAATTAACAATAAAAAAAAAAAAAAAATTTAAAGTGCCCCTGTCCCCGTATGCTCGCACGCAGAAGCAAACGCATACGCACATATGAAAAGTGTTGATACCACACATGTGAGGTGTCGCCGCGAACATTCGAGCGAGAGCAATAATTCTAGCCCTAGACCTCCTTTGTAACTCAAAACATGTAACCAGTAAAAAAATTTTAAAGTGTCACCTATGGGGATTTTTAAGTACCAAAGTTTGGCACCATTCCACGAGCGCGTGCAATTTTGAAGCGTGACATGTTAGGTATCTATTTACTCAGCGCAACTTCATCTTTCACATTATGCAAAAGAATTGGGCTAACTTTACGGTTTTGTTTTAAAGCATGAAACAGTTTTTTTCCACCCCAAAAAAAACGCGTTTTAAAAATAGCTCCGCAAATACCGTGCGAGATAAATAGTTGCAATGACCGCCATTGTATACTCTAGGGTCTCTGCTAAAAAACATATATAATGTTTGGGGGTTCTATGTAATTTTCTAGCAAAAAAATGATGATTTTTACATGTATCAGAGAAATGTCAGAATTGGCCTGGTGGGCAAGTGGTTAAGGGTGTGCACACTTATGCAACCATTTTTTTCCCTCCACCTAAAAGATTTCAGTTTGTTGTTCAACTGAGTTGTACAGTTTATAGCTCACACTGAAGATGGTAACAGTTCCGGGATGCTTTATCTTAGCCTCATTTTCTTACATCACAGAAACCTGACATTTTAACAGGGGTGTGTAGGCTATTTATATCCACTGTGTATGTACGTACATATATATATATATATATATAGCAATGTTGTATGTGTCCTTTAACTGAAATACAAGCAGTGTTACCTGTCCAGGGACCTGGAATTAAAGTCTGGGCCTTGAGAGGCTGGGGAAAGGTAAAGCTCCATGCCATCATCAATGGGTGTACAGGGTGAAGATGCGGGTAGATACACCGCTGTCCAGAGCTGAAGAGCCCGAACGTGACAAACTGGATGTAGAACCTAAAGAACAATGCGAGTGAAAACTTCGGTACAGAAACCAACTGTCAAATTATTAAAAAGCAGAGTTTATGTATACACTGTCTGTATGGTAGATTCATGCATAAGATGGAAATTTTTTTTCCTCAGTAGTTTATTCCACCTACCAGCTCTCCACCGGGCATGTAGAGCAAGTTGTGAAAGTTCTTGTTGCCTGTTCTCAGTAGGGACCACACTGAGCAGGTCCGCTTGAAGATATTGCGCTGTTCTCGCTCACATGGGTTGTTGGCGAGGAATGTTCCATAGAGGCAGGAGTATGTGTGTTGTACTAACTTCACCTATATGCCAGAAAAAGATGCTATTATCAGCATATGCTTGTAATACTGTGGAAAAAATCTCTGGTACTAATATCAGATTCATGAATGAACAATTTCTTGGAGAGTTGTTAATAGTGAGGTACATAAAAAAAATAGGATTTTTATAACAGCTTACATGTAAAATCCTTTTCTTTTGATGTACATCACAGGACACAGAGCCTCAGTAATTACTGATGGGTTATATAGGGTATCACTAGGTGAATGGACACTGGCACACCCTAAACAGGAAGTTCAGCCCCCTATATAATCCCTCCCCTTACAGGGATACCTCAGTTTTGTAGCAAAGCAATATAAGTATATTAGAAGAGGGGCGGGACCTCTGTGTCCTGTGATGTACATCAAAAGAAAAGGATTTTACAGGTAAGCTGTTATAAAAATCTTATTTTCTTTCTCGTACATCACGGGACACAGAGCCTCAGTAATTACTGATGGGATGTCCCAGAGCAATGCTATTTGAGGGGAGGGAACCACACAACGTAGGGTGTAATCAGACCTGAGGACCTCATACTGCTGCCTGCAGCACACTACGCCCAAAGGCGATATCCTCATGCCTTCCCACATCCACCTGATAAAATTTGGTGAATGTATGGACTGAAGACCAGGTTGCGGCCCTGCAGATTTGAGCCATAGAGGCCTAGTGATGCACCGCCCAAGAAGCACTAATAGCTCTTGTGGAGCGTGCCCTAATTTGAAAAGGTGGAATTTTCTGTTTCAAACCATAAGCTTGAATAATCATTTGTCAAATCCATTTTGAAATAGTAGACTTTGACGCAGCCTGTCCTCTATTGGGACCTTCTGGCAGTATGAACAAAACATCCGTTTTGCGAATTTGAGCAGTTGCTTTCAGATAAGCCTTGACTGCTCTTACTACATCCAAATAATGTAGTGACCTTTCTTCCCTAGAACAGGGATCTGGAATATAGGAAGGCAGAACAATATCTTGGTTTAGATGAAAACCTGAAACCACCTTCGGTAGAAAGCTAGGATGAGGGCGCAATACCACTCTATCCTTGTGTATGATTAAATAAGGCTCTTTACAGGAAAGAGCTGCTAATGGCTACCAGAAAAAATTAACTTTCTTGTCAATAAGACCAAAGGAATTTGACGTATTGGTTCAAAAGGCTGTTTCTGTAAAACTGACAGAACCAAGTTCAAGTCCCAAGGGTTTAGGGGCGCCTTAACCGGAGGATTAAGACGCGTTAACCCCTGCATAAAGTTTCGGACCAAAGAATGTGAAGCAAGTGGCCGTTGAAATAATACTGATAAGGCCGAGACCTGGCCCTTGATGGTACTCAAGGCCAGCTTTATTTCTAATCCCATTTGTAGAAAGTCAAAAATTCTACCTATTACATATTTTCTGGGATGCCAACCCCTGGATTCACACCAGGATATATAAGCTTTCCAGACTCTATGATAAATCACTCTGGAAGCTGGCTTCCTTGCATTGATCAAGGTAGAGATCACTGGACCTGAAAGCCCACGACTCTTCAGAATGTGGGTTTCAATAGCCAAGCCAAATTTAGCATTTGTAAGGCAGGATGGTACACTGGACCTTGAGATAACAGGTCTGGACGTGACGGTAGGGTCCACGGGGAACCTACTGTCATCCTTACTATTTCTGCATACCAAGCTCTCCTGGGCCAAGCTGGGGCCACTAGAAGTACCGACTTCCTTTCCTGCCTGATCCTGCGAAGGAGTCATGGCAGTAGCAGAATAGGAGGGAATGCATAAATCAGTGAGAACCGATGCCACGGAATCACCAACGCATCTGTCCTGTATGCAAGAGAATCCTTTGTTCTTGCCACAAACTTGTCGATCTTTTTGTTGAATCTGGATGCAAAGAGATCTACATCTGGAACCCCCCATCTTTGGCATATGTCCCAAAAGACGTCGGGGTGAAGAGACCATTCCCCTGGGACTAACCGCTGGTGACTCAAATAGTCCGCCTGCCAGTTCTCTATCCCCGGAATGAAAACTGCCGATATGCATGATACATGCTTTTCTGCCCAGACTAAAATCTGGTTCACTTCTCTCTGAGCTGCCCGACTCTTGGTGCCTCCTTGATGATTGATATAAGCCACTGCTGTGGCATTTTTCGGACTGGATCCTGACAGGGCAACCCTGCAGCCTGAGAGTCCAGGCCCTTAGGGCTAGATATGCCGCACGGATCTCCAGAATGTTGACGGGTAAGGTCCTCTCGAATTTGGACCATTCCCCTTGGACCGCAGACTGTTCCAGAACTGCTCCCCAACCCGAAAGACTGGCATCCGTTGTTATCACCGTCCAAGTAACCGGTAAAATGGATTGCCCCTTCTGCAGGCTTTCGGGTATTAACCACCAACTGAGGCTCTGACGCACTGCACGAGACAGGTGCATCGGAAAATCTAATGCCTGAACCCTCTTGTTCCAAGCAGACAGGATACTGTGTTGCAGCAGTCTTGAATGAAACTGAGCATAGGGAACTGCTGCGAATGAAGCCACCATCTTTCCCAGCAGCCTCATACAAAGACGGACAGAAGGACCCTTTTTGGTCCTGACTACCAGAATCAGCTCTCTTAAGGCAGTGATCTTTGCCTGAGGTAAAAATACCTTCTCTTGGCTTGTATCTATGATCAGGCCTAAATACTCTAGTCTTCTTACTTGTTTTAAGAAAGACTTTTCTAGGTTGAGAATCCAACCTAGGTGTTCCAGGTAGTTGACTGTGGTCATCAAGTTCCCGCTCAAACAGGCTCCCGACCGGTCTATCAAGAGCAGGTCGTCTAGGTATGCTATGACAGTTATACCCTGAGCCCTTAATCTGGCCAGAGGAGGAGCCAAGATCTTTGTAAACACCCGGGGTGCAGTGGCTAGTCCGAAAGGTAGGGCCACAAATGGAAAATGGCGTCCTTCTATTTCAAAGCGCAAGTACCTTTGATGAGCAGGAAAAATGGGTACATGCAGATACGCATCTCTGATGTCTATTGATGCCAGAAATTCTCCTCCCTGTAGGATGGAGACTACTGATCGGATTGATTCCATGCGAAAGGACCGAATCCTTAGGAATCGTTTTAGATCCTTTAGATCCAGGATGGGTCTGACATCTCCATTTGGTTTTTGAACCATAAAAAGGTTGGAATAAAATCCCAATCCTTGATCTTTCGTGGGAACCACCATGATGACTTTTTGCGATAATAGTCACTCTAATCGTAGAAGGAGCGAATGCTTTTTCTCTGGATCCCTGGGGATATTTGATCTGAGGAAACGAGGAGAGGGGAATTCTTGGAACTCCAGTTTGTAACCTAGAGTTACCGTGGAGATTACCCATCTGTCCTGGAAATCCTCCTGCCAGAGCTTTGAGAACCGTAGCAGTCTTCCCCCCACCCGAGCGAGCGGGGGCGCACCTTCATAAAGAGGCTTTAGCGTCTTGCCTAGCAGGCTTCCTCCCCCAAAACTTCTTTTGTCCCTGGGGTCGACTCTGAAATTTATTTATGGACCCTGACGGAGGAGGCCGTCGCGACTGCCTGGAGGCGGATGCCCCTGGCATTGGGGAAAGAGCCCGTTTGAAAGAGGGACGCTTACTCCTTTTTTTAACAGGTAAGAGAGTGCTTTTCCCACTAGAGATCTTTTGGATATAATTGTCCAAATCCTCTCCAAACAGCCTTGCACCACGAAATGGAAATCCAGCCAGAAGCTTCTTACATGGTGCTTCGGCTGACCAATTTTTCAAACATAAGGTTCTACGCATATTTACCAACCCAAGTGAAAGACGAGAGGTTTGGATGATAGAATCTCTGATGGCGTCAACAGCAAAACATAAGGCCGCTGGAAGATTAGCCAATTCCTGGGCCTGCTGTTCAGGTAGAACCTTGAGGACCTGCTTAACATGGTCTCTTAAGTATTGACAGACTCCGATTGCTGCCACTGCAGTTTGAGCTACTGAACCTGCTAAGGAGAAAATATCTTTCAACAGGGATTCCATTTTTCTATCAACCGGATCCCTGAGCATCTGAGCATTGTCTATAGGACAAGTCAGACTTTTATTTACGGAGGAAATGGCGGCGTCAAGGGCCGGTATCCCCCACATCTTTATAAACTTTTCTTCCATAGGATAAAGTGTTGAAAACTTTTTAGGCGGAAAAAAAGGTTTATCTGGGTGATCCCACTCAGAATAAATGAGCTTTTCTAGCAAATTATGAACAGGAAAAGCATGTGTTTGAAGAGGCTTCAGTGACCCCAAAGAAGAAGAGAATTCTTTAACTGACTCAGATGCAGGTAATTTAAATGTAGAGCGGACCAATCCAGCAAGGATCTGTACTAAGACCTTCTCATCTTGAGAAGCTGAAGAGGGCCCTTCTCCACTTGATTCCTCAGAGGAGGAATCATCAGTCCCATCCCGATCCTCTGAATAGGATTCTCCTCCTTTTGCCCCAGAGTTCCTCTGCCTTAGGGTCCTGGGTAACAGAGGAAGACCTAGTGCGTTTTCTTCCACTGAGTGAAGATGCGATTAAGGCCATTAATCTTTCCTCTAGTCCATTAATGGTTGAGGAAAAAACCTCCTGTGTAATATATACAGGGGCTGAAGTGCAAGAAGCAGATGCAGCCCCCGACCCCAACGGCTCTCCCTGGTTGGCCATCCCAGGTCCTTCAGGGGGGGAAGGCGCTGCAGAAGGGGGGTCCTCAGAGCCTGAGGGAGATCCCCTAGAGCCTCTGGCTTTTGGGGTATTTGTACCTCTTCTACCCATAGTGCAAAGCAAACAAGGTGGAGGTATCACACAAATGAAACACTGACTGCTGAGCGATGTAGTACAGCAACTGTCGCTGCTACCAATGCCCAGTCAAATGTTTCTTAGTAAATGCTGCCTAGGAGAATGCCTGTGTCCCACCTTACATGCGACCGTCAGCTCTGTGTCCCTCCATAGGCTGTGTGCACCTGAAAAGTGTGCTTCTTATAGCCTGTGCAGCCGGCGATGTGGGCGTCTAAGCACGCCGGACGTCACGCTGACGCTCCGCCCCCCCTCCTCTGACCACCCCCCCCGCCCACTCCTCGTCTCTTTCAAAAATGCGCGCTTTCAGGCGCGAGCCGACCCCACGGGACAAGCGTGGAGGGGAGGCTGGGGTGGAGGAGGAAGGAGAGAGGCCGGCAGATGATGGGGTCCGCCAAATAGTAATGGCGGCGGTGATAGTGCGGTATACTACCGCCTCTCAGACCACCGTGGCCCCTCCTAGTCTTGGGGGAATACCTTGAGGTAGAGCCCCCATCCCATCCTACCTGGAGCTCGGCTGGAGGAGCTGTGCAGCGTGAACACTGAGACAGATAATCAAGCATGTGAAGGTATGTGCTCTTGGCAGCCCCCGGTGGCAACAATAGGCATAGCATACATTTACTAAAAAGGAGAAACCTACTAGAATTAAAAAAATTCTGTGGAATCTCCCTTACCTTATCCAGATGCAGGGTTCTGTTATACAGACCCAATCTTCACCTCTCACGGTGGGCTCCGTTTGGAAAACCTTCAGAGACTGGGGCCCCCTATGGATAGGGGGATCCGCAGTTCTGGGCCTGTAAAGCACCCCGCCAAGAATAAGGCTAGAAAAAACAAATTCTGAAATGCGGGGTCCAGCTCTCTAAAAAGAGAAGCGTTACAGGCCTTTGGACACGAGGCCCGGGTACCATCCAATTCGGCCTAGAAAGGACACTTTGAAATGGATCCGGTTCGCCTGGCTTGCCCCAGTATAGGATATTCCCTTTGGAGCTCAGCACAGCACATCTTTACACATGACCAACACCTAAGACACTAGCGAAAAAACTGAGGTATCCCTGTAAGGGGAGGGATTATATAGGGGGTTGAACTTCCTGTTTAGGGTGTGCCAGTGTCCAATCACCTAGTGATACCCTATATAACCCATCAGTAATTACTGAGGCTCTGTGTCCCGTGATGTAAGAGAAAGAAAAAAAAGATAGGTCTCTGAACAGTCACAATTTTAGAGATACTGAACTCCACCACTGGTAGAGATTGTTTTCATTCAGGTAATAGCATAGAAATCTGTGTCTTGCAGAAATTGGCCCCTATTGTTTTTACTATAGTACAAAGATTCCAAACACTAATAATGATAAATACAAAATTTAAATATAAAATAAAATTGGGGGAAAAAAAGAAGGAAGCCAACAGCAGGTGTTCCAAATGCTAGCCTAATCTTCATTTATAGTCCTGTACATGCTTTGCAAACTAGCACATATTTAATGCCTCCATGTTGGCGATTGCTGGATTCTTCACACTAATCTAAGTAATTTTCTACAATGTGGGAAAAATGATTGCAATTAGGCTCTCATGGTCATTTCAAGGAAGGATGCAAATGTGCCATCTATTCCACACAAGAAGAGCACAGAAAAGAGTAAATTTTTGTCCTAATGACCTAAATATATACAACAAAAGTAATCATTTAATAGCTACATAAAAACAAATGCTTTACCAGGAAGGCATGGTTGAATTCAAAGAGACAAGGAAACTGGTGAAGTAACTGATGCACACAGTCCAGCCATTGTAAAAAGACTGGACACTGTTCATTTTGATCCTCAGCATTCTCCTGATGACCACAGCGATCACCAAACTTATGGCCATAGTCTAACCAGTCCGTCTCCACCAACACTTGGAATCCCTAGAAGTGAAAAAAGCACAGTTAAACAAAAAGCAATCAGTAACATAACCTTCTTCATATGGTGTAGGATACATACATACATATATATATATATATACACATACTTCCAAGGTCCGGTAATATGGATCCAGTAGGATTTTCGCCAGGGATACAATCTGTGGTGTTCGGTCCCAGCCATCTGAACAGTGAACCAGCACAGGGCGTTCCTCCCGATCCACAGCACTGGCCACAACAGTGCCAGCTTTCAACATGACAGAGAGGTGCTGAAGCCACTTGGTGCTTTCCAGTGCTGACAGCCAGCTATAAAGCACAAAGAATTTTACCACCTGACACAAGATCGTTATAGTGGTGTTAGTTCATGGAAATTAAAAAAATAGACATGCCAAGGCTTATGAGATGAAGAATAAATATCATAAATTATGCCGATAGTGTACTTGTATCAGATACACACAATAGGCAGCCAGATTTGGAGGGAATCAAACAGACCAGTCACTTATATAAAACAGCACATTAAAGGAAATCTACAACCTTATAAAAAATATTTTAGATATACATGTTTAGGTAACCAGTTAATATAAAAAACCCTTAGCAGTGTGTTAAAAAAATAAGAGCCAGGGATCAGTAACCCTCTGCCCTGGCACGCGGCCGCATTAAAGATGGCACACGAGTGAATTTTGGGACAGCCTCCCACACAACAAAGCAAGGAGCATGGTTGGTTCTTCCGACCTCCTTTCCTGTCGAACTCCATTCTCACTCACCTCACTCTGTGCCTGCATTGAGCAGACATTAAAAGCTAGTGTTGACATGGCCGGATCTAGTGGGTGCTGCCAGATGTAGGAGAGATTGTGTGGGCTACTCCTGTCTCGGTCTTGGCTGTCCCGTCCTCTGGTTGTCTTACCCACCGGGGGATCAGCGGAAAAGACAGCCAGGACAGACAGGAGTAGTCTACACAATATACCATATACAAGAGAACAGGGATACATGGGAAGGTGGAGTTATTTTAGGCTACATAGTACCATTCTAATTTTGAACTGGGAGTTATGCGTGCTCTCCCCGTCTGTTCCATTGTCTCCAAAGTATAGGTTGAGCCTTAAGCCTCGTACACACAGTTTGATTGTTGGAAGGGGATTGTCTGTTGACAGACTGCTGTCCTAAATTCTTACCGTTAGTACACTCCTTTAGACAATTGTTTTCCAATTTTTGGCCAACAAATGTTGGATGACAGGCTAGTACATTTTCGGCGGACAACGGCCAGTACAATGGTCAGTACACAAATCCGTCACACAAAAGTCAAAAGTACAAACACACATGCTCGGAATCAATGCTCACAAAACATGAAATTAGCAGAAGAGGCCCAAAGGGTGGCGATCAAGAGCTGAAATTCCTCGTAGTACGTCACTACGTTTGTGTTGTCGAACGACAATTTGCATACCGTTAGTATGCAAGACAAGATCCTGGCACACGCCCTTTTAACAAAAATCAGACGCTCGGTTGGCCATGTGTACGAGGCTTTAGCCTACTGCAACTCACTCCTCATTGGATTACCTTTACATACACTATCCCCCCTTCAGTCCATAATGAATGCTGCTGCAAGACTCATCCACCTTACCATCCGTTCAGTGTCCTCCACCCATCTCTGCTAATCCCTCCACTGGCTTCCACTCACCCAACGAATAAAATTCAAAGAACTAACCATAATTTACAAAGCCATCCACAACTCTGCCACCAGCTACATCACTAACCTAGTTTCAAAATACCAAACAAGCAGCTCTCTACGGTCCTCCCAAGACCTCCTGTTCTCTATCTCCCTTGTCACCTCCTCCCATGCTCGCCTCCAGGATTTCTCCAGAGCTTCTCCCATCCTTTGGAACTCCCTACCCCAATCTGTCCGACTGTCCCCTAATCTATCCATCTTTAGACGATCCCTGAAAACCCTTCTCTTTAAAGAAGCCCATCATGCTTCTAACTAATACACTGTTTTACTTTCTTCATCAACTCATCCCCCACAGCTATTACCTTTTGTATCAATTGACCCTCCCTCCTAGATTGTAAGCTCTAATGAGCAGGGTCCTCTGATTCCTCTTGTACCAAATTGTAATGTAACTAATGTCTGCCTTCATTTTGTTAAGCGCTGCCCAAACTGTTGGCACTATATAAATCCTGTATACTAATAATAATAATAATAAATAATAATAATAGTGACACTTCTCAGCTGATTTTATCGTTGCATGGTCTCTCCCTCCCCCTGCTGTGAGCTGACTACACCTAGCCCCCCTTACCCTGGATGTTGTGAACCAGATACTTTATGGCGCCAATGTTTTGATTGACATATAATACCAATAGGATCTCCTGAGGAAGCTTTTGGGGAAACGCATAGTAATTTCTATTGGTAAGAATACTCCGATTCCTACGTCTGGTCCTGCAGATGGGGTAAATATACCCACCTATATCCATATTACCATAAATACATAGTGGGCTGAATAGATGTAGGTTTACATATCTGGTCATTAACAATGGGAGACGATCAGTATATATATATATATATATATATATGTTTTTGTCACACTTTTATGAGATTTTAACATGTTGTTCAAATAAACTTTGTACATTTTTTTTTCTTTTTTATATTGGAGTATCCTTTCTTTCATACCTGGGATTACAAGTGGCAATCGATAAAGTCCTATTTTCTGCTCTTTTCATTTTTTCCACGTTTTACATGGATGTGGTACCACAATATACAGGCTAGGTCTCTAAATTCTACTTATCTTGACCGCATATTGTATTTCCGTCTGTTGGGCAATGTCACACTTGCAATTCTGTTGCTGGCAACAATTCCCCAATGACAGGTTCCCTATATAGAACAGAGAGACATTCTCCTGTTTCCACAGCACTGCCAGGGAGGGAGATTCTACATTGCTTCTGTCAGTGAAGGCATTGGAAACAGACAAGTAGTGCCCTTTCTAGCTATCATTTCACCAGCGACAGGATAGCAACGTGACATGATCCTTGGGGGATGTGGACTTCACAGATAAGGTTATCTTCACAGAATAGGTTAGAGCATTGTTGATTTTGTTAGGTGGCCAGTTGAATAATCGTTCTGTAATTAAAGTTGTCACTGTAGTGCACTCTCATTACAATGCTAGACTGCAGAAAACCAATAAAGTGTTCTTGATAATATATTCTGCTTCTAAAATGACTGCTTATACTGTGTACAGAGAACAGGTATGCACTACAGTCTAGGGTCGATGTCATATAATACTGTAATGGATCAAATATACCCCAACTGTACTTACTGTATACACAATTAGACACAAGGAGCACACTTACTTTCCAGGATCGGGCACTTGGTTACATACAGCTCGCAGGTATTGGAAGCTGTTCCGGATAGAGTGAATATTGGCCATTCCCATAAATACTACTTCACAATTTGGATAGTACTCTGGAAAAGTAAAAGCACAACACATTCCATTATCAATACTGGAAACTTGGTTCCCTCTAAATTCTGAGGAACTACCACTGGCTGGCAGAGCATTCTGAGACTTCTTACTTGAGCCCTAACAGGGCTGAGCACCAAAGGTGGTTTTAGGTGCACTGAAAGTGGTAGTAAACTTGCTTCATTTTTACCTACAGGTAAGCTTTTTAATAAGCTTACCTGTAGGTAAAAATAAATATCTCCTAAACGTGTACCGTTAAGGAGGTATTCTAGCAAACAGCAGCTGGTGACATCACCGGCAAGGAACGGCATACCCATGCCATGCCTTCAGAGCTGTGTGCTGTGGCTGAAAGTGCCATGATTGCGGCTTGGCCATTAAAAGAGGATTCAGCCCACGAACGCAGAGGGGAGATGGGGTGAAGATGGAAGGCTCTGCAACGGTGACTGCTGGAGGGCTTCATTTCAAAAGGGAAGTCTCTCATAATGTGCTAGTATGCAATGCATACTAGCACATGATCTAGCCTTGCAAGAAGAAACTGCACACATTCCCACACCCACATGCAGCTGCACATAAAAGGCGGTGCTTTAACAAAAATGTTATCTCTTAAATGACACCCCCACGCACTAAAAACATTTGGTTGGCTTGCCGCATGTGGAAACGCATGGCGAAAAAGCACATGTAATTTCTGTGCGACTGTGTTTAAAAAAACGTGCAGGGAACTTTTGCCTGCAGGGAATGCAGGCACAGCAACCCATTCAAATGAATGAGCTGCCTTGCCTGCGCAGACGATGCATGCAGAGCCGCATAGATGTGAACTGGGCCTAAAAATGCTTTAAACAAGCCCTCTTTGGGGAAACAGAATTTTCAAAGATAACTATAGAAGTCTTAGCTTTTTTGTATGCTGAGCAGACCCTGGCAGGCTGCTAAACCTAGAATATAAACACCCAGCAGGCGTTTTTAAGTCTTTAGGCTGACCATACACTGAACGAATTTCATATAGTTCCTGATAAATCAGCTGATATTTGCTCAGTAGGTGGCCCTCTCGACACATTCCAGCCAAGATCTTTTGCCGCGTACACACGATTGGACTTTACAGCATACTTGGTCCGGCGTACCGGATTTCGTCGAACAATTCGAAAGTTTGACGGACTTAGATCTGAAACATGTTTCAAATCTGTCCGACGGACTCGAGTCCAGTCCAAAAGTCAGCTCGTCTGTATGCTAGTCCGACGGACAAAAAACGTCGCTAGGGCAGCTATTGGCTACTGGCTATGAACTTCCTTGTTTTAGTCCGGTCGTACGCCATCACGTACAAATCCGTCAGACTTTGGTTGATTGTGTGTAGGCAAGTCCGTTCATTCAGAAACTCCGTCGTAAAGTCCGTCCAAAAACACGCCGGACAAAGTCTGCCGTAAAGTCCGCTCGTGTGTACGCGGCATTTGAATTAAAACTGTTGGCTGAACAGCAGTTATGCCCAGTCAGATGTGGTCACCATCTCTGTATCCTGACAGCCGCAGGCACTGGCTATGAGAATACAATAGTCGCTATGGGAGATTCGTCCATCCACACTGTACAGCGTTGATATGTTAATCTGTTTTGTTTTTTTATGGTTAGCCAATTCAAATTCCTTAAAAGGCAAAACAATGTAAAATAACAGCAGAATGGCTGAAATAAGTAAACATCATGGTTATTTTATTTGTCATGATTTGCATCCTAGGGAGATAGGAGGTCAGGCAGCTGACAGGGCAGAAATGACCCATAACACTAAAGCTGAAATGTCAGGCTCAAAAGAAGCTAAAGGATCAAATAAACTTTTTTTTTTCCATAAGCCCAACCATGATTAGTTATGTTTAAAGTGAACTTGTCAACAGATCAACGCATACAAATAAAGAGACAGCAGATACCATTTGTGAAAATTCTTCCCCAACATGCATTGGGAGCCCCTGAACCCAGGCTACAAGCAGTAAAAAAATGTGGCTCTGCTCTAGGATGGAACTTGGACATCTCCCCCACATCCATTAATGCAATGCATTACCAGTTATAAATAAATACATAAAAATTGGAATTAAACGTGGGTCCTGGGTTTTTTATTATAAAAGGTTGTATAGTTTAGACAGGTTAAAGTGGTTGTAAAGGCAGAAGGTCTTTTACCTTTGTGCATTCTATGCATGAACATAAAAAACATCTGTGTGTAGCAGCCCCCCCCCCCCCCCAATACTTACCTGAGCCTCATCTCTATCCAGCGATGTGCACAAATGCCTCGACCGTCCGGGACACTCCCGCCCAATTGGCTGAGACACAGCAGCGGCGCCATTGGCTTCCAATGCTGTCAAAGTCAGTCAGCCAATCAGGACAGAGAGGGGGCAGGACCAAACCACGTCTCGATGTCTGAATGGACACACAGAGCTGTGGCTCAGCTCTGGAGCCCCCATAGCAGGCTGCTTGCTGTGGGGCACTCAGCAGGAGGGAGCGGCCAGGAGCACCGAAGAGGGACCCGGGAAGAGGAGGATCCAAGCTGCTCTGTGCAAAACCACTGCACAGAGCAGGTAAGTATAACACTTTTTTTTTTAAATATCAGAGACTTTAGTATCAACTGTAACTTTAAACCAACACAGAAAAAAAAAAAAAAACACAACTTTAAGAATTTTTAAGAAAAAAAATCTGCAGTTAACTTCAGCACCAAGTAAGCCTTGCAAACATATTTGAATGTTCTCTACCTTCACATTCACAGCCTCCACCTTTCGCTCTGTTTGCCACAGCAGCAGTGTAGGATCGTGCATCCAGAATGAGGAGTTTCTGCGGTGGTGTGCTACCCTCCATGCCAGGACAGGCAGTCAGCGAAGAATCTATAAACCATGCCATTAAATGCAATTAACATAACTGAGAGGTAAATCTAATAAGACTGTTTGTAAATATATTGATAATTACAATTTATAGCTGCAGTACACGTGGCTTACCAAATTCATAATTAATAACTATAAAACATGCAACGTACCAAAATCAGTATCTGCATTCTCTGTCCCCTCACCAGTGCCTTTGTTATTCAAGCTGGTAGCAGCTGTGCGTCCTCCGGGGTTAAGTGCGCAGGCTTTTGCAATGGAAGTTACTAGATGCTCATCGTCGGCATTGCGCCATCCCCACCAGCTGATCTCTGGTTGGCTACAGCGAGCGATTACAGCCCCTGTTCGCGAATGTCTGCAAAAAAGAGTTGCTTACATTTTGCAGCCATATACAGCATGTACGTTTTATAATACAGCATGCCGGCTACAGTTGTCACTCTCAGCCTGCAGCTGGGGTCAAATGTTACAGGGCACACCATCTGCATGGAGCTTGAACGTGCTCCCCATTTCGTTTGACAATCCAAAAACATATTGGTAAGTTAATCAGAAGCTTAACCAAAATGGATCCTGTATGTTTAGGAGTTTTAGATTTTGAGCTCCTTTGGGAAACAAGGGCTGATGTACACTTGTGCTATAAACTGCTGTGTAATCTGTTAGGACTATATAGAGAAGAGAAACACAAAACTGCAAGCAAAGACAATTGGTTGTGTTTCCCCAACAGTAACTATTGGCTGGGTTCACATTGATGCGATACGTCACACTGCATGCGATTCACACAAGAGTCACACTGCATTCCTGTGCAAATCACATGCAATTCTGTGCGCTGCAATGTGAGCCCATCATTTAGCTTGAATCACACCGCATGAAAAAGGTGTGGCAGGCACCTTTTTTTTTTTTTGCCGCACTTTGCCGTTCTAGCAAACACACTACGTTCTGCGACCTGCTTTTGGGGTGCCAACTTTTAATTGACACCCGCAGATCACATAAACACGATTTCTATGCAGCGCGATGAGGGAAACTGTGCATTTCCCGCATCGCATCAGTGTGAACAGAGTCTCAAGCTAAAACAACTTGTAAAGTGGGACAATTCTGTTTTTTCCTTCACTCTATTTTTCACAAATCAGCCCTGATAAAAAAATGGATGGAAGCCATGTAGCTAAATGTAGCCAATTTTGCCCAGAAAATGGTATCACATCACCATCTGCTATTACCTGTACACAACAACAGGAATTCGTTTCCAAGATCTGAATGAGGCCACATTCTCAAGCTCTTTATCAGTAATCCACACTGGAACAAGCAGTTTTTGAGGGTAACTTGGACAAAGTCTGTGGTAGAAAGGAAAAAAAATACATACAATTAATGTTAAAGATTAGGAGCACCTGTTAAGCAGGATAGCAAAAACCTCCAATCAAAACCAAACTCTAGCCAGGACCTTTTCCTTTTTATCACATTTTGGATACAGCCTGGAAAGATTGGGGCCCTCTTAACTTCTTATTGCAGACTATGTCCAATTTTGGAATAAAGGCAACTTTCCTAGTAAAGTGTTATATTTATCCCCACTGGAGAGGTTTCCATTCACTTCCTGTCCAGGTGACTGGCATCACACAGAGAAGGAATTGAAGGGAAATCTCCTGAACAAGGACACAAAAACAGTATTTAAATACCGGGAAGGGGTACTAATCATTCACTAATCTATGCACTTCTATGTGGTCACTTACTCCCTACAAAAAGCCATAAAGTGGATCTGAACCCTAATTGGATGGCAATTTTTTTGCTAAATCACTGTGCATTATAAAGACAGTTTTCACTTTTTAACTGTTATTTGCATCTTCGTGCTGTCTATCTTCTCCATTCTCTTTCAGCTTCCCAATAACGACAATGGCGGACCAAGTCTGTGCAATGTGTTAGCACGGTCACTTATAGGGTCCCACCAGAAGCACATGTGACAGAATGACAATGTGGGAGAATTGAAAGACCATGTCATCCTTCATGGAAGTATCACTGTGTATTTTAGTAAAATCTGCAGAGGAAAAATGTTTAAACGCAGATTTTACAAATAAATTAAAGCTTACATGAGATTCAGTGATTGGGTTTAGATATACTTTTAGATTCTATCTTACCAATATTATTAATCAGGGTTTATCCCAAAACTTTCAAAAGGAATACCTTAAAGCAGAACTTCACCCAAAAGAGGAAGTTCCACTTCTTTGTATTTACCCCCCTGTCCTCTTTAAATTATTGGAAGTTTTTTGGGGGAGCGAGTACCTAGTTTTGACAGCGCAGCCCAAATTCTCCTCTTCTTGGGTCCCTCTTCTGTGCTCCTGGCCCCTTTCTCCTGTTGAGTGTCCCCACAGCAAGAAGCTCTCTCCTGATTGGCTGACTGACTGCCAATGGCATCGCTGCTGTGCCTCAGCCAACCAGGAGGGAGAGTCTCGGACGGCCGAGACACTCGTGCACATCACTGGGCAGAGATGGGGCTCATGTAAGTATTAGGGGGGTTGCTGCACACAGAAGGCTTTTTATTTTATTGCATAGAATGCATGAAGACTAAAAAACTTCTGACTTTACAACTTCTTTAAGATGCCAGCGCCTGGGTCTGAAACCAATTGAAGAATCAACTTGAGTGAGGACATCCCTGAATAACTGGGAGAGGTAAATGCCCGCAGCTACAGTATTTCTAGCTTCTGACTTGAAAAAAAAAATTGGGGTGAGAGTGGCGCTCCTTTAAAGTGGTTGTAAAGACTGAAGGTTATTTTACTCGCATGTATTCAATGCATGAAGGTAAAAAACCTGCTGCTCCCCCCACAGCCCCATTTTCCTCGGCTGTCCTGGGACTCCCTCTCCTCATTGGCTGATACAGCAGCAGGAGCAATTGCCTCCCAATGCTGTCAATCGCAGGCAGCGAGCCAATGAAGAGTGGGGGGAAGGGCTGAGTCACGGCTCTATGTGTCTTATGGATGCATAGAGCAGGGCTCAGGAGCGAACACGCACCAGTGCCCCCCTAGCAAATGGCTTGCTATTAGGGACATTGGTCAAGGGGGGTCAAGAGTGCCAGAGGGGGATTTGAGAAGAGGAGGATTAGGGCTGCTCTGTGCAAAGTGATTACACAGAGCAGGGAAGTAGAACAGGTTTGTTTTTTCTTTAGTTTTTTTTTAAAAAGCCTAACCTTTAATATCACTTTAAGAATCATACAGAATAAGTTTCAGGGACATTTATAGGTGCAATTTATCCAAATTGAAGAGAACTGGCACTGAGGGAGTACGAGGGCTGTCACTGATGACCTTGCTTTCGGAAAATGCTAGTTGCCTGGCTGTTATGCTGCATCAATGTTTTAATTGCATTCTGAGTCTCTGACCCAAAACAAGCATGCAGATTGGGAGTTCTGATGTCGCCCTGACTCTCCCAATCCTCATTTCTAAATGCAGGTTTGCTTTTTTTTTAAAATCAAAAATAAAGTTTAATGAGCATAAAAGTCAATACAGGATATCACATTCAAGATACAAGGTGCAACGGGCACCAACATAAATTAGTAGGATTTCACATAATTCTTGCTAGTATGAGTGATGGGGATGCTTGCTAAGCAGTCCTACTAGTAGGGTTAGAGGAGCAATCGGCATTAGTCAGTGCAGGTAGAGGAGTCATCCACCCATCTGTCCCAGATTTTATTAAACTTGCCGGGACATCCTTGGTGGGAGTAGAGGACTTTTTTGTAGGGAAGGAGGTTCACGGCCCTTTTCCACTGCTGGACGGTAGGGAAGGCGGGTCTAAGCCACAGCTGGGCTATCTGCATTCTGGCAGTGAAGAGGGTTTCCTGTGAGAATATCGTCAGCTACTTTTCCTCCTCTGAGATAGGGAGGAGGCTGAGTAAGCATTGATGTGGGCATAGTGATAGGGGATAGCCCATGTGATCATGGAGGAACTTGACAATCTGTGACTAGTATTACTAGATGGGTAGACAGGACCATATTAAGTGGTAAAAAGTGCTGTCAGTGTCGCCACATCTTGGGCAGGTTGGGTCGGCGTCTGGTTTACACCTGGATAGGTGGGAAGGGGTGAGGTAAGATCTATGGAGGATATATAGATGGGTAAGGCGGTCTGACAATTTAGGTAATACTTTTTTTTACAGGCTTCTAGTATTTCCCCCCATTGCTCTTCCTCTATCCCCTCCCAGGTCAGTCTCCCACTTAGTTTTCAACTGGTATGCATGTGCGGTGGCTGTGGGTAGAAGAAGGTGGTTGTACAGGAAGGAGATTCATTTCTTAGGGTCTTCACCAAGGACCATGTCCGCAAAGGTCATCGATTCCAACTTAGGGATGGAGGCACTAAATTGAGATTGAAGGGCATGACGGACCTGTAGGTAGCGGAAGAGCATGTGATTGGGAAGATCAAATTCTTCCTTGAGGGCCTGGAACGACTTGACAGCGCCTCCGGTGATGAGCTGGGATAAATATATGACTCTCCTGGCTACCCATAGCTTGTGGTTGGGAATAGTCATCATTTCAGGGAGATGAGGGTTGTCCCAGAGTGGCGTGTGAACATACGGGGGGGAGCCCCGGTGATGGTTTGTGCTAGCTTCCAAATTTTGCTGTGGTGTGATAGCATATGCCGCCTATCGCCTAGGCGAGAGAGGCCCCGGTGTTTGCAGAAAAGTATCTGGAAGGGGTGGGCTACTACGTCGGTGGCCGACGTGCATACCAGTGTGGAGTAGCGGAGCTTGTCATGTCTGTTAAAGCGGGGTTCCCATTTAAAAAAAAAAAAAAAATTAAAAGTCAGCAGCTACAAATACTGCAACTGACTTTTAATCGGACACTTGCCTGTCCCAGGGTCCAGCGATGAGGGGGATCGAAGCCCTGCTCATCCCCCCCCCCTCCGCTCGGCGGCACCGGCATTTTAACTGTGGGCGCCCGGCTGTGGCTTCACAGCTGGGCACCCACTGCGCATGCGCGAGCCGCGCGCCGTCACTGGCCCCGCAATCATCTGGGACCGGTCACGTGTCCCAGATGATTGACAAGAGGGAGGGTGGAGAGGCAGACTACAAGGGACCCCCTAGCAACAGGCATTTAGAGGTGAGTAAAAAAAAATTTTTCTCCAAATGTTTTTTTTTATTTTTTTTAAACACATTACTAATTTTTTTTTTTTTTGGGGTGGAACTCCACTTTGAGGTAGTAGAAACGGGATAATTGGGAGGCTATGTAATATAGTGCTAGGGCCCCAAACAAATGTGTTGAGTATGGACTCCCTGGATCTGAACACGTGGGCTGGAATGTATAGTGGGGCATGCCAGAAAAGGTAGAGTAATTTGAGGAGGAGAATCATCTTTACCAAATTGATACGACCCATGACTCCAAGAGGTTGTCTGGACCATATTTGGGTTTTGTTTTTGAGGAGATCATACATTGGTTCCAAGTTAAGACGTGTGTAGTCCGTAAGGGATCCGTAGCACTGTACACCTAAATATTTGAGCTTATTCGTTCTTGCTAGGGGGAGAGCCGCCTGTGCGGCTGTAGGGGCAGTGATATCTATGGGGAGGATTTGGGATTTGGACCAACTGATCTGCATTCCCGACAAAGTGCCAAACCGCTGGATAAGGTGCAAAGCCGCTGTCAATGAGGGGCCCACATCCTCCAAATAGAGAAGCATGTCATCCACATAGAGGCTGAGTACTTCAGTCACCTGCCCCATGCGGAGACCCCTTATGTCAGGGTGTGCCCTTATGGCGATTGGCAACGGCTCAACGGTCAATGCGTACAGCATAGGGGATATGGGGCATCCCTGGCGAGTTCCTCGGGACAGAGAAAATGGATCAGACTCCACCGAATCAAATACCTTGGTGGCATCAAGGTTAACCACGGCCCTTGAGCCAATGCTGTCATGTGTGGCCTGGAGGTTCATAAATAGTCTCCTCAGATTAAATGCAGTGTTTTTATTGGGCATGAAGCCCGTTTGGTCGGCATCAATAAGGCTAAGTATTACTTTGTTCAGTCTTAGGGCAAGAATTTTGGCGAGTATTTTGACATCTAATTGTAAGAGAGAGATGGGGCGAAAGGGTCTTTTCCTGGCTTCAGAGTAAGGACAATAATGCCGCGTACACACGGTCGGACTTTTCGTCTACAAAAGTCCGACAGCCTGTCCGACAGACTTCCGGCGGACTTTCGGCGGACTTGCAGCAGACTTTCTAACGAACGGACTTGCCTACACACGACCACACAAAAGTCCGACGGATTCGTACGTGATGACGTACACCGGACTAAAATAAGGAAGTTCATAGCCAGTAGCCAATAGCTGCCCTAGCATGGGTTTTTGTCCGTCGGACTAGCACACAGACGAGCGGATTTCGGGGTCCGTCGTAGTTACGACGTAAAGATTTGAAGCATGTTTCAAATCTAAAGTCCGTCGGATTTGAGGCTGAAAAAGTCTGCTGAAAGTCCGGAGAAGCCCACACACGATCGGATTACCAGCCAGCTTTAGTCCGTCGGCGTCCGTTGGACTTTTGTAGACGAAAAGTCCGACCGTGTGTACGCGGCATAAGGGTTTCACCCATGGTGTGCGGGAGTGTGCCAGACTCTTAGATATGTGAGTACAGTGCTTGCAATTTGGGGAGAAGAACCTCCTGGAATTGGGAATAAAATTCTAATGGAAGGCCATCAGAACCAGGGGCTTTTGATGCTGGTAAACTCGCTAACGCTTCCGCGATGCATTCCATGCAGGTTTGCTTTTATCATGTAAACAGGGACATAGTAATGCAAAATGAGAACCTTTGCAAAATATGACATCCATTGACTTAAGCAGATTTCCAATTAAAAAAAAAAAAAAATGAAAAGTCAGCAGCTACAAATACTGCAGCTGCTGACTTTTATTAAATCGAACACTTACCTGTCCTAGGGTCCAGCAATGCCAGGGAACGAAGCCCCGCTCGTCTCCCCCTCCTCTCTGCGGCGCCGGCATTGTCACTGTGGGCGCCCGGCTGTGGATTTACAGCCGGGCACGCGCTGCGCGCTGTGACTGGCCGGGCAATCATCTGGGACCTGTGACGTGTCCCAGATGATTGCCAAGAGGGAGGGGGGAGAGGTGATCTTCTTTCCGGCGCCACGGGAGGAAGTGGGAGCTAGAACCCTCTAAAAAGAGGGTTTCCGCTCCCCCCCCCCCAAAAAAATGACATGCCAAATGTGGCATGTGAGGGGATAACCTTCCCTTAAAGCAGAAGTTCCATTTTTAGGTGGAACTCCAATTTAAGGCTACAAAATGACGCTGTCTATTGACATTGGAGACAAAAAGGAATTCTAACTGAGCACAAACTATGAACTACAAAAAATGTGCTGCAACCACTAGTAATGTGATGGTAAAATCCCTTCAAAGAAATGATAGATGAACACTAGCAGGGCGTTGTACATAAATAATTCCAAATATGATGTAAAATCTGGTTCAATCATTTCTCCCAAAAAAGGATAATCAGCTCTGAATTCTGTGAATCTGAATGCCTCACTTGTAGTTGTTGTTGATTTCAGACACTCTCCAGGCATTCTGCATATCAAAGCCCATCCGTAGCAACTCCATCTGGAAGCGATCCTTCACGTGATCACCTAAAATAAACCCATTCATAGTTACATAATATTCAAGCACTCATGGCTGTCTGGAGAGACAGCAAAATTATGTTATCTGCTGCAGTTAATGCATAATCTATGACAGGGATTATAGATAGAGATAAAGATTTTATATAGTTAAATGTAATTTTCTTATTCAAACCTAATCCATTCCTTCTAAAAGTTACCCATGCCACTTTAGGGAAAATTGCATCTCTATACCATGCCACCTGGGTAAAACTTCTTCTATAGCTTTTTCTCCGACTACTTTAAACTCCATTAATTTGAACAGTTAGCAACACCCACAAAAGTCAAAACACAAAAAAGACACCCTATCCAGACAAAAATTGCCTTAGGTTCAATCAATCAATCAAAAGCTTTAGGGCTTGTTAACATCAGCAGCTACAATAAACTGCAACCGCTGGCGTGTGCTGCAAAGGAAGTGTTGCAGGTGTGTTGTAATTTTGTTCCCCCAACTTTATTGCCATGTCAGAAAATTACATTTCATTAATCTGTGTGCATCACGGTGCATTGTTTCACAACATGCTGCACTAAAGTAAAGCGTGTCCTAATTTTTTTTCAGCCCACACAACTGCAGCAGTGCTAAAAATATTGGTCTCAAGGCAAATTACCTCGTTAATGCATTGGGACTGCAAGGCTGGCCAACACATACAGAGTGAATATGCCCTTAAAGTTAAACTAAAGCAAAAACTTATTGTTCTTATTTTGGATAGAGTAAGGGAGGATTTAGAATTCCTGTCAATTTTTTTTTGTCATCTGTGTACTATTGGGGAGATTTACCCTTCACTTCCTGTCCCAAAACCACAACAGAAAGTGAGAGGAAATCCCTTCAAAGTGAGGGAAACCCTTCCCTGTCACCAGAACTAGTGTCTCCATTGGAAGATTCCGCTCAATTCTTGTTCTTTTCACAATTCAAAGTTTGGGGTTTTAACTTTCACTCTTGCTAAATAACAGTCATCAGGACAAATAGAGAGGGCGAATCTTCTTAACATGGGCATCTGACAGGTGTTCCAATCCCTCTTCACTCTAAAACAAGAAATATAGATTTGACAGCAGTTGCACTTTTACACAAGGATAAGGACCTTTATTTTAGCCATGCGGCTGCTTTTTAAATCTCACTGCACACAGCTGAAAGGTTTTTTTTTTTTTTTTTTTTCAAAAATGTAAAAGAAGGAACGTTATGCTGGTGTGTTAGCTTTGTGAACCAAGCCTTTTGTCCATCAATGATCACTTGCATAGATTGATCACATAAATAAGAATGTTTAGATTTAAAATTGTCACCAAAAAAGGATGGTCTTTTGGGGTACCGAACATAGTAAGAGTAGTAAAACGGTGTTATTACCGAACTACTTTTTCCAGGAATCTTCCAGGACCGCTTACAGAGAGATAGACTCCTCCTACTTAGCACAGGAAACACATGATCCACATTATAAAAGTACAACACATGCAATAGCCCCTCAGTATTAACAAATAACCGAAAGCTTCAAAATAATCAATCAATAAACCCTCTCATTAGCGTAGCTTTATTTTGTGCTTTACATTGCTAATCCACCAACAATGGGAGGGAACTGATGCTGTCCTGGAAAATTCCTGGAAAAAGTAGTTAACAGGTAATAACACTGTTTTTCCAAGTCAACTTCCAGGACGGCTTACAGAGAGGACAAAACAGGACAACCTGATCAGGGCGGGACCACAGCCTGCAGCACTTTCCTACCGAAAGACTGGTCTTGGCTGGTAAGCAGATCCAGTCTGTAATGCTTTACGAAAGTCTGGAACCTGGACCAAGTTGCAGCCTTGCAAATCTGGAGGGGAGACGCTCCTGCCCTTTCAGCCCAAGAAGTGGAAACCGCTCTTGTGGAATGAGCATTTATTCCTAACGGTGGTGTCAAGGATGCTGCTTTGTATGCCTCTGCGATGGCAGACTTCATCCACCTTGCGATGATATTTTTGGATGCCCTTTTACCCTTTTTTGAACCCGCAAACAAAACAAACTAGTGGAACATTGCCATTCCTTGGTGCGCTCTATGTAAGTGATCAAGCATCTGACATCTATTTTATTAAATCCAGCCTCCTTGTTATTTTTAGGATCTCAGAAAAATGAAGGTATCACAATCTCTTCCAATCTCTGGACGTTAGACGGTACTTTGGGGAGACATGCCAGGTCCAGAGAGAGGATAATTTTGTCTTTTGTCTAGTATCTCACTAAACCATCCTAGCGGAGACTAGGGCCACTAGAATCGCTGTTTTCAAGGTTAAGAGCTTTATGGGCAGTTCCTCTAGTGGCTCAAACGGTGTTTTACAAAGACTTTGCAACACTGTGGATAAGTCCCAGGAAGGGAACCTCCTTAACTTGGGGACCCGCTTACGGCTAATGGATGCAGGAAATCTCCTGACCAAGGGCTCTTCTGCCAGCCTTTGATTTAAAAAGCTAGACAGAGCTAATACCTGCACCTTGAGGGTATTGACCGCAAAAATTAGTTCTGCTCCAGCTTGGAGGAAATCTAGGACAGCTGGGATCATGGCTCCTGAGACTCTGTTGAGCATGCGCCAGGCCCCAAATTTCTTCCAGATTTTATTGTAAAATTGCGTTAGTAGACAGCTTCCAGCTGCTAAGGATTACTTACTGATTACTTTTGCTGATAACCCTCTCCGCTCTAACATCTCCCTCTCAGTAGCCAGGTTGTCAGAGAAAGAGAGCTCACTTCTGGATGATTCACCTCTCCCTGATATATGAGGTCTGTCTTGTAAGGCAGTCTCTAAGGCTCCATGATGCCGAGTCTTAGTAGTCCTGAGAACCAAGACTTCCTTGGCCAGAATGGTGCGATCAGGATAACCTTCATGCTCGACACGCTTATCTTCCGGATGATCTTTGGAATGAGGGCAAAAGGTGGAAACGCATACACCAGGCTTGCTTCCCAGGATTGGGATAGGGCATCTAGGCCCAGACTGAGATGGTCTCTCTGAAGGGAGAAAAATTGCTCCACCTGCCTGTTCTGCCTTGTAGCAAAAATGTCTGTTGGTGGGACACCCCACTTCTGCACTGTTCGAACACTGTTCGATTCAAGCACCATTCTGTCTGAGACAGAACCTCCCTGCTTAGGACATCCGCCAAAGTGTTTAATTCCCCTTTTAAGTGAATTGAAGACAGGGATAGAAGATTTGCCTCCGCCTATTGAAGGATTTCCTCTGCTATCCTCATAAGGCCTGCCACTCTCGTACCTCCCTGCTTGATGATGTAGCTTACGGTGGTAATATTGTCCGAAAGGACTTGCACGTGTCTTCCCCTCAGAGTGGGACCAAAGGCTACTAGAGCCTTTAGAACAGCTCTCAGCTCCCTTGCATTGGAGGAGAGGGTGGCTTCCTGCCAGCTCCAGACCCCTTGGGCCATCTGTGCGCATGAGTGGGCTCCCCACCCCTGACCGCTGGCATCTGTGGTAACCGTCAGAGGGTTGTGTTGGGCCCAAAGTCGAACTGCAGAGAGATTTGCAGGGATTAACCACCACTTGATTGAGAGTTTTACTTCCTGCGGGATCTCTGCCTCTGAAGAGACTCCTTCCTTCCATCCCAGAGAGAATGCATGAACGCCTGAAGTGCCAGAAAATGAAATTGGGCCCACTGGACTCCTGGGATGGCTGCTGTCATGAAACCAAGGACCCTCATTATACCTTGAATTGAGGTCTCTGTACATGCGCCGAGGCATCTTACCTCTGCAATTATTGTTGCTACTTTTTCTTTCATCAGAAAAAGTTTGGATGTAGTTGAGTCTATTAAGCATCCTAAGAATACTATACTTTGAATAGGTACTAACTATGACTTCCCCTGATTTACCAGCCACCCCAGCTGCTAAAGGTGTCTGATAGTTCTGCTCAGGTTCTGTTTCACTTCATCTGCTGAGTCTGCAAAGATCAGCAGGTCGTCCAGGTAGAGAATTATGTGAATCCCCTCCCCTCTCAGGGTCCACAGAGCTTCTGCCAGAATCTTCGTGAAGATGCGTGGTGCTGACGCCAATCCGAAGGGCAGAGCATTGAACTGAAAATAGAGGGTCTTGAACCCATTCTTCAATGCAAACCTGAAATATTGCTTGGACTCCTTTCGAATGGGGACATAAAGATAGGCGTCTAATAAGACCATGAAGACCTCAGGGGTTAACAAATCTCTGGTGGTATATATTGACTCCATTTTGAATCGTTTGTACTTTACAAACATGTTCACTTGCTTTAGGTTCAGAATGAGTCGCAATTTTCCTTTTTTATCAGAAAAACTTGAGAAAAAAAGCCCCATTTTCTTAGAGTTGGGGGGGGGGGGGTGAAGCTCATCACCTTCTCCTCCAGCATACTCTGTAGGAGGGAAGACATAGCTGTCGATTTCTCCACGTCTTTTGGGAAAATTGTTTGATGAAATTTTTGAGGGGGGCAACCCACTAGCTCTATCCTGTACCCAGACTTGATCAGATATAGGATAAAGCTGTTGCTGGAAATGGCCTGCCACTGTGGGAGGAATAACCCCAACCTTCCCCCCACATGGCCAACTGAGTCACTGGGAAGGGTCTTTAGGCTGGGAGGGTTTGAAAAGGAAGCCACCTCTGCCTGTTCCCCTCCTGTACGGCCACCCTCTTTTCTGGTCTTGCGTAGCTGCAAAACCCTTGTTACGCTGCAGTCTGCCCCCCCGATGGTTCCTTTCTCCTGACCTCTGGAAGGGACGAAAATTCCTTTTTTGTTGTTTTTTGGGAAAAGAAAACCCCTTCTTTTTATCGTCCGACCTCTCTAGATTAGATTCTAGCTCTTTACCAAAGAGCAAATCTCCAGAAAAGGGGAGGGAACAGAGCTTGGTTTTTGACACTGTCACCTCCCTAGGACTTCAGCCAGATAGCCCTCCTGGCTTCATTAATCAATGATGTAGACCTGGCCGAAAACTTTACAGACTCCGTGGACGCATCTGCTACATAGGCTACTGTCTTACTTAAAGTTGGCAAAGCATCCAAAATCTTTCCTGGGAGTGTCTGACTCCAGAAGAGTGCGGAGCTGTTTTAGCCACAAATCAAGCGGACGAGCCATGCATGTAGTGGCTAGAGTTGGTTTAAAGTTAGCAGAGCAGGCTTCCCATGCTTTCTTTAAATACCCTTCCGCCTTTCTATCCATTGGCTCCTTTAGGATGCCTGTGTCCTCAAAGGAGAGATCTGAACCTTTTGAAACTTTAGATAGGGAAGCGTCTCATCTGGGACGCTTTTCCCACAACTTTGTATCCTGCTCCTTGAAGGGAAACCTTCTTTTCAGATTCTTAGGGAAGAAGACTCCCTTCTCTGGATTCTTCCATTCTTGAAGTATTGTCCTTTAGGGACATATGCATCGGAAAGGTTCTGGTCTGCTTAGGCTGAAGGCTTGCATATAAAAAGGTCATGTACAGACAACTCCTGGTTCTTCCAGCTCCAGGGTGTCATATATAGCTCCTCTGAAGGAAAAAGAAATCTTTGGACTTTGCTGGGTTTTTCCTCATTAAGCTCCCCTTCCTCAGAATCTGAGGCCGACTCTGAGCTCTCTTCCAGCTCTTCCAGTACTCCCTGCTGGTGGGCTGCCCATGCCTGGGCAAGGACTATCGGCCTAGCACCGGTGCTGGTACCGGAAGTACAGGAGGTTCAGCAAGAGCTTCCTGCTCTCTGGGTTTAAAGGACTGTAAAGTTTCATCTCCTTCATTGAGTCCATAAAACCCTTGAGGACAGGTCCTGTCTCTCCCTTGATGAGTTTATCTATACAGTCCTGGCATGCACTTTTCTTCCAACCAGAAGGCATTTTCATGGTGCATATTGGGCACCTTTTTCTGGGTGTCTGTTTTGCTATCTTTTGGCTCATGGGCTTTGTCCTGCAATAAATCAAATGACAAACGCCAGCGCATTACTTCCACTGAAGTAAATACCAATTATCAAAACACCCAGTGGATAACACAATTCTAATCTAAGAATCTTTAAAGTACCCACCACTGGAGCCTATGCTAGTATGTGCGACACCTGTCCAGCAGAAGCATAAACAAAATAGGCTCTGGAAAAAAGACCCCTATGCCCCCACCACAGGAGGATAAGAAAAGGAGCAGCCTCCCCCCCATTTTCTTACCTTAGGGCCTGATTCAATCGATGACACCTCCAAACCTGCTTCCATGGACCCTGGCATCTCCATGCTGCTTCTGGAAGCCTTTGGCGCCATCTTCTTATCCAGGCCCCTATTAAAAGGAGGTGTGGAGAACCCAGGGCAGCGCTGTGGATCCGGCGCCGCCTTCCCGCACAGCACGCCTGTTATCTTTTAATTACCCTTGCTAGGGCTTCATTTCCCGGCATCTGGGTGTACCAAGATGGCCGCATCACTTCCTGCCACAAGCACTGGAAGTGACATCATTCCACGCCCCCAGCGCGGTCCACATGCTGAGGAAAGAGAAGCCCTGAAACATGGGGATCTCTGTAAACGAGCAGCGGAGAAGAGCACCTTGAACCACGCGGTGGGGTCGCACCTCCACCAGGACCCTGCTGTGCCATTCCGGATGGACCCCACTGGGCCACCACCTCCACTCCTAACAGGTACCTCACTGAGGCTACAACCACAAAGCGAGAGAAGGGGTCCCTTACATTCACTCCAGACCGCTTTTTCAGGTCTATGGGTGGCCCAAGCTGACACGTACCCCAGGAGTACTGCCCCTGTTACACTGGGTATGGACGCCGGGAGGCCCCTGCCACGTAGCATGAAGGCTGGACAAAAAAATAAAATAAACATTGTTTGGAGCTCCTGTCTGGCCGGAGGAAACAAATACTGAGGGGATATCGCATGTGTTGTACTTTTATAATGTGGCTCATGCGTTTCCTGTGCTAGGTGGGAGGAGCCCATCCCTCTGCAAGCCGTCCTGGAAGATGACAGAAAAATAGATTTACTTTCAACAGCAGAATCCGTATGCATGTATAATATATACACACATATACATAAAATATACACAAATATTATATATCTCTCTCTCTATATATATATATATATATATATATATATATATATATATATATATATATATATATATATATAAATATATATAGAGATATATATCTCCCAACCCATGCTCATTGGTTCAAGAAAGTGTCTGCATGTCTGATGTACACAATTGCAACTGCATGCATTCCAATATCAATTAATTCTTATAATGATACAGCAGATTAGGCTAAGAGGGTGAGACTTGACGCAACACATTTCCCCAGACCTAAATTCTGCTTCTTCAAGAGTGTGAATGAGGCCGATTGCTTTGTGTGTAGTTTGTAGAGGAGCATTGTTAAAATAACTGCCCGACCAAGCACAGGGGCATTACCCAGGGAAAAAAAACCCCAACATTCGGAAGCCACTACAGCTCACAAAGACCGGGTATCATGTTTAAAAATAGGATTTTTATAACAGCTTACCTGTAAAATCCTTTTCTTTTGAAGTACATCACGGGCCATAGAGCCATAGTAATTACTATGTGGGCTACAGTCCACCTTCAGGTGCTGGACACTGGCACACCCTAAACAGGAAGTTGCCTCCCTATATAACCCCTCCCATACAGGGAGCATCTCAGTTTTGTAGCAAAGCAATAAACGTGTATACTAGAAAGAAGGGCGAGACCTCAGTGTCCCGTGATGTACTTTAAAAGAAAAGGATTTCACAGGTAAGCTGTTATAAAATTCCTATTTTCTTTAATCGTACATCACGGGACACAGAGCCATAGTAATTACTATGTGGGATGTCCCAGAGCAATGCCAACTGAGGGGTGGGAGACACAACAGAATTAGGGCACCATGAGATCAGAGCACTTATACTGCTGCCTGCAGTACACTGCGCCCAAAGGCGACATCCTCATGTCTTTTTACATCCACCTGATAGAATCTGGTCAATGTATGGATTGAAGACCAAGTTGCGACCTTGCAAATCTGAGCCATGGAGGCTTGGTGATGCACTGCCCACGAAGCACTAACAGCCCTAGAGGAGTGCGTTTTGATTTGAGAGGGTAGAAACTACCTCTTTAAACCATAAGCTAGAGCGATTACTTGTCTAATCCATTTAAAATAGTAGATTTCCATGTTACCTGTCCTCTGTTAGGATCTTCAGGCAATACGAACAAAACATCAGTTTTACGAATCTGAGCAGTCATCTTTAAGTAGACTGCTCTCACCACATCAAGAGAATGTAGTGACTTTTCTTCCATAGAACAGGTTTCTGGAAAATAATGAAGATAGAATAATATCCTGGTTTAGATAAAAACCTGATACTACCTTTGGTAAAAAAATACCTATGGCGTCCTGGATAAGGACGCCATACTACCTTATCCTTGTGAACAATAATAATATGGCTCTTTACAAGAAAAAGCAGCCAATTCTGATACCCTTCTTGCAGCAGATGTGGTTACCAGAAAAAATAGTTTCCATGTCAAAAAAGGACTAAGGTATTATGTCGTATCGGTCCAAAAAAAGGCTGTTTTGTAATGCCGCCAAAAACTAAATTCAAGTCCCAAGGATTCAGTCGTGACCTAACCAGGGATTAAGCCGTGTTACCCCCTGAATAAAGTAACGAACCAAAGAAAGCGAAGCAAGTGGTCGTTGTAATAATACCATTAAGGCCGAGACCAGTCCTTAGAAAGGCCAGCTTTATTTCTCACCCCATCTGCAGAAAGTCAAGGATTCTACCTTTGACCTATTTCCTAGGGTGCAAACCCTGGTTTCACACCAGGAGACATATGCTTCCCAGACTTCATAATATATAATTATGGAGGCCGGCTCCCTAGCATTAATCAAGATACAAACCACTGAACCTGACAGCCCATGTTTCTTCAGAGTGTGGGTCTCAATAGCAAAACCGTTAAATTTAGCGTTTGTAAAGTAGGATGGAATACCGGACCTTGCGAAAGAAGGTCTGGCCATGGCGGTAGGGTCTATGGGTCCCCTACTGTCATCTTTACGGTCCCTGCATACCAAGATTTCCTGGGCCCTGCTGGAGGCAAGAAGAATCACCGAATTCCCTTCCTGCTTGATCCTGCGAAGAAGTCGTGGGCGCAGGCAGAATAGAAGGGAATGCATAAATTAGTGAGAACCAATTCCACGGGAATAGCAAGGAATCTGTTCCGCATGCTAGCGGATCCTTTATTTTTGACACAAAGTTGTTGATTTCTTTGTTGAACCTGGATGTAAACAGATCTATGTCTAGGATCCCCCATCTTTGACATATTGACAGGAAGATATTAGGGTGAAGGAACCATTTTCCCAGGAACAACTGCAGGCGACTCAAGTAGTCCACCTGCCAATTTTCTATTCCTAGAATGAAGACCGCCGATAGGCAAAGTACATTGTTTTCTGCCCAAGATAGGATATGATTCACCTTTCTCTGGGCCGCACAACTTCTTGTGCCCTCTTGGTGATTAATATAGGCCATTGCTGTGGCATAGTCGGATTGAATCCTGGCAGGAAAATACCGCAAAACTGAACGTTCAGGCCCTCAGAACCAAGTGCTCTGCCTGAATTTCTAGAATGATAATGGGCAAGGTCATTTCTGATCTGGGTTACTTCCATGGTAACTGAAGGAAGGATTTTCCCCTTTGCAGATTTTTGGATATTAACCATAAACTGAGGCTCCGGCGTACCCAGCCTACAGTACCTGGTATTTCCAGGTGGTCCATCGGGGTGCTAACCAGGCCCGACCCTGCTTAGCCTCCAAGATCAGACAAGATCGGGTGCTTTTAGGGTGATGTGGCCGCAGGCCTTGGAGTCAGACACACTGGGAATCTAGAGCTTGAACCTTTTGTTCCAAGCCGATAGGATAATGTTTTGCAGCAGTCTCTAATGAAACTGAGCATAAGGAACGGCCTTGAATGAAGCCACCATCTTTCCCAACAACCTCATGCAAAGTTGAATAGAAGAATTCATCTTGCTTCGACTACCTAAATCAGTTACTTTATGGCGCTGATCTTTTGCCTGGGGCAAGAATACCCTTTTCTGGGTGTACCTACGATCAGACCCAAGTATCTAAGCCCTTTTCATGGTTTTAATGAAGATTTCTCCTAGGCTGAGAACCCGACCTAGATATCCCAGGTAGTTGAATGTGGTGACTATACTTTGGTCTAAGCAGGCTACCGACTGGATTATGAAGAACAGATCGTCCAGGTAAACCATAATCGTTATACCTTGGGCCCTTATTCTGGCTAGAAGAGGGGCCAGAACCTTTGTAAACACTCAAGGTGCAGTAGCTAGACCGGAAAGCAGAGGTACACACTGAGAATTAAGATTTTCCACCTTGAAAATATATAGATATTACTAGTGAGCGAGGAAATAGGCATATGGAGGTATGCATCTTTGACGTCGATTGACGCCAGAAGTTCTCCTCCTTGTAGGATGGAGATAACAGGTTGGATTGACTCCATGCGAAAAAAGAGTGGTTATATTCAGGAATTGAATATAGATTTTTGAGATCCAGAATGTCCATTTGGATTCAACCAAACCCCAACCTCTGCTCTTACAACCATGCTCACTTTTTGCCAAAAGATGGTCCAATGCTTGGGAGAAAGACTTTTTTCTCTCGATCCTTAGGAACACTTGATCTGAGAAAACGAGGAGACGGGAACTCTTGGAACTCCAGTTTGTACCTTGGAACTATTGAGGAAGTCCCCCATTCGTCTTGACACTCTTCCTGCCAGATCCTTGAGAAATGCAGAAGAATTCCCCCTATTGAGCGAGCGGGGGCGCCTCCTCATAAGGAGGCTTCAGTATCTTGTAGTTTTCCTCCCCCAAGACCTCTTTTGTCCCTGGGGTTAACCCTAAGGATTACCTTTTGAACGTGACGGCAGAAGCCGTCGTGACTGCCTGGAGGCTGATGCCCCTGGCACAGAAGAAAGAGCTTTAAAAACGAAAATACATTTACTCCTTTTCTTAAATGGCAAACGGGGTACTTTTTCCACTAGAATTTCTTTGGATGTATTATCCAAAACATCCCCAAATAGCTGTTTCACTGCAAAAGGAAGACTAGCCAGGAGATTCTGCATGGTGCTTAAGGAAGGGCGCAAGGCCTGAAAGATAGAATCTCTCAAAGTAACTATTGCAAACATAAAGCTGCCAGATCCTGGGCCTGCTGAGCAGGATAACTTTGAACACCTGTTTAAACTGGTCTGGCAACGATCAAGCAATTACTGTCAGCGCAGCCTGAGACACTCAATCTGCCAGAGAAAAAAAAAGTGTTAATTTTTTTTTTTTTTTAATAGGAATGCCAACTTTTTATCCGTTGGATCCCTAAGCATTTAAACATTGTCTGTTGGATAAGTCAAACTCTTATTCACAGAGGATATAACAGCGTTGATTGCTGGTATACCCTACTTAGTGAATTTCCTCCACCATAGGATAGTGTGAAAACTTTTTAGGAGGGAAAATCTCGCTTATCTGGGTGATCCTCTCAGATACAAAAAAGCTTTTCCAACAATGAATGGACAGAAAAGGGCATGCACAGCTTGAGGAGGCTTTAGCGAACCCAAACACTCAGTTAAGGGTACATAAATGTGGAGCGGACCATTCAGCAAGAAATTGCACCATCAATCTTAAGATTGAAACAGCTAATTCTCCCGCATTTGACACCTCAGAAAAAGAGTCATCAGCCACACCACGGTCCCGAGGGAATTTGTCTTCTCCCGCCTAGTTCCTCCCTAGTTCCTTCTCCCCCCTAGTTCCTCAGTTTGAGGGTCCTGGGCAATGGAAGAGAACCTGTCGCATTTTGACCCATACTGGGATGCGATTAAAGTCACTAAACTTTTTTTTTTCTTTTTTTAAAAACCTATCATGGCTGAGGAAAAAAGATCTTTTTTAGTAAAATAAACAGGGGCTGCAGTGTTGAAAACAGATGCAAACATTTCATGGCCCTGATGCTCACTTTGACTAGCCCCCCTCTCTCAGGGGAGGATGCCATTTGTAGAAATTAGTAGGCTTTCCAGGGCTTGAGGGAGACCCTTATAGCTCTTTTTTTGGGGGTGTTTCAACCCCCCCCTTCTTAGCCCGATGCACAAAGCAGAGGTACTACCAGAAGAAATTGCATCCACTGCTTGAGCAATAGTCCAGCCACTGCCGCTGCTATTAATGCTCAGCCTGATGCAAATAGTAAATGTGTCAAATAGGAAATGCCTGGTGTTTCCCACCGCAGGGTTTTCTGTGGTAAAACCAACAGACCCAATCTTCAGCCTTCACGGTGGGTTCCGTTAACAAACCTTCAGGAACCGGGGACCCTCGGGGAACCCACAATCCTGGACCTGTAATAGCACCCCACCAGTAAAACTTTATGGCCTTAATACCAAAAGTACTGGATCCCGGAGTCCAGCTCTCTAAAAAGAGAAGCGTTTACAAGCAAAAACCTAGTTTCTTCGGACTTGAGGCCCGGGTACCATTCAATTTTGCCTAAAAGACACTTTGAATGGATCCGGCTGCATAGCTAGCCCCAGCAAGGATTGCTCCAGAGGAGCTCAGCACAGCACCTTAGACAAAGGCGCAAAAACGGAGATGCTCCCAGTATGGGAGGGATTATATAGGGAGGCAACTTCCTGTTTAGGGTGTGCCAGTGTCCAGCAACTGAAGGTGGACTATAACCCACATAGTAATTACTATGGCTCTGTGTCCCGTGATGTACGATTAAAGAAAAAGGAGCTTATATCAATTGGCCTTTCCAGAGATTTCAAAACGTCTTGATCCAGGATAGCACTTTATTATTAATGGTAACCAGCTGAGGTGCTGCTATGCTACATCACAGCTTTATATACATCCACAGCACACCCGTCTCAAATCTGGGTAATCCAAACTCAGCATGTGATGGGAACATTTGAAAAATGGAGAATAACTTCAGGGAAAACAGTCAGCGGATTACAAAATATAGGCAGCAGTACTTCAATATACAGTGGATATAAAAAGGTCTAAACACCCCTTTTAAAATGTCAGGTTTCTGTGATGAGACAAAGATAAATCATTTTAGATCTTTTTCCACCCTTAATGTGACATATAAACTTTACAACTCTGTTGAACAACAAACTGAAATCTCTTCGGTGGAGGGAAGTAAAAATAAAAAAAAAATAAATATGATTGAATAAGTGTGCACACCCTTAAACTAATACTTAGTTGAAGCACCTTTTGATTTTATTACAGCATTCAGTCTTTTTGGGTATGATGTCATAAGGGGCAGGGTCACCGGATGACATCACCAGGTGACCATGCCTCATGCCAATATAAGTCGTTGCGCACCACGCACCCGGCATTACAGCGGGAGAGAGCGTTGTGTCAACATCGGAAGAAGAAGAGCAGAGGGAAGACGACGGAGAAGATGGGGCAACCGCTAGCAAAAGAATGGGCAAAAGAGCAGAAGATAGCGGAGGAGCCCGGCAGGAAGACAACGGAGAGCGCAGAGAAGAGGCCAGAGAGCGCGAAGAAGAAGGAAGAGACCCCCGATGTCGGAAGAGACCCCCGGAGCTGCCTAATAAATTACTTTAAAAACCTGTCTAGTGTGTTTTATTTTTGACACTTTTTTCCAGGTGAATGGGTAGGGGTACGATGTACCCCATACTCATTCACATAGGGTGGGGGCCGGGATCTGGGGGCCCCCTTATTAAAGAGGGCTCCCAGATTCCGATAAGACCCTCGCCTGCAGACCCCGACAACCAAAGGCCAGGGTTGTCGGGAAGAGGCCCTTGTCCTAATCAACATGGGGACAAGGTGCTTTGGGGTGGGGGGCGCAGAGCCCCTCATGCCCTGAAGCACCTACCCCCATATTGAGGGCATGCGGCCTGGTAGGGGGGCACTCGCTCGTCCCCACCCACTTTCCTGACCGGCCGGGCTGCGTGCTCGGATAAGGGTTTGGTATGGATTTTGGGGGGACCCCCCACGCCGTTTTTTTGGCGAGGGGGGGTTCCCCTTAAAATCCATACCAGACCGAAGGGCCTGGTATTGTCAGAGGGGGAACCCCACACCAATTGCTTTTTCATTTTGGCGGGGCTTCCCCTTCATCCTCAGCACACAAGTCGCACCGCAAGTCGGATCATGATGATCCGACTTCTGGTGCGACTTCTATTCACATCAATAGGCTCCCATAGGGAACCATTGATTTTGAATAGAGGCAGAGAAACACTGCTAAAAGGTAGCGCTGCTGAATGCATTAACGGCAATGCAAAACGCTGCTAAAAATCACGTTTTTCAACCAGCGTTTTCTTCCAGCAATCTGGCACCCAGAAACAGCTTTTTTGAGCTTCAGTGTGCATGGAGCCTAATACCAATAAAACTTTGCAACAAAGTCCACATTCATATTCTGTAAAGCCATATTTTGGCTTTAAGTGGACAAAGATCTCTAAGGCAGTTTGTAGGGGCATGATATGACCATTGGGAGACATCTTTCTGTGGCTTCAGTGATGAGCATATTTGTGGCTATAAAGCAGGAAGGTGGGACTGCAGACAGACCCTGTGGCACAGGTATATTGTGTAAGAAACAAGACTGTTTGGTCAATGTATTCTAACCAGACAGTTTAAAGTGTATGTATAACCAAACTTTATTATTTTTATTTTAAGTTTTAGATAGTAGTAAAGAAAACCAGTCAGTTTTTTTTTTTTATTTATTTTTTTCCACATGTGTGCTCTTGGAGAGATTTCCCTTGCTTCCTATTATGGAGACAGAGCGTGAAAAAATCCCTCCTTTTATACATAGTGGTCATCAAAGCAGGTGGCCCCATTCCAAGATTTCCCCACACCTCTTCTGATGACAATTCTGGAATTCCCCTCACTCTCTTTCAGCACCAATGGTCACTAGGCTAAAAAGAGAGTGGCAAATCTCCCCAGTGAGGACACCCAACAGCAATAACTGTCTGCTCCTCCACTGTCCAATCAGCAGGCTGCATTGCTTTTTTGATAGTGTTGAAGCACCTGGCTGTGCATTCTAGTAGAGATGTCTGGATCACAAGTACTCCCACTGTTAAAATATATGGCTATTTCTTACCTGGACGACAGAGGTGGACATGGTGCTCCTCCTCATCAGAGCAGATCCCTTGGCACCATGCATGATAGGCAAATGCAAACAGATCTTCTTGCTTTGTGGGACGTACAGTAGCTCTGCTCAGCCGCTTCAACCACTCTTGGCACTGCTTAAATGTAGAAAAGTGGCATCTGCAAGTCAAAGAGGGAAGCATTATATTTTAGACTTGCATTAGAAAGGCTAAGGAATACAAGGCATTGGTGGGCAATGCAACTTAACAGTGTCTACCAAAAGAGGGGAAAAAACAAAAATCTATTTTGGGTTGACAAAATTACTACAATAAGATGTTTCGCTTAAAAGCTAAACAACATTTTTGATAACACAGAATAAATAAAATGTGATCTGTACTTAAATCAATTGCAGAGGCAGCTGAATTAAAGGCAGAATGTAGACAAATTCCTTACCAGAGGCTAGACCATTATTATACCTGAACTCAGCTTTACGCTTCAGTAAGAACGTGCAAAGTGAGCCATCAAATTAAACTGACTACTAGACCAAGGACCGTAAATGTTCTTGTCCTCTGGTGGCCAAGTAATGCAATGGAGAATCACTACAGATTTTCAGCTTTACTTTTAGATTTAGGCACTTTAAAACACAGCTTTTTTTGGTAGGGGACACAAATGATAAAAAATTATAAAAAACAAAAACAAAAAAAAAACAAACAAAGACCACACTCAGCAACTATATACCTTACTACTTTGGAGTCTTTGCAAATAATTTGTAGCTGGAACATGTCACGGCTCTCCACAGCTTCAATCATCCTTAAAGGCACCTGCAAAGATATCATCAAAATGCTTTAAAAAAAAAAAAACCCACACACAAAAAAAACAAAGATTCAGTAAATCGAAAGCAGTATATATAGAAGGATAACCAAAGGGACATCTAGATTTCTGAATGCATTGCGAATCCCCTTTAAATTGGGATCTGTTAATATAGGACAAATCTGGGATCAATTCACAAAGCCCTTCCCCTCCAGAAAGGTATAGTCACCATTCCATGCTCCTTTGCTGCTCTGATGGAACCCTCGCTCTGATTCTCCAACTCAGTGGGGCTTAGAAAGTGGGAGAGCATGCAACCTTCCTCTATGTAAACAGGCAAATCTCCAGACCTGATCACTATCATCTAAGAGGTCAGTGATGTCATGCACCCAGTAAGCTCTGATATCAAACCTTATGCAGAGTGGACAGCTGCAATAAGGAGGTGATGAGAGGATGTATGGCAGGTATACTTTGCTAGGGTTGGATTCTATCAGAAGAAACTGTCAGTTTGCCCTAAATTTGCTGGTGAGAGTCTCTTAATGGGCAGAAACCACCATCCATGGCAGAGCAATTTTTTAAATCAGTACAGGGAACCAACGTATGTGCAATCGGGCTGTTCGGATGCTTTATATGCCCCAATATGTCTTGGATTTCTCCCATTATGTAGAAATGTATGAAAGTACAGAGGTTAAAGTGGCAGTATAAAAAGCTACACTGCTTTCTTACCGGTTTCTTGGAACAGAAAAACAAACCAAAAAATTGCCCTTTGATTCATTAGGGGCATAAACCCAAAAGCAAACCTTTATTATATTGCACCTTACCAAATCTTAGATATGATGGTTAGTTTTCTTTCCCTTATTCTCACCTGGTGATCTGGCCAGCAAGTCTGTTTTTGAAAAGAAAAAGGTCTCTAGCAGATGCATCAATTGGAAGGATGATACAAACCACTTACCGCCGATGCGGTGCTTACAATGATCAGTCTTTATGTAAAACCTTTATCCCGGAAAAAAAAAAAAAAAAACACACTCACAACATACGGTTCCTGTAACTGCCTAAAAAGTGCGAGTTGGAGTTTGGCTTTAATGTGTTAGTGTATTTAAATCCGCTAGAACTTCTAACACTCCCCTCCTCCCCACAAACAATGCTGCTGTCCAAAAGGTGCTTTGTTGCCACTTCATCCAGAGTGTAGGTACTCTAATACAGGAGGGGTGTTACTGGCCAGATCACCAGGTGAAAGAGGGAAAAAGCCTCAAAAAATATACAAAAAGAAAAAAACGAATGCGACCACTGCATCTAAGGATTGGTAAGCTGTGATATGTTAAATTTTTGTCTTTGGGTTGAATACTGCTTTAAGGAAAGTCTGAAACAAGTGAAATGGTGATGGGCAGAGTCGAGACATGCATCACAGCAAATCAAAAATGTACCTACTCTGAAATCTAATGGTCATAAATGTGTGTACCCTATGGGGAACACTTATAAATTCTGTTGACAACCAAGGCAATGCTAAAACAGGCGCAGTGTCATATTTTGTGTGATAAAAATGTTACTCTGCATTCGTATTGGTTCTTGCCCGGTTTACTGAATATAGCCATCTATGTATAACCACAATTAGTATTTTGTATGTGCTTACATTAATGACGGAGTCCTTGAACTTGATGTGTAGTCTGTAATTGGATATCGCTATGACAGCATCATTTGCACTCCCTAAATACTCCACACTCTCTCCTGGCAGCACTTGGAATGGTACCTGCAAGAAAGCAAAAAAAAATAAAAAAATAAAAATAAAATAAATCTCACCAGGGAACATAATTGCATCCAAAAGGAAATCATTTAGATTGATTAATAATGCACTACCCCTTCTGCACACTTTAATTTTTGAAGTCCTTGTCTCCCTGTGTTCTCATTTGCATTAACCATATAACTTCCCCATGCCTCCATTCGGTGACAGATGGTAATGTATTATCTCTGCACAAACAGCCCATCTATAAAACAGGGATGCATTGCTAACCCTATAAAGTATTTCTAGACATGAGCATTTAATTTTGTAGGTAAATCACTGACAAGGCTGATCTTATAAATGATCAGTGAATTTGAATAGAATAACTGGCTTAAAATCATAAGCTCTGCATTTAAAGAACTGTTAAAAAAATAATAATAAAAAATAAAATTATTTTTTATTATTGTATTATTATTATTATTATTATTAATAACAATAAAATAATAATAATAATAATAATAATAAAACTTCATGGGGAGGCCAGCATTGGCAGCATGCATTTTACCAGTACATGTTAATAGTAACCTTAAACTCATAACTGCTCTAAATGCATATCTATAGTTCGACCCATAGACAAAAAGAAATGTTGTGGTCATCATGTACGTCACTACCGTTTGTACTACGCCCCAGCTCCTAAAAGCAGATCTTCACCCCCTTTCGCCCCATTTTTTAAAAAAATTCCCAGTTAAAGTGGATGTAAACCCTCACATATACCCAGTGCAGTGAACAGCCTCAGATTATACACAGGGATGAAACAAATCTAATTTACATGTATATCTGCTGTGTTCAGCTTTATATATATTCTTTAGAAAGTGAAGATTGTGTTACAGATTTTCTGTTCCTGTTCAGCACTGCAAGTGACGTCTGGGCATATAGCCAAGACAGCTTATTGGAGGAAAGGCAACTCCCCCCCCTCCCCACATAGGCCAAGACTTGCAGAGCTGTTTTGTGAATAGTTCAGCTCTCTGCTAATTTATAGCAACCTTCCACAACACAAAATTCTGCCTGCTTTTATCTGACAGAGAACTTGTCAGAAGTTATCATGCTGATAACAGAAGAACGGAGCAGGAGAAAGCCATGAAACGTAATGCTTTGAAGAGAGATAAGAAAACACTGCAGATATATGTGCCCAGCTCCATATTCATGAATCGGGCTTACAGCCACTTTAAGGCACTCATCCTCCCAGTGGATCCAGCATTGTCCTACTATGATCTGCTTCGCTTCGGCTGCCATCTTCTTGCATGACGTCATTGGGAAGCTGCCAGCTCTTCCGGGTTCAGCCGGCTACTCCCTTGATGACGCACCACTAGGCCTGCACCCTTCTTTTCTCAATGAAGGACTATGCCACCTGTGTTATGTGATGTACATATCCCAGGAGGCACAGTGGGCAAAGTCCACTTACTTTGCCTAGGCGAGTGATGTGCAAGGGGCCAGAGGTCTCTTGAAAAAAAAAAAATATATATAAAAAATAATAACTAAAATTTTTGGGGGTGGCCCTTAGTATCAACTTGTCCAGAAGTTTAGTCCATTTATGTAGATTTGGCCTGGAACCTACAGGCTCCACAGGGACCCATAACTACCATAACTGCCATAATTACCACTACTACTTCTAGACACCACAAAATGCTTCTGCTGTGGTGATATTAGCAGATTTGTAAGATTATGTTTCATGTGAGTTATGAGTGCACTTGGGAAAATATGATAATTAACATAGTTAAACAGTCATACCCTGAAAAAACAAAGCAAAAAAAAACAACCACCCTGTGTTGGCTCTTGTAAATCACTAGTTACAGTGCATCCAGAAAGTATTCACAGCGCTTCACGTTTTCCACATTTTGTTATGTTACAGTCTTATTCCAAAATGGACTAAATTCATTATTTTCCTCAAAATTCTACAAACAATACCCCATAATGACATTGTGAAAGAAGTTTGTTTGAAATCTTTGTAAATTTATTAAAAATAAAAAAACTAAAAAAAAAAAATAAATAAAAGTTAAAAAAAAAAAAAAAAATCACACGTACATAAGTATTCACAGCTTTGCCATGACACTCAAAATTGAGCTCAGGTGCATCCTGGTTCAACTGATCAATATTGAGATGTTACTACAGCTTGATAGGGGTCCACCTGTGGTGAACTCAGCTGATTGGACATGATTTGGAAAGGCACACACCTGTCTATATAAGGTCCCACAGGTAACAGTGCATGTCAGAGCACAAACCAAGCCATGAAGTCCAAGGAATTATCTGTAGACCCCCCAGACAGGGTTGTATCGAGGCACAGATTTGGGGAAGGGTACAGAAAAAGGTCTACAGCATTGGAGGTCCCAATGAGCACAGTGGCCTCCATCATCTGTAAATGGAAGAGGTTTGGAACCACCAGGACACTTCCTAGAGCGGGCCCCTGGGCCAAACTGAGCGATCAGGGGAGAAGGGCCTTAGTCAGGGAGGTGACCAAGACCCCTATGGTCACTCCGACAGAGCTCCAGCGTTTCTCTGTGGAGAGGGGAGAACCTTCCAGAACAACAACCATCTCTGCACCACTCTACCAATTCGGCCTGTATGGTAGAGTGGTCAGACGGAAGCCACTCCTCAGTAAAAGGCACATGACAGCCCCCCTGTAGTTTGCCAAAGGGCACCTGAAGGACTCGCAGACCATGAGAAAAAATTCCCTGGTCTGATGAAGCAAAGATTGAACTCTTTGGCCTGAATGGCAAGCATCATGCCTGGAGGAAACCAGGCACCGCTCATCACCTGGCCAATGCCATCCCTACATTAAAGCATTTTGGTGGCAGCATCATACTGTGGGGATGTTTTTCAGTGGCAGGAACTAGGAGACTAGTCAGAATAGAGGGAAAGACAAATGCAGCAATGTAAAGAGACATCTTTGATGAAAACCTGCTCCAGAGCGTTCTGGATTTCAGACTGGGGCGAAGTTTTGTCTTCCAACAGGACAACGACCCTAAGCACACAGCCAAGATAAAAAGGAGTGGCTATAGGACAACTCTGAATGTCCTTGAGTGGCCCAGCCAGAGCCCAGACTTGAACCCGATTGAACATCTTTGGAGAGATCTAAAAATGGCTGTGCACCGACGCTCCCCATCCAACCTGATGGAGCTTCAGAGGTCCTGCAAAGAAGAATGGGAGAAACTGGCCAAAAATAGGTGTGCCAAGCTTGTAGCATCATACTCAAAAAGACTTGAGGCTGTAATTGGTGCAAAAAGGTGCTTCAACAAATTATTAAGCAAAGGCTGTGAATACTTCTGTACATGTGATTGAAAGAGAGCGAAAGGCAAACCTATACTTAAAAGTGCCACATCCAGTATTCAAGACAAGAGAGAGGGTTCCCCTAAATTGACTTTTTAGGCAACTAATAGTATCATTTATGAAACTATACAAAAGTAATGTAGTAACAGTAAATTTTAGTAATGATTAAACATGATTAAAAATTAAAATGAAACATTGATTGTTCTGAACGCAGCCAGTTAATATCACCATAACAAAGGGGTATATGAAAAAACCTCCTTACACCCGACGCGTTTCGGGATACAGCTTTGGTCCTTCTTCAGGGCTAAAAGAAAGGAGGGATTTATATGGTATTGAATGGTGAAAAAATGTAGACAAACAGCACAAGATAAGTGTGCCAGTGGGGCTGCAATTTCAAGTCCAGAGGGGCATCAGGAAGATCTATAGGTACAGCTTAGTATTGCTCTCCTCAACGGAGAGGGGTCTCCCTGCATGCCAAGGCGGCAGAAAGGCCAGAAGAAAATAGTGGGGCCAGATAATGGAAAACCTAGTAATGGAAGTATAATGGTGAAGCCCACAGCCAGGCGTAGGGGAGAGCCAACTACAACAGCTGAGATGAAGAGAGATTATGAAAGCCAGCCGCACACCCCGACGTTCAGCAAACAAGTGCTAGGGCACTTGTACATGTGATTTTTGCAAACATTTCAAACAAACTTCTTTCACGTTGTCATTATGGGGTATTGTTTGTAGAATTTCGGAGTAAAATAATGAATTTCATCCATTTTGGAATAAGTTTGTAACATAAAATGTGGAAAAAGTGAAGCGCTGTGAATACTTTCCAGATGTACTGTACAGTATATCAATGCCCTGTTGTATCAGTAACCTAACTAAAATCTAAAATGTAACACATAAGCTAGAACTCAGGCGCTTAATGTCACCCTGTATAAAAGAGCTGGATGTTAGAGAAAATGTTCTGGTATCTTGAGATCTGTCATTGTTCAGCTCCAACAGTCATGGGAAACGGAAAGTAATCTGTTGTTTTTTGTAACACATCAGGAGTACAGAAGCTCTTGTGCTGGATGAGGATTATGGAAAAAGAACAATTTAATTATACTTCAGTAAGGAAAATATCGTCTGTCTTCCGGACTTAAAAAAAAAAATAGTGCAATTTCAGATGTGAAAGAGAAAACAAACGTGCGCTCATAATGAACATAATCTGTGTAAAAAATACATAATCTAAATCCCTGTAAGAAAATCAGAAATGTGCATCAAAAAATATTGATAATTAATAAATGGTAAAAAGCTGTGAAAAAATATGCTTAAAAAGTGTCATAATATTTCAAGAAAAGTTTTCACAACCCAAATGGATAAGGAACAGTTTTTAGATGAAATACTCCAAGGAGCGAAAGTTCTTATGATGAACAGTAGGAGAGGGAGTCCCATACATAAACAGTTACTTCACAGAAGCAGGAGGAAGCATCCACCTTCCGACCAATCAGACACTGCACATATATATGGAGAGGGAGTGAAATGAGGATAAGAGCTCTCATATAGTCCCACAGTATTAAAAGGTGGACCCTTACCCTCAATGATGGACCTCCTCTCTGGCGAGGTCTCACACGCAGGCAGACTTTGCCCTCTGCAGGGACTGTGGATGGATGATGTCTGGATCCAGCTCATACAGTGTGCGTCTCCAGCTTGGCTTCTACCAACTCGTCCACAGAATCAAGGATAAGAAGAGGCATAACATGGATGTATGAAGCAGGTGATCCGGCATCAGGAGGTCCCAGTGTATCACAGCTTTCCAGGGATAACGATATGAAGCAGCAGAAGGCCCCAGGATAACCAGCAGGTAAACACCCCTGGCTCTGGGAACAATGGTGAAGCAATCGCGTCGTCTGAGTCAGCATGGAGCATGAATCCCGGAAAAGATGACAGAGGGAGGGGACAACAACCAGCATGGACCGCAAGCAGGAAATATGTCATCAAAATGGGTCTACTGCGGTCCATGCTGGTTGTTGTCCCCTCTCTCTGACATCTTTTCCGGGATTCATGCTCCATGCTGACTCAGACGACGCGATTGCTTCACCAGTGTTCCCAGAGCCAGGGGTGTTTACCTGCTGGTTATCCTGGGGCCTTCTGCTGCTTCATATCGTTATCCCTGGAAAGCTGTGATACACTGGGACCTCCTGATGCCGGATCACCTGCTTCATACATCCATGTTATGCCTCTTCTTATCCTTGATTCTGTGGACGAGTTGGTAGAAGCCAAGCTGGAGACGCACACTGTATGAGCTGGATCCGGACATCATCCATCCACAGTCCCTGCAGAGGGCAAAGTCTGCCTGCGTGTGAGACCTCGCCAGAGAGGAGGTCCATGATTGAGGGTAAGGGTCCACCTTTTAATACTGTGGGACTATATGAGAGCTCTTATCCTCATTTCACTCCCTCTCCATATATATGTGCAGTGTCTGACTGGTCGGAAGGTGGATGCTTCCTCCTGCTTCTGTGAAGTAACTGTTTATGTATGGGACTCCCTCTCCTACTGTTCATCATAAGAACTTTCGCTCCTTGGAGTATTTCATCTAAGGACTGTTCCTTATCCATTTGGGTTGTGAAAACTTTTCTTGAAATATTATGACACTTTTTAAGCATATTTTTTTCACAGCTTTTTACCATTTATTAATTATCAATATTTTTTGATGCACATTTCTGATTTTCTTACAGGGATTTAGATTATGTATTTTTTACACAGATTATGTTCATTATGAGCGCACGTTTGTTTTCTCTTTTATTTTTATTGTACACAGGTATTGGTGTTTTATTCGTGCAGCTTTAAGTGTTTATATTATTTTTCAGCGCGTTTTTTTTTTCTTTTATTTATGAATTTCAGATGTGACTTGAGTCACACAGAATCACATGACAAAGAAAAACACATGGTTTTCAATGGGGTCTGTTCACATCAATGCCACTCAGCCTAGCAAGACTTTGGAGAAGGTTCCTGTACTACTCTGGTGCAATTTTAGTGCGATTTAAGCCCTATAGAATCCATAGAATATACAATCCGAAACCAAGTTGCACTACATAAATCGCACTCAAAGTTGGATCAAAATTGTATGGCAACAGTGTGAACCTAGCCCAAGAAGGAAAAAAAAAAAAAAAGCATACACCAACAGTGAATATAGAGTAAAAACAGTTTGTCCATTACTAATAGATGCTGACAAGCAATTTATCTTTCCTGCCCTCCTTCAACTCACTAAGGCAGGCCATATATGCGATTTTCTATCCTTAAACCATGGGTCGAAGGAAAGAAAATTGCTTGATTACCCGATCAACAATGTCAGAGTTGATGGGGGATTCCCTCCCGCAGAGCTATTGTATTTCAACGGAAGGTTTCCCAGCCATCAGAATACAATGATCGCTGCTTGCAATGATCACCAGCAGTGATCGAACTAAAAAATAAAAAAACAAAAATAAAAAAAATAAACTGAAGTAAATAGAGATATATATTCGGCTGGTTCCTGCTGTATCGACCGAATTTCAAACGATCTATGGCCAACTTTAAAATACAAATATGTAAACCGTGTTACCTTCAGAAGGATTTGTCGTCATTTATTCACCAGGTGTTGTGGTATGGGCCCACTTGTCAGTCAGCAGACTGTTCTAGGACCAACTCAAATTATGACTGGACAATGAAGGAGCAACAAATTGATGAGATCATCACTCTTCTGTCAGAAGTGTTCATTGTTAGATGCATTGTAAATGAGCCTACTGTCATGTAGGGAAATACATGGAGCCAATAATAAGATACAAGCTATGATACGTCTAAAATAACATTTACATTTTTAATAAATCCAGAAACAAATTAAAAAGCAACTTTTTATACCTGCTCACAGTTCAACTCAAATTAAAATAAACAGCAGCAATAGTGTGGGTTGTCTATGGAACCGTGTTAGAAAATGCTCATTTTTAAAAAATGTTTTATTCTTTTGTAGAACATCTACACCCCAAATGTGGATCATCCCACATCAGGTCATTATGGATCAGCAACTGGTAGACAGACCTGAATGGCACTGGAGTAGTCAACTCATGGAACATGCATGGCAGGATGACAATTAGGGTTGCACTGATACCAGTATCCGTGCCGATACTAGGCACTTTCGCGAGTATCGGTACTCGCGAAAATGCTCTAATACCCGAGACCAATACCAGAAGTGACCTTAGGGGCAAGACAGTGGCATCGCTAGGGGAGTGCGGGCAGCGCCGGGTGACACCCACCACCCGCATGTCCCAGGCAGCTGCTGTGGCTAGGCAGTTCCTCCCTGCCCCCCACCGATTAAATTAACTGCACGGCCTTCAGGGCCGTGGGGCAAAGACTAGGTCCTCTGACCATGACGAGGAGGAGCTGGAGAGGGGACCCCATTCACCACATCTAGGGATAGGTGTCCTGGGGCATCTTTCATCTGACATCCGGCGGCACCAGCAGCTCCCACAACCCAGCTCACCTGCCGTTCTTGACCTAGAGTACATGATGTGCCTGTTTTAACTGTTAAATTTTGAGTAGCCCTCTATTGGGGTAATTAAAATATTTACATGTATTTCTGCACTTATAGGAACTGCCCTTTTTTTGTCTTTGTCCTTCATGTATTTAGAGTCTGCTACAACTCTACAACAAGCTTGTCCTAGTGTTAGATCTGCTTGAATTATGGACTCACATACTATACTTTCATGAACGTTGTCCATATCAGATTAGGTATAGTGACCAAACCATTGTACCTATAACCTCTCCCTTTTTACTTGGCTGCATTGGAGGCCAGAGGAGAGATTTGGGGTCTAATAGACCCCAGATCTCTCCATAAAGAGGACCTTTCACAGCCCATGCTATTACATGGGATGTTGTCCATCCTTTTTAATAGCAACTAAGTTGATTAAAAAAATAATAATTTTTATATATATATATATATATATATATATATATATATATATATATATATATATATATATATATATATATATATATATATATATATATATATATATATATATATATATATATATATATATATATATATATATATATATATATACACACACACACATACACACACATATATATACATACGCGCACACACACACACACACACTATATTCCTAATCTTTATAGACAGCATATTGACAGGAATGGTACCGGCTGATTAGAGAAAAGACCATGTGGTAGCAATATTCCAAAAAGGGCGGAGATATATATTGGGAAACTACAGGCCAGTCAGCCTAACATCAATAGTATGTAAACTATTTGAGGGGATGATAAGGGACTGTATAAGACTATATAAGAATTTGCTTATGAAAACAGTATCAGCAGAAATCAGCATGGGTTTACGAAGGATCGTTCCTGCCAGATCAATCTGTTAACATTTTATGAGGAAGCGAGCTGCCATCTAGATAAGGGAAGGCTGGTGGATGTAGCATATCTGGATTTTGCAAAAGCATTCAAAACATTTCCCCATAAATGCTTAAGCTACAAACTGAGTGCAGGCATAAACCATTGAGTTTTTTCATGGATAGAAAACTGGTTAATGTATTCATAAATGATAAAGAGGTCGGTATAGATAGCCCAATCTCAGTTTTTGCGGATGACACAAAAATAAGCAGGGCAATAACTTCACATCAGGATATAGAAATTTTACAGAAAGACCAGAATAATATATATTATTATTATTATTATTATTATTATTAAAAATAAGTATTGGCGAGTACTTAAAGAAAGTATCGGTGCTCGTACTCGGTCCTAAAAAAATGGTATCAGAACATCCCTAATGAAACTAAGCTGTGCAGTGGAATAACGTCCTTACAGGATGTCTCCAATTTACAAGCCGACCTCAATGCACTGTCTAATTGGGCAACTAAGTGGCAAATGAGGTTTAATGTTGATAAATGTAAAGTTATGCACTTGTGGGATAAGAATAAGGATCTGGGGGTTTTGGTAGATCACAAGTTCAATAATAGCGTGCAATGCCAAGCTGCGGTTTCCAAAGAGAGCAAAGTCCTTTCTTGTATTAACCACTTCAGCACCGGAAGGATTTACCCCCTTCCTGACCAGAGCACTTTTTACAATTTGGCACTGCGTCGCTTTAACTGCTAATTGCGCGGTCATGCAATGCTGTACCCAAACAAAATTTGCATCCTTTTCTTCCCACAAACAGAGCTTTCTTTTGACGGTATTTGATCACCTCTGACGTTTTTATTTTTTGCGCTATAAAACGGAAAAAGACTGAAAATTTTGAAAAAAAAATGATATTTTCTACTTTTGGTTATAAAAAAAAAAATCCAATAAACTCAATTTTAGTCATACATTTAGGCCAAAATGTATTCGGCCACATGTCTTTGGTAAAAAAAATGTCAATAAGCGTATATTTATTGGTTTGCGCAAAAGTTATAGCGTCTACAAACTAGGGTACATTTTCTGGAATTTACACAGCTTTTAGTTTATGACTGCCTATGTCATTTCTTGAGGTGCTAAAATGGCAGGGCAGTACAACCCCCCCCCCCAAATGATCCCATTTTGGAAAGTAGACACCCCAAGGAAATTGCTGAGAGGCATGTTGAGCCCATTGAATATTAATTTTTTTTGTCCCAAGTGATTGAATAATGACAAAAAAAAAAAAAATTTACAAAAAGTTGTCACTAAATGATATATTGCTCACACAGGCCATGGGCATATGTGGAATTGCACCCCAAAATACATTCAGCTGCTTCTCCTAAGTACGGGGATACCACATGTGTGGGATTTTTTGGGAGCCTAGCCGCGTACGGGGCCCCGAAAACCAATCACCGCCTTCAGGATTTCTAAGGGCGTAAATTTTTGATTTCACTCTTCACTGCCTATCACAGGTTCGGAGGCCATCGAATGCCCAGGTGGCACCCCCCCCCCCAAATGACCCCATTTTGGAAAGTAGACACCCCAAGCTATTTGCTGAGAGGCATGGTGAGTATTTTGCCGTTCTCATTTGTTTTTGAAAATGAAGAAAGACAAGAAAAAAAAATGTTTTTTTTTTCTTTTTTCAGTTTTCAAAACTTTGTGACAAAAAGTGAGGTCTGCAAAATACTCACTATACCTCTCAGCAAATAGCTTGGGGTGTCTACTTTCCAAAATAGGGTCATTTGTGGGGGTTTTGTGCCACCTGGGCATTCCATGGCCTCCGAAACTTTGATAGGCAGTGAAGAGTGAAATAAAAAATTTACACCCTTAGAAAGCCTGAAGGCGGTGCTTGGTTTCGGGGTCTCGTACGCGGCTAGGCTCCCAAAAAGTCTCACACATGTGGTATCCCCATAATCAGGAGAAGCAACAATGTATTTTGGGGTGTAATTTCACATATTGCCATGGCATGTTTGAGCAATATATAATTTAGTGACAACTTTGTGCAAAAAAAAAAATTGTCTTTTTCCCGCAACTTGTGTCACAATATAGAATATTCCATGGACTCAACATGCCTCTCAGCAAATAGCTTGAGGTGTCTACTTTCCAAAATGGGGTCATTTGGGGGGGGGGGGGGGTTTGAACTAACTGTCCTGGCATTTTATGCACAACATTTAGAAGCTTATGTCACACATCACCCACTCTTCTAACCACTTGAAGACAAAGCCCTTTCTGACACTTTGTTTACATGAAAAAATTAATTATTTTTGCAAGAAAATTACTTTGAACCCCCAAACATTATATATTTTTTTAAAGCAAATGCCCTACAGATTAAAATGGTGGGTGTTTCATTTTTTTTTTCACACAGTATTTCCGCAGCAATTTTTTTCAAACGCATTTTTTTGGGAAAAAACACACTTTTTAAAATTTTAATGCACTAAAACACACTATATTGCCCAAATGTTTGATGAAATAAAAAAGATGATCTTAGGCCGAGTACATGGATACCAAACATGACATGCTTTAAAATTGCGCACAAACGTGCAGTGGCGACAAACTAAATACATTTTTAAAAGCCTTTACAGGTTACCACTTTAGATTTACAGATACCTCACATGCATGGTGCAATTGCTGTTTACATTTGACGCCAGACCGACGCTTGTGTTCGCCTTTGCGCGAGAGCAGGGGGGGACAGGGGTGCTTTTTTTTTTTCTTTATTATTTTTTTGCTTTTTTTATCTTATTTTTAAACTGTTCCTTTCATTTTTTTTTTTTTTAATCATTTTTATTGTTATCTCAGGGAATGTAAATATCCCCTATGATAGCAATAGGTAGTGACAGGTACTCTTTTTTTAAAAAATTGGGGTCTATTAGATCCTAGATCTCTCCTCTGCCCTCAAAGCATCTGACCACACCAAGATCGGTGTGATAAAATGCTTTCCCAATTTCCCAATGGAGCTGTTTACATCCGGCGAAATCTAAGTCATGAAATGCTCGTAGTTTCCGGTTTCTTAGGCCATAGAGATGTTTGGAGCCACTCTGGTCTCTGATCAGCTCTATGGTCAGCTGGCTGAATCACAAGCTGCATTCTCGGGTTCCCTGTTGGGACAGGATAGCCAGAGAAAAACATGGAAGACGGTGGGGGGGGCATTCCCTCGCACTGCTTGTAAAAGCAGTCTAGAGGCTAATTAGCCGCTAGGATTGCTTTTACATGGAAGCCAACCCCTGGCTGAAAAGAATGATACCAAGATGATACCTAAACCTGCAGGCATCATTCTGGTATAACCACTCAAAGTCCAGCAACATACCAGTATGTTGCTGGTCCTTGTTGGGCATATATTGTAATCTTTTTTTTTTCATTCTAATGATGGGAATACATGCACCATTTATATATGCCGAAGCATGGGGGCATCCTCCCGCAAAAGGTAGGAGCAAATCGCTCCTCCGCTCCTGCTGCCCTGCTTTATATATCGTGGGAGCAAACGCTGTTGCTGTCAAGATAAATAAATCCGCGCTGCAGCTGAATGGCGTACCTGAAGACAAAAAAAATGGTTAACAATAAAACACAGTAAACAGTAAAGTATAAAAAATTGCATACCTGAAAAGCAAACATGATAAAACATAATAACAATAAAACATTGCAGAATAGAATACAGTAAAAAACAGCAGAACAATAGAGAGAGAATAGAGAGAGAGAGAACAATAAAACGACAACTATTTTTTTTTGTTTTTGGTTTTTTTTTTTGTTTTTTTCTTACACTTTTTTTTGTAACTGTAACTTTTGTAACTGTAACCGGTTCCAGGTTCGGGTCTCTCAAAATGCGATGGCATCTTGGGAGACCCTGTGAAAGTGTGCCTAGTCTGTGCAATGCTGTACCCTACGCTAATACTCAACTAGTGTATGGTAGCGTTCAAAACATTCACCAATGGAAAGACCAGGATTATCAGGACAGGAGGGACAATAATAGCGGGTGTCACGCCTATATCAGCGCTTGCTGCAGACATCTTTTTTGGGGGGTTCGTTGGGTAGGGGTACTCGGGAGGACATAAAGAAAATGCCTCTCATGCAGCCGACTGCATTTGGTTGGGGATGTGAATGGGGGATGTACGGGTGCTGCAGAAGTGGTGGGTTAAGATTGGCGAATGCAGCAGGAAGGGCATTATGGGCACGACGGGCCTGTGTTTGTCTTCTTGGTGGCAGCGGGACACTACTTGTGCTTGCCACCTCACCAGCTTGAACTGCACTTATGGAACTCGCCACGTCACCAAGTGTTACTGCAGTGCTGGTTTGACTATGACCGGGGTTGTACTAGGCCGCTGGTGCTTGCCAGTTTACCAAAAAGCTACCAAAAAACTGTTAGCGATCGCAGTGATCAGGCCTGAATCTGCGAATGCTGCAGTTATGCGTTTAGTGTTTTGTAAGTGACAGTGATCGATCGATACTGCACTTGGGTGGGCTGGGCTGGCGGAGGGGCAAAACGCAGGTGCTAACAGGTATCTGGGCTGATCCCGCTAACACTGCATTTTTGGGAACCCTAAACTGCTGGGGACGCTAGTATAGATCTGATCAGATCAGATATTGATCCGTTCAGATACTATACCACTAAGGGAGGTGTACGGTGCATGCGTGGGTGTTAGCGGTACTGGCGCTAACCTGATGCCGGGGGCTGGTGCTTGCCAGTTCACCAAAACGCTACCAAAAAAACTGTTAGCGATCGCAGGGATCAGGCCTGACTCTGCGAACACTGCAGTTATGCGTTTAGTGTTTTGTAAGTGACAGTGATCAATCGATACTGCACTTGGGTGGGCTGGGCTGGGCGGAGGGGCAAAACGCAGGTGCTAGCAGGTATCTGGGCTGATCCTGCTAACACTGCGTTTTTGGGAACCCTAAACTGCTGGGGACGCTAGTATAGATCTGATCGGATCAGATATTGATCCGTTCAGATACTATACCACTAAGGGAAGTGTACGGTGCGTGCATGGGTGTTAGCGGTACTGACGCTAACCTGACACTGCCTGGGGCGACGCTAGAGCTGCACAATTAATCGTCAAGAATCGTTATCGTGATTAATCGTCAAGAATCGTTATCGCGATCTTGTCTAAAGTGTTTCACAATTCTTTCTATGCAAAGAATTCTCTCTGCTCTTCTGAAGCCACAACCATCAAAAGAAAGAAAGAAAAAAACCAGGCAGTCTGCCAAGAAACAAAACGTTCTTTATCAGTTGAACTTAAGTATAAACATTGTAACAATTTGTCAATGGAATAGACTTCCTGTCTAAGTGAAAAAAGTTTAACCACTTAAACACTAAACCTTTTTCTGACATTTGTTGGTTTCAAGTTAAAATCATTTTTTTTTTTTTGCTAAAAAAAATTACTTAGAACCCCCAAGCATATATATTTTTTTAGTAGACACCCTAGAGAATAAAATGGTGGTTGTTGCAATACTTTATGTCAAACTGTATTTGCGCAGTGGTCTTTCAAATGCAATTTTTTTGGAAAAAATTACTTTAATGAATTAAAAAAAAAAAATCTAACCAGTAAAGTTAGCCCCTTTTTTTTGTATAATGTGAAAGATTTTACGTAACAAGAATCGTGAGAGAATCGTGATCTTTTTATTCTAAGCAAAAAAATCGTGGTTCTCATTTTGGCCAGAATCATGCAGCTCTAGGCGACACAGACTCTATCTGACCCTAAAACCTAAGTTATATCACCGCCGGGCGATTAGGGAGCTAAACCTTTATTAGGTAATAAACGGCGGGTACCCTGACACTATAAAAAATAAACTAACTAACCAGCGTCACCCGTAACAGTTATACAGTGATCACTGGTGAAAGGGTTAACTAGGGGGCAATCAAGGGGTTAAAACCTTTATTAGGTAGTATATGGGGGTCCCTGATGCTATAAAACGCTGACGGTGAACCTATATATTTACCTCCCTAACTAGCGTCACCAGTGACACTAATACAGCAATCAGAAAAATGATCGCTTAGTGACACTGGCGACGGGGGGTGATCAAGGGGTTAAAACTTTATTAGGGGGGGGGGTTAGGAGGGTACCCTAGACCTAAAGGGGGCTAACACTAACTGCCCTACCACACTAACTGTCACAAACTGACACCAATGCTGTAATCAGAAAAAAAAAAAGTATGTTATTGCTAAGAATTACAGGCCTACAATATAAAACGCCAAATTTCTATGCAAAATAATTGTACCGCTCTAAGATGCAAAAATCTGAAATAATCATACCTGCAGGGAGGTTAAGAATGCCAGACGAACCCAGAGTAGCTTATTGGTGACACTATGATCATCACTGCTTTAAACCCGAATTTAGTCAAATAAAAAAAATAAATTATATAGCTTTTGAATGGAGGAAGTGGGCATTCTTGATGAGTGACTATGATGGGTCCCTCAGCTCGTAATAACTCTCGCAACCTGGAAGATTATAGCTGGTGGGGGTGGGATTGGTGACTTTGGACTTAAATTGCCTCCAGCATTCCCCCTATTTCTTCTTGCTGGAGGCTGCCATTTTGCTGAAGCCCAGAGCCTCTCCGCAGCAATAAATCTTTAGGCTCTCAGCAGATTGGCCTCTACATTTTCAGCACAGTGCCAAAAAGCAACTGAGCATGTGCAGAGCAGGGTGAGACAGTGTATTACTGGATTTGAAACTGTATAGGGCACTTATTTTTAAATGTTTTACATAGCTATACCTGCAAAAAAGGGGTCAGCCTGATGTGATCTAGCAGGACTTAAATTTTCTGACCCTTTCACACTGAGGTGTTTTTCAAGTGCTTTTGTGTATAAAAAAAAAAATAAATAAAAAAGAAGCAGCTGAAAAGCTCAAGAAAAATGCTTCCCTTTAAAATCAATTAATGTTATCACACTGGGGCAGGGCGCTTTTGTTGCGGTTAAAAAAATCCTGCTTGCAGCATGTTTGGGGAGCTAAAAAAAGCACACCAAAATGCTCCTCTCCATTGAAATGAATGGAAACTGCCTCAAAAACGCCCCCATTAAGCATTTTTGGTACAGCTGAGTCACATGTCCTTTACAAACTGCCAAAAAAAGCACTCCAATAATGCATAGACATTATACATGCAGTTTTGAAGCGAACCAGTGTGAAAGTGGCCCAAAGTTCCACTTTATGATCATACACCATCTATTGGCCTGTGGAGAAGCTACTTGCATACTGAGATAGATAGATAGATAGATAGATAGATAGATAGATAGATAACACATCTGTGCATCTCTATGGACCTGACACAGGAGCCAACAGGCGGGGGGGGGGGGGGGGGGGGGAGGACAGAGGAGAGACAGCAGGGCTGTGGATGACGGAGGCACGTAAAACTGACCACGGTGTCAGGGCTCAGCAGCCATGATACACTGTGGTCAGTTTACATAGGGTAGGGCAGAAACTGGCAGGATCAACCAGGTATTACAGGGGGCAAATGACACAGCACAAGCACTGTGCTGTAAAAAAAGCTTTAAAGTAGCAGGAGCCATATTTTTATTTTATTTTTTGGGTGGTTAATAAACGCTTAAGGACAAGCTGGTAATGTAAAAAGTGCTGACACACTTCATCAGTTTTTTCATTTGAAAAAAATGTGACTGAACTGATGAAATGGTCTGCATGTGTGAAAGGTGCCTAAAATATATTTCACATGGGGACAATGAAAAAACTGAGGACCGCTATACATAAAACAAGAAAATATTTTCCAGGGTATCAGAGCACATTAGCAATATAGAAAATTCTATTTTCTCATTCAATAAGACAGATCTTTGTTGTAGAGGAATGACTTCCAGCGTTTGTGAATGGGCGCAGCCATACAAGCCTGTGCAAGTGATCTTCCTCTAATGTGGGCCAGGTGTGTTTCTTATACAACACCTATTTACACACCAACAGGATGTAACAAGGTCTTTACATTTCTCACAGGCATATCCATCCAAACATTGCACACTAACTAAAGATGACAGAACAGAACGGAGCCACATGGAGCTGCACAGGCCTGGTTTTGCCTCGTTATACTGTCAACATCAAGACAGATGACAAAAGAAAAGGTTAAATTGCAAACTGTAGGCATCTTTATAGAGTTTTATGCCCATCACCTTGAACAGTATTTTATTCATGGACTTTGCAATGCTCAAAATTGGACTGCGTAGGCATAATACTGATACACTCTTAAAAAGGGAGCCTAGCTAGTTTCTCACCCTCATGGTCCCAACTAACCAAGCAAAAATCACCTTTACCCAATGCCAGTTTTAGGCTCACTTCTGGTTCTGGTATTGTTTCTGTCACTTGGCCCCAGCAACAGGGAGTGAGTGTAGAGCTGAGGATTGGGGAATGGCATCTGCAGGGCATGGTTAAAGTGGAACTCCAGTTTCCTAATTGCATTCATCCAGTTTTTACCAATGTATGTATGCATGCATGCATATCTCATACCAGAGAGTCCGCTGTGGAAGCTGGAATCTCAGTAGTAGTTGGCAGTACTACTATTAGTGTTGCCAACCATCAGTAAATTCACAGGCAGTTTGCAAAATCCATGACTTTTACATCTGCCCATCAACATCCATTACGGACATGTCCACAGTGGACATTCACAGATAGATGTTAAAATAACGGATTTTACAAACTGACCGTGAATTTACTGGCAGTTGCCAACCCTGACGCCGCTATCTTCTGGCTCCGGAGCCAAGCTGCTACTCCACTGCAACATTTTCATTACATCTCTGCAAATAATGCATATTTCCTTGTGTTTTATCTTTTAAAGACCCAACAAGTACAGAAATTGACCTTTTAGTCTTCATTTAGATTTGCAATTGGAAGCTGGCAAAAATGCGCACTTGAGCCACCAAAAGGTAGAGGATGGGGGCATTTACATGCCATAGTTGCAATGCTTTGTGCCTGCAGTAAAGTGTACTGAACATGTAGCGAGCCCGTCAAACACGTAGGCAAGCCCGCCGAACACGGCACATTCGTGCAAATGCCCCAATGCACACGGTTGTGGCACTTTGTTGGCAAAAACGGGATTAACACGAGCAGTGAGGAGGTATGGTTTTCTCATCGCCTGTCAGCAGCCTCTAAAGTGTGTTCCAAATGTGAATCAGAGCAAAGGTAGATTTAGACATGTTTAAATCTACCCCAAAGCTATCAGAAATCTGTCTCTATGTCCTGTTGTGGGCTGACAACACACAACATTTTTTTGGAATCAGTGGTGTCAGCCCTGCCCAATGTTTTTTCACTAGACTACTTAAACCATCCCTATTCTATTCTCTACAACACAGACAATCTTTCTGCAGTTTCAAGATAAGAACTAGAACTAATTATTCTCCTGAAGAATTCTGTACAATACAAAGGACAGCTCTGAATTTCTGCCATGAGCAATAGGTATTTGTTGCACTTATGAACAGAACAGATGTGACAAAATGCTTTCAGTGGTATTTTTACCAGACCAAAAGATAGTAAATAGAGGTTTGTTGTTAGGGTTTGCATACACTAACATTTTTCAATTCTGCAGTGTCTTATCTGCCTTGCCAGCAAGCATTTAGTTGTAATCTTAAAGTGGATGTAAACCCGATTCATGAAATTTGAGCTGAGCACATGGAACATGGAGCTGGGCACATGGAGCTGAAAAACATCTGCAGTGTTTTCTTATCTCTCTTCAAAGCCCTAAGTCCTGTGACTTTCCCCTGTGCCATTCTTCTGTTATCAGCATGAGAACTTCTGACAAGTTCTGACACATGTGATATAAAGAGATTAGACAGCTGATCAATTCACAGGACAGCTCTGCAAGTCTCTGCCTATGAGGAGAGGGGGTGTGTGCCTTTCCTCCAATCAGCTGTCTCACAGTATATGGCAAGACTCCCCTCCCCCTGCTTGAACAGGAAGGGAAAATTCTAACAGGACATACATTTTCTAAACAGTATATAAAGCAGAAGACAGCAGATATACATGTAAAACTTATGTAGGGAGATTTGTTTTATCTCTGTGTACCATCTGAGGCTGTTCACTTCACTGGGTATTTGTGAGGGTTTATATCCACTCTAAAATGGGTTGTAAACCCTCGTTTTTTTGTGCTTTTTTTTTAAACAAACATGTCATACTTACCTCCACTGTGCAGTAAGGCCCCTTTCACACTGAGGCGCTAAACTGCCAGTAAAACATTTGAGTGCTTTTGAAGAGCTTTTCAGGCGCTTTTGAATTTAATTTAAATGGAGAGCAGTGTTTTTTCACCGCCCTGCCAGCCCACTGCCCCAGTGTAAAAACATTCATTGATTTTAATAGAAATAGGTTTTCGTGAGCTTTTCAGGCACTTTTTTTTAGCGTGAAAGCACCTGAAAAGCCCCTCAGTGTGAAAGGGGTCTTAGTTTTGCCCAGAGTGGCCCTGGTCCTCCTCTTCTGGGGTCCTGCAGCGGCACTGGTGGTTCCTCCCCGCATCGAGTGCCCACGTTGGAGAAGGCTCTTCCTAAGGTGGACACCCGTTCGGGAGCGCTCCCGAGTCCTGCGTCTGTGTCCATTCGCACAGAATGCAGGACTTGGCCCCGTCCCCCGCGTCATTGGATTTGATTGACAGCAGTGGGAGCCAGTGGCTGTGCTGCTATTAATCTAGCCAATCAAGACACAAGACACAAGACACCAGCTTGAGCTGGTGTGCTCATTCCCGGCCAGAGAAAGATCGGGTTCAGGTGAGTAAAACGGGGGCACTGGGGCTGAAGCAATACAGAAGGTTTTTCACCTTGCATTAAGGTGAAAAACCATGAGGGTTTACAACCCCTTTAATCTTCCTGCAGATAAAACTGGGTGAAAACATAAGCCTACATTCACACCTGAGCAGAAGTTGATATTTCTGGTGAACTTGAAGTGTCTTACAAGCTTTGTGCAGGCATTTTTGCACATGTATCACACTTCAGGCATTCATTTCTTCGTCTGAGCAAGGGGAGGATAGCAGTTCTACATGCAGAAAAAAAGACGTGCAAAAAAATGCACGAGTCGCATTTACAGGTGATCCCACTGTAGTCTATGGGGAAAAAACACCTCATTATGCAAAAAAACACAACACAGTTCATGTAGTTTTTTGAGTGTACATGCAACCAAGCACAATTCTATTCTATGGGATTCTGCGCGTTGTGTAGTCAGGCGTAGAGAAACACTACAAAAGGCTCAGGTGTCAATGGTGACCAATATACCTACTAGCAGGGAGTTTTATCAGGAAGTGAAAAGTAACCTCTTATTCAAAAATGTAAGAAGCAAGACCGTATTTTCTTCTCAGCAGGTCAGTTAGTCACATTTTCTATACAGAAAATAAAAAAAATATATGTTCTTGATTGCTAGATGTTTGCCAAGTGGAAATCTTCTTTAACATTATGTCCATCACTCATAGGTGCACATTGCTCACTATTTCCAAAGCCCTTCCATCTCATCTGACATTTACTGGGCTCAAAACCTAATAATCTTGCCGCTGGCAATGTACAAAGTTACATAAAGGCAAAGAGGAAGGCTGCTTTAGCCATTTTAATCAAATGAGAACAGGCCCAAATGGTCGGCTAGAATTCTGCAAATTGTTGCCAATCAACTTTTAGTCCCTTTATATTGACTTTTGCAAAATGTAGCTGAAGTGGTCAAGAAAAACTAGAAACAAAATCATTTTTTATATTTTCTGCACCTGCCGGCCCTTACCCATAAGAGAGGTGTATTCATACTGTTAGCATCCCTTTAAGAAACCACATTTCTTAAAGGGGTTGTAAAGGTAAAAGTTTTTTCACCTTAATGCATTCTATGCATTAAGGTGAAAAAACTTCTGACAGAACCGCCGCCCCCAGCCCCCCCGTTTTACTTACCTGACGCCTCGAAAGTCAGCTTCGCGTTCCCGACATCTGTTCCTCCGCTCACCCTGGCCGCTGATTGGCTGCAGTGGATGGATTGAAAGCAGCGCAGCCATTGGCTCGCGCTGCTGTCAATCACATCCGATGACGCGGCGCGCCGGGGGGCGGGGCCGAGTGATACAGCGAGCGGCTATAGCCGCCGGCTGTATCACGGGAGCGCGCCCGCAAGCACTCACCACCGTGCGAGAGAGCTCGCATGAAGGTGGTAAATGCTTGCGGGGAGGAGCTGAGACAGCCGCCGAGGGACCCCAGAAGACCAGGTTCGGGGCCACTCTGTGCAGAACGAGCTGCACAGTGAAGGTAAGTATGACATGTTTGTTATTTTTAAAAAAAAAAAAAAACACCTTTACAACCCCTTTAATGGAAAATAATATAGCAGTATTTAATATGAACCTCTGTCACTTACATTGAAAGGAAAGGTTCCTGCTTTGTGTCTTAGGCTGGCCATACTTTATACAATTTTGCTTTAGATTTACCAAAACCATACAAAATGAAGTCAAAACTAATTCAATTTGTATCCAATCAGGCAGACTCTTGCACTACATAGCGGAAGGTAAATCTAAAGGAAATTGAATAATAAATTATATAATGTATGGCCAACTTAAAGCGTTTGTTACCCCAACATTTCATATTCCTGATATGTGTCTGCTGTACCGTGTACTTGTATGAGAAAGTCTCCTGTTCTTTGTATTGCTTCCTTTAAAAGGTGAAATCCCTGCTAGTCCCCCTGCTTTCCTATTAAAAACTGACCATACTAAGCAGGGGAGCACGCTGGTCAGTTCTCTAGCTATGTTGGGAACTCCAATGTTCTCTCCTCCAATGATCAGAGTTCTGACACACCCTCGCTGCACAGCCAGACCGTGTGACATAAAATATTGCAACGATCGCCACTTTATTCTCTAGGGTCTTTGCTAAAAAAAATATATATAATGTTTGGGGGTTCTAAGTAATTTTCTAGCAAAAAATATGCATTTTAACTTGTAAGCAACAAAAAGGTCAGAACTAGGTTTAGCCATGAAAGGGTTAAACTGAATGGGTTGTTTTACAAGGTGATCGTTTACAATCACTTTAATACTCTCACCTAGATACAAAACCACCAATGGGTATCATCCAATCAGAATGTTTTGCAAGGCTTTATATTTCACACATTTCTCTTGGTTTAGGACAATGCAAACTAACCAGCCATAATAAAGCATAGTTGGCAATTACTTCACAAATGTACAAGCACAGCAGAATACACTGGGGTTCGATGAATAATTAATAAGAATTGGCCAAGATCAAAAATATACTCTTGGCTGGGCATGGGTTAGAAGCACTCGTGTACATTAGAAACATTAAACTTCAAAACATAAAACTCTTAAATGTGTCCTCCCATAAACAGCTGTCAAAACGGCGGATAACGCAAATATACGAGGCCTTATAAAAAACACAATGCAGCCATGGCAGCAGCAATAGTAACACATGCCATGTTCTGTACAACACAGGTCTTTAGTGCCATTTTTGCTCTGAGATTCTACCAAGTCGAACCTCACAGGTTATTGATTCTGGTTGTGGTTATCGATTCAGTTTCCGTATTCGCCTACAATAGTACATTTAAAAAGACAAGTGTACTTATGATACAGGTTTTTCCCTAAAGCCTGGCACACACTACATTTTTTTTTCGTTCAACCCAGCAGGTTAAATGAAATAAAAAAAAAAACCTGACAGATCGCTGTACTAACACAAGCAATGTTAGTACAGCGATCTCTCCACTGTGCTATTGTGTTCAGACAGGGGGACCACCCTCCCCGTCAGATCTTTCCGGTCAGCGCTCACAGCCATTGGCTACAAGCTCTGATCGGATGCCAGTTGGCTGCCAATTTTCAAGCATGCTCATTCGTCAGAAGCTAGTCGTTCGATTGGCTTCTGTCGGCTAGGCAGTTGTATACACGGGCCGAAAGCTGGCTGGTTTCTACTGTAACAGCAGAATTCGGGCGATATTCAACCCATGTGTACCTGGCATAAGGCAAGTCCTCAATGCCAACCACTTAAACCAATGCTTACCTTTGTCCACATTCTAATGATCTTCCCTGTGCGTCCCTTCAGAACCACACAGCCTTTGTTCCAAAACAGTTTTTTTAATATGGAGAGCGCTTACTCTACGGGACCACTGAAGGCCATCATTAACAGGGTCACAAAGTGAAGATCGCTGATCGAGGACAGTGTTAAGTAATGGGCCAGGTGGGCTGTATTCAGGGGTGTGACCCTTGAACCAAAAGTACAGTTATCCCTTAAACAACGTCAGGAAGCAGCTCTGGTGAAGGCAAATAAAACATCTTAATTACACTTATCTCCATAGAATCGGTCATGAGATATGGCCCATTAAACCTAGCTCTTCCTGTTCATGCGTTCTGTCCATCATGCTTCTGGCCTTTGCGCCACTTTGCAGTACTTTGATTAGTCAGCATCTCTCTATGGCTTTTAATTAAAATAAGTGCACAGGGACCTGAAGCATGAGCACAGCTAGAGTACAGTGCCTTGAAAAAGTATTCATACCCCTTGAAATTTTCCACATTTTGTCATGTTACAACCAAAAAAATTTATTTTATTGGGATTTATTTTGATAGACCAACACAAAGTGGCACATAATTGTAAAGTGGAAGGAAAATGGTTTTCAGGTTTTTTTTTCAAATAAAGGTGTGATGTGCATTTGTATTTAGCCCCCCTGTAGAACCACCTTTCGCTGAATTTGCTTTGCACATCTAAGAGAATGAGATTTTTGCCCATTCTTTGCAAAATAGTGCAAGGCAGCTCTGTCAGATTAGATGAGAGCGTCTGTGAACAGCAATTTTCAAGTCTTGCCACAGATTCTCAAATGGATTTAGGTCTGGACTTTGATTGGGCCATTCTAACACATGAACATGCTTTGATCTAAACCAGGGGTCTCCAAACTTTTGAAAAAAAGGGCCAGTTTACTGCCCTTCAAACTTTAGGGGGGCCAGACTGTAGCCAGTGGGAGCAAAAAATGCAGTGGCATTGGTGGGAGTAAACAATGCCATAGGCGTTGTGGTCAGTGGGAGTAAAACAATTACATCATTGGCATCAGTGGGAGAATTTGTTCCCCAGATTTTCTTCTAAGATTGCCCTGCATTTGGTGCCATCCATCATCCCATCAACTCTGACCAGCTTCCCTGTCCCTGCTGAAGAAAAGCATCCCCACAACATGATGCTGTCACCACCATGTTTCACGGTGGGGAAGTTGTGTTTAGGGTGATGTGCAGAGTTAGTTTTCCGCCACACATAGCGTTTTGCTTTTAGGCCAAAAAGTTCAATTTTGGTCTCATATGACCAGAACATCTTCTACCACATATTTGCTGTGTCCCCCACATGGCTTCTCGCAAACTGCAAACAGGACATCTTATGGCTTTCTTTTAGCAATGGCTTTCTTCGTGCCACTCTTCCATAAAGGCCAAATTTGTGGCTTGCACGACTAATAGTTGTCCTGTGGACAGATTCTCCCACCTAAGCTGTGGATCTCTGCAGATCCTCCAGAGTTACCATGAGCCGCTTTGGCTGCTTCTCTGATTAATGCTCTCCTTGCCCGGCCTGTTTAAGTGAACAACCATGTCTTGGTAGGTTTGCAGGTGATTTAATACGTTTGTGAATCATAAAAGCACCTTAACCATCTCATATATGGTCGGATTAGTCACAAGTTGACGTGACTTTGTTTGATTCCGCTTCTATTTTTTCACATTATGGTAGAGATTTTTATTTTTCTTTGAACCACTATTATCACTCATCCCACTTAAATAGCGCCACACCCATACCCTCATTCCTCGGGTTTGCAGTTGTGCCATACTCTTTCCCTAGGTTCTCTAACAAACCTCTGAGGGCATCAGAGAACAGCTGTATTTCTACTGACATTAAAATTACACACAGGTGGACTCTATTTACTAATTAGGTGACTTCTGAAGGCAATTGGTTCCACTAGATTCTAGTTAGGGGTATCAAAGTAAAAGAGGGCTGATTACAAATGCACGCCACACTTTTCAGATGATATTTATTTGTAAGAAGTTTGAAAAACCACGTATAATTTTCCTTCCACTTCACAATTATGTGCCACTTTGTGTTGGTCCATCACATTAAATCCCAATAAAATACATTTACATTTTTGGTTGTAACATGGACAAAATGTGGAACATTTCAAGGGGTGTGAATACTTTTTCAAGGCACTGTACAAGGGAAGATCGAGATTTATAGTGCTATATCTTGAACAGGATGCTAGAGAGGCAAGTAAAACATACAAAATTACATGGAATATTTGAGAACTCCTCCTTTGTAAAGAGATGTCGAACAGAGAATGTCAAGTATAAAATACAGAAAATTGAAGATAAAGTGTTAACGGTTATTTAGCCCGCATGCACACCGCAGCGAAAAAAAAGCTGCTTCTTCAGGTGTTTGAGCTTTTTTTTCTCTGCCTGTAAAAAAAACCCCATAGTTACTACTGGAATGAATTTGGGTACAATCAGTACATGTCTAAAAAGAGAAAAAAGTCTGTATCAGATCATAATAGAACACATCGTATAGATCTATTTCCTGGGGAGCCAGATGTCCAGTCTGTAGTTATGGAGAATATTTCATGAAAATGTAAAACAGCTAACTAGTTTATTCAGAACATATGGCCTAGAGTGTATATTACCAGCACATCATCCGCTCCTACTTAGGTTTCTTTATAAGCCATAAGGATACAGCAATGGTTCAGAGCTCTTTCAGAGCTCTACATTAGCTGCTCCAAAAGGCAATGGTGACAATTCTAACAAAATCCAGTACTCCTTAAAGCAGAATTTTAACCAAAAGGGGTAAGTTCTGCTCTCCCCCCCCTTTAACTTTAATTTTTCTTTGGGGGGGGGGGGGGGACGACTTGCTTTTGACTGGTACCCTGCTCCCAAAAGGTAATCCAGGCAGAGGTTCCCCTCCCTGCCCGCAGCCTTCTGAAACATGTCACAGATCCCAGAAAACTGAGGGACCACTCTCAGGGCACAGTGGCCAGCCGGCTGCGAAGCCCAGAGGAGTCAAAGCCGGCTGCCCCTAGTTAATGTGACAGCACCGGGGACCTGAAGGCCAGTGAAGAAACCAGTTTGGGTGAGGACTGCACTAGATCTCTGGACAGGTGAGCATTTATTAAAAGTCAGCAGCTACAAAAACTGTAGGTGCTGGCTTTATAAACACTCACCTGTACAGGGATCTAGTGCTGTCTTCATAAGACTTTAATTTTTAAAGAGAGGACTTAAGAGTCTCTTAATTCGTGCAAATACCTACAAAACCAAGCCCATATAAAATGTAGCAAACTGGCAACAAAACAAACAACTTGCCAAATAAATGCTTACATACATTGACTAAACTAAGCCTTCTTAGGCTGGGTTTACACCCCTACGACTTAGGATCCAACTTGAGAGCTAAAGTCGTAGGACATGCGAAATGCCATGTATCTCTTTGAGAGCAATTCCGATTGACACTACTGAAGTCGCTGCAACTTCAGAAAAGGTTCCTGCACTACTTTGATGCGACTGATACGGCTTCAGTGCCGAGGGTGTAAAAGTCACAAAGTCATATAAAAGTCAAGTGACTTTGGCGTCAGCTAGTGGGAACCGAGCCTAAAGTTGCAAGGTACACAAGGGCAGAGTATCAAAACCCATGGTAACAAAAGGTTTCACATCCATGCAGATCAGCAAAATCCAAACATAGGAGCTTCAGTAGAACTTCTGCGCCAATAGTTTTGACAGCTAGATGCAATTCCAGTCACATGGCAAACACACACACACACACACCCCATCATCATCATCATCATCAAATCTGAGTGTGGGCAGCCCAAGAGCATGGTTGGTCCCACCCAAAGCAGTCCAAAACATGGCACACATCCAGCCACTTACAGCCCAGAAGGGGTTACTGATCGAAAGAATATTGAGGAGGAACAAAATGCGACTAGCACAAAATAACAGAAAGCCTCAAACATTTTCCATGTAACCTGAACGCTTTAGAAGAGGTTAGGAACTTGACCAAATGAGCCCTGCAAACTATGAGAGAATACATTAACTAAACAGAGGGAAAGAAAAACTAGAAATAATGAACAAGAAACCAAATACATACAAGGGGACAAATGTAGCCCATAGCATAGAAGGAAGGGAGATGCTCCTACAAAATAGTTCAGACAGAAGACACAAACAAAGCAAATCTAAATGTGTACCAAATAAAAGAAATCTTTACCATGAAGTAAAAGAGCAGGTGGCAAGCTCATAAAAGCATTTCAGCACAAAGAATAACACCTCCTAATCTAAGTGCCGGTTCACACTGGGGCGGCTTCAAAGTCGCTCAACTCTGAAGCCGCCCCGCACAGCGCGACTTCAGCAAGGCTTGCAAACTACTCCAAAGTTGCCCCCAAGTAGTACAGGAACCTTTTTCTAAGTCGGATTGACTTGAGTCGCTCCGATTAGAACGGTTCCATTGCACTGAATGTATTGCGACTTGTCAAGTGGCTAAGTCACCTGACAGGTCGCCCCACTCTGAACATAAAATAATAATAAAAATAACTGAGCCATATTGGGCCCTGCAGGAACTATGGTGTTCAATAAATGGGTCCAAACGGCTTCTCTACACAATAACGTCACAGTTACTTGATCTTGGGCCATACTTTATCACCTGACTCCCCTCATGGCCTTGTTATTAGGGTCTCCATTTCGTTGAGCTGCACTTAAAAGCTATATATACGGTATCCCAGAGAGCTGTACTGTCTGCAGGAGCCTGACATTACACCCGCTAAGCACAGACAGTAGGTGCAATGCTTTGCAGGCTCCAGTTTAAAAAAAAAAAAAAAAGACCTGCACATTTTTTACCTGCAAGATCATGTGCATTTATTTATTTAACTAAACGTGAACTTAGCCTTTATTAAATAGAAATGGATATTGACAGAGGCTGATAGAAATTAGCAAAGTGTCCATTTAAACCTTCATTACCAAAATAAAGCTACAATATTTCACTTATGAATCTATCAAAGTCCAAAAGGACTTCTCGGCCTACAGTTACATGTGGGCCGACTCAGCTGTTTAGCCAAGGCTTCTCAAACAGAGATATCTTTCTTGGAGAATACATTGGCTGGATATCCTCACTGAGATTTGCTAAAAATGTTGCCTTCTAAGGGCCAGCATAACACTTTCCTCTGTTCTGGCCTTTGAAGTCACTTCTGTATTTTATAGCCTGGAAAATCCATGAGAGGAGAATGCCATCTCTGTTTTTCTCAGTAATGGCTGTCAGGTAGAAAGAACTAGTTATTTTGGTAGGCTACCTCTAGGGTTGTCCCACTTTTTTAGGACCGAGTACAAGTACCGATACTTTTTTTCAAGTACTCGCCGATGCCGATTACCGATACTTTTTTTTAATGTCACGTTAGAGTGGGTTTTTTTTTTGGTTTTTTTTTTAACAGTGTTTTCTTTTTTTGGGGGGGGGGGGGGGAGTGAACGGTGTATGTGTGTGTGTTTTTGTTTTTTGTTTTTTTTTACAATAATATTTTTTTTTATTCTTTATATGGTTTTTTTTTTGTTTTTTTTTTTAATCAGCCCTGTTGGGGGGCTTTGGTGAGATATCAGGGGTCTTAACAGACCTCTGATATCTCCCCCTTGAGACAGAGAAAGAGACAGAGGATAGAGATTCCCCAGTCCCTTTCCCTGCAGCCTCAGCTGCACTGAGAATGAATGGAGAGAAGACAGCGGCTCCTCTCCATTCATAAACGGACACATCGTAATCACAGGAGATTACAATGTTTCAGTTATGTGAATGGACAGAGTCAGCTGACTCTGTCCATTCACACAGCGGAGAGAGACAGCAGAACGGAGGGGACAGAGAAGGAGAGGGGAACGGAGGGGACAGCGGAGAGGCACAGGGAAGGAGAGAGGAACGGTGGGGGACAGCGGAGAGACACAGCAGAACGGAGGGGACAGCGGAGGGGGACAGAAAAGGAGAGAGGAACGGAGGGGACAGCGGAGAGACAAAGCAGAACGGAGGGGACAGCGGAGGGGGACAGAAAAGGAGAGAGGAACAGAGGGGACAGCGGAGAGACACAGGGAAGGAGAGAGGAACGGAGGGGACAGCGGAGAGATACAGCAGAACGGAGGGGACAGCGGAGAGACACAGGGAAGGAGAGAGGAACAGAGGGGGACAGCGGAGGGGGACAGAAAAGGAGAGAGGAACGGAAGGGGACAGAGGAACGGAGGGGGCATGGAGGAGGATGCAGTGACAGTCAGCGGTGAGCGATCACCGCTGTATGTCACTAAAGCCGCTGAAAGCCGCTGGGGGAGAATCCCACACGCGCTGATCACAGCTGTCTTCCAGGTATCGGGGGAAACATCGGGAGCATTTGCCCGAGTACAAGTACTTGGGCAAATGCTCGGTATCGGTGCCGATACCAATACTAGTATCGGTATCGGGACAACCCTAGCTACCTCTAACCCCTATGAATTATTAGGAAGCCAGCAGCAATTCAACTTGCCAGTAACCATGCAAAATTAAATGGTGTTGGTTGGAGTTGGGCTCATAAAAATTCTAATTTCAATCCAAAGTAGAGGACCAAATATGACATACTAGGTTCCAATTTCATTAAACTGAACTTCCATGTTTATCTGAGAACCATCATTACAAAATATTGAGCAACTCTGCAGGGGACCAGATGCACTTGGCCCAATTTAAATATGTCCCATAGTTTCCAAGCAGCATGGTCAGAAAAAACTCAAGATGGCCCAAACGCACAGTGTTTGGGACCATGCTCCTGCATCCACATGGCTCACTGCTTGCACATAACACATATGCATCACCTTGTGTGCCAAACACAGCCCTCACACAGACATACGCTCAAGTGTGCCTGTGTGAATGAGGCCTTACTCATAATAAAATAGACTAAATGCAGGCAAGACAAGAGTTACCTCTGGATCAGTGTTGAGCTAACCTGTCCACACTAGACAAAGTCTTAGACACATCTTGAAAGGAAAGTCCAAAGATTTCATCTTAAAACAAGGAGCCAATGATGGGAAAATCCATGGATTTTATCTCCAAAGAAGAAGCCAATCAGTCCATGCTCCGACAAGAAACATGCCGATAGAAAAAGAAAGGAGGGTGGCAAAGAGATGAGCTGATCACAGTGCTGCTTCTCCTTTCACTGTCCTGTCATTGGCTGGGGGCAAGTCCAGGACAACTTGGGCACAGAGAAGTGGGCAGAATGATGCTTGACGTCAAACACAGGACATCAAAAAAGAATTACTATGGGGAGAGCTTTTGATTAAAAAGTGAATATTTCAGCAAATTGCTTTTTTCTTTTAATGGGCTATTTATTTTTCTTGTTATCTTTAGAATAAGTTTAAAGCGATTGTAAACATATAAAAATACAATATAAATCCCCCCCTTTTTTTTAGAAGTAATCACATTCCCTCTGTTCTCAGCTGCATAAAAGCTGGGGGGGGGGGGGAGAAGCAGCAGCACTCTGAGCTTTCCAGTGAATGGCTGTGCAGCAGGGGCATGTCAGGAGAAGTCTGATCATTAGAGGAGTGCACACTGTGTTCCCAGCATAGCTAGAGAATTAAATACACCGAGTTTCCAGCATAGCTAGAGAACTGACCACGATGCTTTCTCCTGCTTAGTGTGGTCAGTTTTTAATAGGAAAGCAGAGGGGCTGGGAGGAACACCAAGGATTTCACATAAAGGAAGCAATACAAAGAGACAGGATACTTTTTCATACAAGTACATGGTACAGCAGGCACAGGAATATGAAGTGTTGGGGTAACAAACGCACTAAGTATTATGTTAAAAGATGAAATTTCAACAACAACAAAAATAAAACCAAATCAGTCAGCTGCTAGTACATTTCAGCACACCCAGACCACCTTACAGGCTCCTAACATGGAGTGTATTACTTCCACATTGTTTGCTTCTTTCATGAAAATGATTGATGTATGTGGGGAACATCTTGGCATGGACTTTATGAACCAAAAACCTTCTACTTACTGACAGATATCAGGAACAAATCACCAGCAATGATTAATAAACTGTGTATAACTGGCACCCCTTTTATGAGCCGTGATTTAGTGTGTTGTGGTGACCACTAGAAATTATGCGCCAACCAGTGGCTGATGGATATAATAAACTAGATACTAAATGAGCAAGATGATCCGGCTATGCCATTACATTCCAGAAATATCAGAGCTGTACCTGCAACTTATCCTCCTCCTTCACCAGTTCCCTGGGTGGGAACAGATCCTTGGCTTGTATGTATTCCAGGCTGGGAGGCTCTTCACCCTGCAGAAAAACCAAACACAAAATAAAAAAAGTTTGCTTGATGCACAAAAGTTTTGGGTTACTTCAATATATGTTGGTTTACAGTATATGTTACTTCAATGTACCCAAAAAGTATAGGACCACTGACTTGATCCCAGGCAATAAGAGGATAGCCTCGGCTATCCAGCTGATGTAAAACTACAAGTCCTAGCATGCCAGACAAGAAGAGGACACCTCCGGCTATCCAGCTGATTTATTCCAGGTTTACGGACAGACAAAAAAAAAAAAGAGAGAATGGATACATGGTGTAACCCGGGGGACAGCAGAAAAAGAAAATAAAAAAAAAATAAAAAAAAAAAAAAAGGAAGGAGGGGAGGGATGCAGTACCATAGTGGACCGTATGTATTCACTTAACTAACCATAGATCTTAAACAAGGATTACAAACCTCCCAAGATGTCCTCATATCCCCTTCATTGGTCATCGACCAATACCACCAGTCCCAATAACAGGGGCTTACTGTAAATGTGTGAACAGGGGCTTACTGTAAATAAAACCGCAAAAACACAAACTTGCTACAACTAGTGACATTTTGTTTGCTGTATTTATTCAGTTTTCATATTGCAGTGATCCCTGTTTCAAATCTTTTTTTTTTTTTTTTTTATTATACAGAGATCAGGTTCCATAATCCCCCATCACTTGGTTCCCGTACCCCCAAAAAAGTTATGGATAACACTTTGTTAAAAAGATATAAAAAAAAAAAAAAAAAAAAAAACACAACCCCACACAACCACAAGACTTCAAATAACATACGTTATACTTACCTGCTCTGTGCAATGGTTTTGCACAGATCAGCTCCGATCCTCCTCTTTTCGGGTCCCTCGCAGGCACTCCTGGATCCTCCTCTTCTCGGGTCCGGTGCTCCTGGCCCCTACCTCTTGCAGAGTGCCCTCACAGCAAGCAGCAGGCTATGGGGCTCCCAAGCTGAGCCGCTGCTCTGTTAGTCCAGACACCAAGCCGTGGCTCGACCCCGCCCCCTCTCTCATTGTCTCACTGACTTTGATTGACAGCAGTGGAAGCCAATGGCACCCGCTGGTGTCTCAGCCAATGAGGGAGAGTCCCAGACAGCTGAGACACTCTTGCAACATTGCTGGTTTGAGATGGGGCTCAGGTTAGTAATAGGGGGCTGCTGCACACAGGTTTTTTTTATCTTAATGCACAGAGAATACATTAAGATTAAAAAAAAAAACTTCTGATTTTAAAACCACTTTAAGGATCCCTACCATAGGATGGGCATTTAAAAATGCATATATGTGCCCCTGTTATATCCAAACCACAATGTTGACACATTATTGCATTTGTTTCTGCATTTTTTGTTCATTCCAATATGCAAAGTAGAGGAAAAGCATTCAGCGGGGCATATTTATCAAATTTGTCACACAGGCAATGCTAAACAGGAGCAATGGGACAGATTTACTACAAGTATTAAGCTTGATTTATAAAATTCCTCCCTCTGCTACACTAAATTAGCACTGCAATATTATAAACCTTCCCCTGACCACTACTTAAAAAGTGACATGACTAAACAATATATTTTTTTTCCCCAAAAAATATTTCATACAAATACACAACTGAAAGTATAACCAAAACAAGACATGAGAAGCAAATCCCGGTTGTCACCAGAACTAGTGTACACATTGGAAGATGTTTCCCCCTATTCATGTTTCAGTGACAACCCAAAATTTACTGACCATGTCAAATCAGAGCAGTGGGCGTTATCAAGTAGGGCAGTAGATGGTGTGAGTAGTTTATTTTTTATTATTCTTTACAAAGTTTACTTTTTTTTTTATCAGCCCTGTTAGAGGAGTTGGTGAAATATCAGGGGTCTAAACAGACCCCTGATTTCTAATTTTGAGACAGAGAAAGGAGATTGAGGACAGTCCTCAACCTCCATCTCTACAGCCACAGTTACACAGAATTAATGGACAGGAATAGCTCTGTACAGAGCTTCCTGTTCATTTTCAAGCTGAAGTAAACACTAGGCTTCAGGAGAGCATACAGGGCGGGGGGCAGCAGAGAGGACCAGGTTCCCTTCTGGGTGTGAACACCCATGCGATCCGATCCAGTGCAGAAAAAAAAGGGTCCTGCACCATTTTAGTGCGAATACGATGCAATTTCAGCCAGTTTGTATGGCTGAATTCACATCGCACAGACATTGCATGTGGTCTGCATAGCATTGTGGTGCGAATCACATTCGTTGTCTGTGTTTGCACCAGTGTGAACCCAGCTTAAAGGGGATTCTGCGACGCTCTATTAACCACCTGCTGACCGCTCACAGCAAATATTCTGTGAGCGGGTGGCAGGTACAGGCATGATCACATACATGTACGTGACCGGCCTTCTTCCAGGTTTGATTGGACACAGCATGAAGTTGGCAACCATTTACAGCCAATGATTTTGACTGAATCAGCTGATCTGCTGTGTCCAATCACACAGAGTTCGGTGTTTACAAAAAAAAAAAAAAAAAAACACAGCGACCTGGCAGTTTCATCTCCAACAACCACATAGTACAGTAAAAGCAGCACATGTTACACATGGTTAGACACACAGTTAACTCCTTCCCAGGCAGTGCCATTAGTACAGTGTTAGTGTACAGTATTTTACTGATCACTGTATTAGTGTCACTAGCGATGTCAGTGACCCTCCCAGATAGTGTCTGTTAGCGCCAGATTACCCGCCACCCTAACACAGTCCCTCGCCGATCACAGCCATTACCGGAATAGCGTCAAAGCTGCACAAACTGCAGTACACACACCAGAGTTTGTAGACATTGCTAGACTTTCACACAAACCAATTCACATACACTTATTAGAAAAGACATGTAGCAGAACACATTTTGGCCTAAATTTATGAAGAAATTTGATTATTTGATATGTTCTATAACAAATTATAAAAGATCCTTTTCCCCCCCAAAATGTTTGGTCTTTTTTCATTTATATAATAAAAACCCCAGTGTTGATCAAATACCAAGAAAGCTCGATTTGTGTGAAAAAAAGATAACATTTTTCTTCAATTGTGTACAGCGTTTCATGACTAAGCAATTGGCAGTTAAAGTAGCACAGTGCTGAATAGATAAATTCTCTGGTCATGAAGGGGGTAAAACCTTCTGGAAGTCAAGTTGATAAAATCCTATCAGAAGCTCCCTGGACTAGAAGAGCAATCATACCCCCTCTTTCCAGTGGCCCATGTCTTCTATCTTTACCATCCAGCATTGTAGCCCTTGCCAGATTCTTCAGCAAGCAACACTTATGGGAAGTGTCAGTTACCCTCGCCATGCGCGGTGTCTCCATTCTTCAACCACCTAGGTCACCACTGTATCCATTAAAGATGTAAGGGGGGTGGGGGGGGGGGGGGGGGGTGTTGTACAGAAAGTCATTGGGACAGTTTTTCTGAATCTGAAGACTATCCATATTTCCCACCACAATGCGCTACCACATATCTGTGGTAACAGATCAGGGAATTGGTAAATTCAGCTGGCCAGTGGCCCCCCATTTACTGTCCAGCCCTGATTTAGCACTCTTTAACTTCCACTTGTTCGGTCCAATGAAGGACAGTCTTCACTGACAACTTGATGACACAAACAAGGTGAAAGTGACAACAGTGCACAACTGAATTTTTACAAAGCAGATTCGAGAGTTGGGTTCAATGATGTCACAAATGCATCAATTGTGATAGAGACCATGTTGAGTAGTACCTTTGTATAGAGGAAGCGTTGCTCTACCAACATGTGAAATTTAAATCCTATGCAAGTTAGTAAAAAAAAAAAAAAAGTTATGCCCACTTTTGCATTAATTTTCAGTATAGCCCTTGTGTATATAGAATCCACACTGCCTTACCAAGGCCGCTAAACGCCACCACCTCTAAATGCCTGTACAGGCCTATGTGTGTATGGACAGACAGGCTAACAAATGGGCATTTAGGGGCAGGACAAAAAAAAAAAAACCCACAATAAACAGCTGCAGTGTGCATGGGATCATAAAAGCAAGATACACTATGCATACAATTCTTTACATCATTTAAAAAGAATATCTTTATTAATTAGATAGAACAATAGATGAGCCACTAGAAAACTGTGGGTTCAAACTGCATATAAAAATTGGGCTCAAGATTATCAGTTATGCCGTTTATTCAGCAGCATTTTCAAAAGTCCGTTATTTATTTCCGGATCTGATAACAATGGCATATTGATAAATAAGTTCCCAGAAAAATCTTAAAATAAGGACTTGTGGTCCTGCAGTACTATTTTTTGCAGCACTATTTTTAGCCCAAAAGCGCCAGAAAAACACCCCAGTGTGAAAAGGGTCCAAGAGTGGCCCTATACTTGTAAACACCCTGTATTATCTCACAGAGCCCAATTAGCCCCCCCCCCCCCAGCTCCTATCCTGACAGTACAGCCTTTAGGGTGTGTAAAAGAGATTCGGGGAAAGTCTGAGTAGTTTAGCAAAAGATTACTGGGAGGGCTGACACCACTCAATCCACAAAAATGCAGTGTGTTGTCAGCCCACAACAGGACCTAGGAGCTGAGTCTATTCCGGGTACATCAGATATTTTTCTGTACTTGCATGTACTGCATGCGGTTTTTTTTTTGCCTTGGCATGCACTTGAACTCATGCTTAAACACGTGTGGTTCTCTAGCTTCCCATTTAACCAAAGCAGCATTAGACAGATCTGTGGCAGTTTCCTCTTAAAGCGGAACAAAAAATCTGCTGCACGTAACTCCTAGAACGACCTCTCCAGCGATGCAACATCCACATTCTCCCTCGATTGCCTCGCTGACATTTTTGCCTGTCTTCTTCTGGGTTCAGCATCTTTTACAAATCTTGACTGGCCGACCCAGGATGACGCAACTCCTGCATAGGTGTACAGAAGTCAGTTCATCCCAGCACCCAAAGCATGTCGAAACGGTACACTGAGCTGCGCATGCGTGGCACAGTATGAAGAAACTTGCTAGCAGGAAGGTAAAAAGCATTTTAGTTCTTATTGCTTACCTCCTAGATAGTTTTCTTTTCAGGTCTGCAGGTCTCATCAGCCCGAGGTAGGGAAATTGGCAAAGCAGGTAAATAAGGCACATTTAAATAATGTAGAGGTATATCAACGCATTTACAATTACTGAAGATACGGATTTTTGCAGACTTGGCTGGTTCTTTTTAAAAGATTTTTTTTTAATCTTTATTTTTTTTACAACTACTGTATACACAAAAGAATCACCCAGAAGTCTGTTGGAAAAAGTGCTTTTCATGGCTCCATCCTGTCTTGGTAGGATGAGCACCCACTAGCCCTACAGGAGCACCATCCCTTCTAAGAGATGATAAAGAAGTCCACTGCACATGTGTGACCCTCTGGAAAAGGATGGCGCTTCCTCCTGTAGCACTGGTCCTACTGGCTGGTTAGTCCAAGTAAGAAGACCAGACGGAGCCATGCAAAAGCATTTGGCCTACAGGTATGTTAGCAGAAGAGAGATATAGGTTTAAAATCTTATTAGCTTGGGGTGATGCTATTGTGTATAACAGCCTCTCTTAACCTTTTTAACTTGGTAACTTGCAAATAAAGCTGGCTATAGACTGTTGGCAGGTAGCCTGCCGAATTTGACATGCGATTATTGCTAGTGGCTGTTATAGCTGCTAGCAATAATCACTTTGTTCTCCCGGCGGGGAACAATGGCTCCGTGGGAGGGATTCGCCCATCAACACTGTGTTGATAAGGGGGAAAAAAATAAATAAACTCAAGGGGGGGGGGGTTGGGCAGAAAAATCGCCCTGTCTGCAGCCAGCCAAACTTTTCAGGCTCATAGAATCCCTGCGAATAATACATTTTATCTACAGCCCCCAGTACAGTAGCATGATGGTCACTGGGAAGAATGCTCCTTACATTCGTGGTCACTGGAATAAATCCCCCCCTCCCCTAAAAAGGATCATTGGTGTCAGTGGTTACTTATCTGAGGGGCAGGAATCGCCAATTGCGTGAGGAACCCCTGGCAACCTTCTGGAGGAACCCTAGTTAAGAACGGCTAGTGTATAAATAGTGACTGCATAGTTTATTAATGGTGAAATTAACCCTTTAAACTAGGGGCCTCAAACTGGCCGCCCTCCAGCTGTTGCAGAACTACAAAGTCCCACGAGGCATTGCAAGGTTAACAGTTACAAGCATGACGCCCACAGGCAGAGGCATGATGGGACTTGTAGTTCTGTAACAGCTGGAGGGCCACTAGTTTGAGACCCCTGCTTTAAACCACCAATTGGATTTTGAGCCACTCATAGGAGTCTGCTTTAAAAAAAAAAAAAAATAGAATTCACTTTAGCCTAAAATTTGGCTCCCTGTTGCTATAGGAAAATAAGAAATGTGTACATTATGATGAAGTATAACAGAATAGACATCGAAGAGCTTATATGGTGCCCTTTGCAGCTCAGTCATTTCCATCCTGCCTACATCTAAATAACCTCTTGTGCCAAGTGATGATGTACTTGGAAAACAGAGAGCCCTCTGTCATTGGGCCTAGCCAGGTAAAGACCTCTGCACCATTAAAACGATACGTACTTTCTTCAGCTCAGTCATGCACAAGCAGAACACAATATCCCTGGGAACGGATACGTGAGAAGCAGCCGAGAGAATTACCTAAAAACCAAAAACACCCTTCGGTCCATCACCCATCTACAACCATTCCTACAGTGCTCTGAATAATGAATGTGTCCTGTGACTGACAAACCAGGATCATTAACATGTGCCAAATACTGCGAGGCTAGGAGCAGGGGATCCCAGGGAGAGCAAAGCACAGAGATCTGCACGACACACAACAATCGTTCACATCTACAGGCAGGGTATCCCCAGCAAGGGAGTGGTTAGCAAGGATTTTCCACTACTGCTCACTCTGTACAACACAAAGCAGCAGCCCGGCATGCAAGTACCCAAATATCAGTCACTTGAAAAGATAGACATGATAAAGCATTTCTGCTCCCATTTCCCACAATGACACCATAGTGATCTCACAAAAACAAGCACGCATGGACAGCCTGCCCTCTGCGCCCCAAAGTCAGATTATTGCATTGACAGGTTAGAGGTCTCCACCACCCTAGCAACCCCTCCCCCAGGCACAAAAAGCATCCCTGATCCTTTGCCAGGTTGAAGCCCACCCTCCCAGCTCCCTAAAGCTTAGGAGACTCACAAAGCAGCTGAGCACGGAGCAGTGAGAGCGCGGCGAGGGCTCAGTCATGCTGACAGGGGCCGCAGGGACCGGCCGCAGCTCTCACACAAGGGCTGGGCCGGTGTAACCATCGCGTCGCCTCTTCTGCTTCTGCACCCAGAGCCAGCTCACTGCAGCCCCTCCATCGCACAGAGAGGAAAAAAAAAAAGAAAAAAAAAAAAAGGGAGGAGGTGGAGGGAGGAGCAGGTGGTTGAGCTGTCTGTGCGGCTTGATGCCTCCTCCTCTGGCATGGAGTCAGACACATACACACCCCCTCCCATCTGCCGGTAAAGCAGGCCTGCACAAGAACACCAACATGCTCAGTTAAAATGTACCTAAAAGAAGGCAAAATAAACAGAAGTGACAGGAATGTGCTACACCTGAGTCATGTCACTGCCTTGGATGCATACCTCAACACATTCACTATTGGCAGCAACCCTCGCTGAATGTGATGCAGGATAACAGCTCATCGATTCCTATTTATTTTATGTAACTAAAGTTGGGCTAATTTGTTTCACATTCATTTTTACTTTATAGAGCCAATATATCTTCCATTATTTCAAAGTAAATGCTTAATCCTTTCAGAGCCAACAACGGTCTACATCTGTTAAAAGAATTAGGCCTAATGCACACTAAGTGTTTGCTCAGCTCCTCAAAGGGGACTTACACACAGTACTGATTCTTAAACATCAAATATTCCTGGGGAAAATTTCTTGTTGTTATTTTGCACATTTCTGCATGCGTTTTTGTGCGTACACAAGTAAAAAACTCATTTTGGCTCTCAGAATGTTAACCTCTTCAAATCATTTTACTAGATTTCAAACTTCAGTAAAATTTTAAAATCATGAGAAGGAAAAAAAAAAAAACCCACACACAGCGTATAGAAAAGTATTATGCTTTTAAAGAAAAAGTACAGCTTATTCAGTAAATAAACTAAACTTGCTTTTTAAAATTTGTAATTTTTGTTTACAAAGCATAACAAGGACTGTATATGTTAAAGTGGAGTTCCACCCAAAGATAGAACTTGTGCTTATCTGATTCCTCCCCCCCTCCGGTGCCACATTTGGCACCTTTTGGGGGGGGGGTACCTGTTTTTTACTGATACCCTGTCCCCACTTCCGGGAGACCGGGCCTCAGCGAATTACGTCAGCAGCTTGGCCCCCCCTCCTCCCACCCCTTCTGCCGGGCCAGTGGGAGAGCTGAAAGGCTACACTGCCGGGCTCCCTTACCCACAATGGCAGCGGCGGCAGTACCCGACCAGCCGCTGTGGTGCTGACATCGCTGGACTCCAGGACAGGTAAGTGTCCTAATGTTAAAAATCAGCAGCTACAGTATGTGCAACTGCTGACTTTTAATTTTTAAAAGGGGGCGGGCGGAACTCCGCTTTAAGAAAATTTCAACCATACATGGAGAACAGGTAATACACCCCCCCCCCCATAATAACGTAAAAGCTTTCTGCCAATATCCATTTTCAGTTATGGACAATGCTGATCCAGAAGCATATATTGGGTCGCTGGTTCGAATCCCAACCACGACACTACCTGCCTGGAGTTTGCATGTTCTCCCTGTGCCTGCGTGGGTTTCCTCCAAGTACTCCGGTTTCCTCCCACACTCCAAAGACATGCTGGTAGGTTAATTGGATCCTGTCTAAATTGTCCCTAGTGTTTATGAATGTGAGTTAGGGACCTTAGATTGTAAGCTCCTTGAGGGTAGGGACTGATGTGAATGTACAATGTATATGTAAAGCGCTGCGTAAATTGACGGCGCTATATAAGTACCTGAAATAAATAAAATAAAATAAATATTGCTGTTGCAAGAGCTTGATGAATGTTCTCCTGGTTTTCAGGTGTTATTTTCTCTATAAATTAAGGAATTGTGTATTTTTGGGAAGCAGTGGTTTGCACCACTTCCTTACTTGAAGATGCTGCTGGTGAAGAAACCCTTTTTGATGATCCAGAAGCAGCAGAAACAGTGTTTCTGGAATGGGAACTCTGGAGGGAAACGCTACTTGCCCTATCATTATGGTCCTCATCATTTAATTCCAGTCTTTAGGGCAACTCTGCCATGCAAGGATGAGTTTTGTCATTCTTGTAGCATTTGAAAAATAATATTTCTTCTCACAATATTTGCAAATTTCATCTTTGCTCTCAGCAGAAATTGCACTGTGGAAAGGTTTCCAAACGCTAGATGGACTTTTTACTGAGAAGAGGAAAAGAAAAAACAATTTACTGACCAGACTATAGGTAAATATCCTACGATGGCAGTGAACATTAATAGTAATAATCTAAAGGTTAAAAACAAGATAAACTCAACTGACAGGTAAGAGGGTAAATTTGTCTGACAAATAAGGCCTGAGAGGACAGAAACATCTACTGTACCCCAACATTAACCCAATTGTACAAGATTGAGCCCACAAGCAAACTAAACTAGAGCCCTTCCCCTGCATTTGCAATGATTAAGCACAATTGTACTGTGTGAAATGCATCTACCGAGAATGTGTGTTGGGGTCACCTGGTGTGACCATGGTGTGTTCAATAAACTGCATTTGGAACCCCCTGGTGTGCAGCCATTCCTTCTTATTTCAAAAATACCCACAGAGGCGGGCCAGGGCTCCCACTCGTTAGGAGGTTCCATAAGGCATTTCTACTTCACCTGGAGCAGCGAGTTCCTTCTATTTTGACCCCTGCAGTGCCCCCTAGAAGCAAAAATGCTTATTTCTCTTGTTTGAGAACAATATTGGGAAGTCCAGCTTTACTTGAACTGTATTCCAGGATTTGCTTGTCTTCAGCTGAGAGAACTTACAATGACTTAAGACTTTACATAAAGTCTCAGAAGTCTCTCATTAAGGTCTTCATGTTATATAGTTTGAATACCATGTCATAGACATGTTACATTGTAAAAACATCCCCAATTAATCCAGAAAAACTAAAATCATTTGTTCCTTTTTTTCCCCCAGGCCTTCCAATCTATGCATTTGCATGTAAAATATTGGATAAGCAACCCAGATTTCTTTTTTTAGTCATCTAAATGTAGCTCATGCTTACGCACCTGTGTGTACAGGCACATCAGGAAAAAAAATGTAAAAAAATAAAAAAAAGGCAAGCCTGCAATTGGCCAGCAAAACACATCCAATTCAACACATCCAACATCGGAGAAAGCCGCATCCATTTAGCATAAATGTGAACCCAGCCTAAGACTGTTGATAAGTGTAATTTTCACAAAGAATAACTAAACTCTGGAAGCAGCACCCACGATAAAGGCAGGCGGCAGGGGGCAAATGATTTCTCACCAGTACAGCTTCGTGCTCTCCTGGCATCTGATCCTTTCCTCATTACTGCCTTGCCTATGTCTTGTTCTGCACACATCTTGTTAGAGACTGGTTTTCTTTCCTCATCTCAGAGCTTCCAGTAAGGAGCAAAGTAGTGAGGTTACTAATTCTCACTCTAAACCTCATAAGACTAGCAGTCAGAATCACCAATGCCTTGGGTCTCACACTGTAGATCTATAGTTATGAGGCTGTAGGTACACTCACATACCAATAAAGTGCACTGCTATTTTTCAAGAAGAATTCAAGACAATAAAAAGGTAGATTAACCACCTCCCACCCGGCCATTGCACATATATGGCCGGGTGGGAGCTTCCTCCTTCTGAGTGGACATTCAGGAACGTCCCTCAGAAGGAGGGGGATCGCGCGTGCGTGCCCTCGCAGCGGCGCGATCCCAATACGCTCGTGTCACCTGGACATGACGCATCTCCGATCGGCAGGAGGGCTCTGTGATTGGCCCTCCTGATCACATGACAACTGTGTTCAATCACAGCCATCATGTGATGTAAACAGAGAGCTGGTTGCTAGGCGATCGGCTCTCCTCACACAGAAGTTGTCAGTGAGGAGAGGAGATTGCTGCAGCCAGCTGGTGATCTGTATGTATGAGCTGTTTTTTACACACTGATCACAGGCCCAGTATCCCCACACAGTAAAAACACTTGTCTCACATATGTAACAGTAAAATCATATGTCCCAATGATCATCTGCACACATATGTCCGTGATCACACAAACCAATTATTATACACTTAACAGGATTTTTTTTTTTACCAAAGACATGTAGCAGAATACATTTTGGCTTAAATTTATGACAAAATTTGATTTTATTGGATTTCTTTTAAAACAGAAAGTAGAAAATAGTTTTTTTTTTAATTTTTGCTCTTTTTTCGTTTATATTGCAAAAAATAAAAAACTGATTTGTGAATAAATACCACCAAAATAAAGCTCTATTTGTGTGAACAAAATGATAAAAATTTCATTTGGGTACAGTGTTGCATGACTGCGCAATTCTTATTGAAAATGTGAGAGCGCTGAAAGCTAAAAATTGGCCTGGGAAGGATGGGGTTGAAAGCGCCCAGTATTGAAATGGTTAAAGGAGTACCACTTGGCTACAACAAACAAGTCTAAATGTTTCATATGACATAGCACATTCACTTTTTGAGTCCAATTCCCCTTTAATAATCACTTACATCAAGCACTTAATGACAAGAATTTTCCAGGTTTAAAAAGGATCATACATTAGTATGAAATATGAAGGCTATCCTAAGGCATCTTAAATCGTCCATGGCAATGCTGGTATGCTTAACCAGGATCCCACAATCTACATGACAAAGCACACATTCCTCTGCCTGAAAAACACATCTCCCCAGAGACTTTCTATAGAGCATTTCAACTGCTGCACAAATTCACTGTAGTCCTGTGTGTTAGAAGTGATAATTAAATGCAAAGAAAACCCCACACTGTCAAGAATGACACCTTCTCTACTGTAATGCACACGTTAAAAAGCATAGAAACTGCTAATAGCCGGAAAGAGCAGGAAAGCAACATGGGAGGAACTTTGGCCTCTTGTGGTTTTAAAATTCTTAGAACAGATACACTATATGGGCAAAAAATATTTCGAAAGCAGGGAACTATGGATTCTCCCCCCCCCCCCCAAAATAAAAATGACAATAAATTCAGCAACTTGTGCATGCACAGGGTAATTGCGCAGCCATTTTCTTTGAACGCATTGATATAAAATGACACAGTGCTGTGCAAAAGTTTTAGGCATTTGGAAAAAATGTTGTGATGTAAAGATGGTAAAAATGTATTTGTTTTTATGAATTAACCTAAACAAAAAGTAAATAAACAGGATAAACTTAAATCAAGTCAATATTTGGGGTGTCCTCCCTTTGTCTCCCCCCTCGGTTTTCCCCTGGTGATCTGCCAGTATGACACCTCCTGTATTACAGTGTCCTTACTCTGGATGAAGGGGCACAGCAGACAGCAGCATTGTTAGATGGACCAGCAGATTTAAAGTGGTTGTAAACCCTTACACACAACCTTTCCCTACAGGTAACCCTTTAATAAGGCTTACCTGTAGGTAATGGAAATATCTTCTAGATCTGTAAGGTTTAGAAAATATTTACCATATATGCTTGCGACGACATAATCGGTGCATGAGCACTGAAGAAAGGGCACGATGGTGCCGTTTCTATAGTGCCCGTGCCGTGACCGTCGGCTCCCGCACGCATGCACGGAAGTGACATCACATGATTCCGACCAGTAACAGAGCCGGAGTCCACAGCCCCGGAAGGAAGGAGGGGTGAAGATGGACGCTTCCTGCAGCGGGGACAGCAGTGGATTCCTTTGCAAGTAAGTGCCACATAATGGGCTAGTATGCGATGCATACTAGCCCATTATGCTTTTACTTTGCAGGGTTTGCAGTAAACGAAAGAGGAAGTAAAACCGATCAGGGTTTACTTCCCCTTTAATTACATTGGCTTCAATTTGTTAATCTCCAGCTCACACTTTATAATCAGTTACAGCAAACAGTTTTTTCCCCTTTTGGGATAAAGGTTTTCCATAAATAAAAGCTGATCATGTATGCACCCCTGTCAAGGGTAAATGGTTGGTCTTAATATCTAATCTAATCAGATGGTCAACAGAAAGCACTTAGAAATTTAACTAACAATAATTTGGTTATAAAACCCTCCGATAAAGGGGGAGACATCGTGGTGATGGATATAGAACACTATAAAAACAACATGTGCATGAAATTGTCAAATAAGAAGTGGTATAGTCCCATAGGATTCCGGAAATAAATTACATTTTTTATCAACTGACATTGCATATTATCAAGGTATTATTTCTCAACAGATTTGGGAATATAGAAGAACCAAAAAAGGCAGAAAATCTGAAGCAAATGTGGACTTTCATGGTACGGTAAGGACTTGCATATACGATTGTATAGAAAAATAGAAATTTATTGAGAAAAAGACATAATTAAAAAAGTCCTAAAAAAAGACAAGAAATATATTGCAGATAAATAAATGATCTGACTAGGAACTGAACGGTAGGACATACAGTGGGGACGGAAAATATTCAGACCTCCGTAAAGCACCCCATATTGACAGAAAAACACAGAATTGTTGACATTTTTGAAGATTTATTAAAAAAGAAAAACTGAAATATCACATGGTCCTTAGTACTCAGACCCTTTGCTCGGTATTTAGTAGAAGCACCTTTTTGATCTAATACAGGCATGAGTCTTTTTGGAAAAGATGCAACAAGTTTTTTACACCTGGATTTGGGGATCCTCTGCCATTCCTCCTTGCAGATCCTCTCCAGTTCTGTCAGGTTGGATGGTAAACGTTGGTGGACAGCCATTTTTAGGACCCTCCAGAGAAACTCAATTGGGTTTAAGTAAGGGCTCTGGCTGGGCCATTCAAGAACAGTCACCTAGTTGTTGTGAAGCCACTTCTTCACTATTTTAGCTGTGTGCTTAGGGTCATTGTCTTGTTGGAAGGTAAACCTTCGGCCCAATCTGAGGTCCTGAGCACTCTGGAGAAGGTTTTCGTCCAAGATATCCCTGTACTTGGCCGCATTCATCTTTCCCTCAATTGCAACCAATCGTCCTGTCCCTGTAGCTGAAAAACACCCCCACAGCATGATGCTGCCACCACCATGCTTCACTGTTGGGACTGTATTGGACAGGTGATGAGCAGTGCCTGGTTTTCTCCACACGTACCGCTTAGAATTAAGGCCAAAAAGTTCTATCTTGGTCTCATCAGACCAAAGAATCTTATTTCTCACCATCTTAGAGTCCTTCAGGTGTTTTTTAGCAAACGTGATGCGGGCTTTCATGCGTCTTGCACTGAGGAGAGGCTTCCATAAAGTCCCGACTGGTGAAGGGGTGCAGTGATGGTTGACTTTCTACAACTTTCTCCCATCTCTCGACTGCATCTCTGGAGCTAAGCCACAGTGATCTTTGGGTTCTTCTTTACCTCTCTTATCAAGGCTCTTCTCCCCCGATAGCTCAGTTTGGCCGGATGGCCAGTTCTAGGAAGGGTTCTGGTCTTCCCAAACGGCTTCCATTTAAGGATTATGGAGGCCACTGTGCTCTTAGGAACCTTGAGTACAGCAGAAATTTTTTTGTAACCTTGGCCAGATCTGTGCCTTGCCACAATTCGGTCTCTGAGCTCTTCGGGCAGTTCCTTTGACCTCATGATTCTCATTTGCTCTGACATGCACTGTGAGCTGTAAGGTCTTATATAGACAGGTGTGTGGCTTTCCTAATCAAGTCCAATCAGTATAATCAAACACAGCTGGACTCAAATGAAGGTGTAGAACCATCTCAAGGATGATTAGAAGAAATGGACAGCACCTGAGTTAAATATATGAGTGTCACAGCAAAGGGTCTGAATACTTAGGACCATGCGATATTTCAGTTTTTCTTTTTTAATAAATCTGCAAAAATGTCAACAATTCTGTGTTTTTCTGTCAATATGGGGTGCTGTGTGTACATTGAGGAAAAAAAATGAACTTAAATTATTTTAGCAAATGGCTGCAATATAACAAAGAGTGAAAAATTTAAGGGGGTTTGAATACTTTCCGTCCCCACTGTATATCCAACCAACAAATGTCAGAAAAAGGTTTAGTGTTTAAGTGGTTAAACTTTCCTCACTTACACACAAGTCTATTCCATTGACAAATTGTTACAATGTTTATACTTAAGTACAACTTCTAAAGAATGTTGTCATTCGTGGCAGACTACCCAGATTTTTTCCTTCCTCTCTTTTGAGGGCTGTGACTTCAGAAGAGCAGAGAGAATTCTTTGCATAGCAAGAATCGTGAAACACTTTAGTCAAGATCGTAACGGGGGAAAAAAAAAAAATCGCGATAATGATTCTAGACGATGAATCGTGCAGCTCTGTGTGTATGTATATATGTATGTATATATATTTTTCCCTTTATTTTTGACAGTTTTTCTTACTCACTTCTTGGCTTGGAACCTTTTTCCTGGCTCCCACACTTGCCCGGGATTTTGCCCTTAGGGGCGTTAGATGTCCTTAATTTGGTCGGCTGAGCCCTGGTAAGCTTTCATGTTCAAGCTACATGGATATGCATTTGGGGGTTGGAACTATATATGTGATGTATCACATTGTTTAGGTTGTGGAGTGTGCTCACCTCTATGGCAGACTGAAGGAGTGCCCATATATGCTCCAATCTTTGCAATTAATATTGTATACACCTTTGATTGATCTGTATATGATTATATGTTTGTTCTTCGTAGACATTGATGCACATAATGACTCTGGAAATATACTCCTGAAGAAGCGGTTACACCACAAAACATGTTGAGTCTGAGCAGACCCGGACGACATTCTGATTCCTTTTTGGATGGATATACATCCTACCGTTCAGTTCCTAGTCAGAGAATTTATATGTGCAATATATTTCTTGTCATTTTTTTTAGGACTTTTTTAATTATGTCTTTTTCTCAATAAATTTCTATTTTTCTATACAATTGTGCATGCAAGTCCTTACCGTACCATGAAAGTCCACAGTTGCTTCCGATTTTCTGCCTTTTTGGTTCTTCTAAAGTTATAGGAAGACGGTATATTACTGTAGTTTTGACTATTAGTAGCACATATTAATTTAGATTTGGGAATATGTTCGTACCCTTTTGCCTACTGGAGTCATGTTTCTATGCCTTACCCAAGATGCACAAGAATGTTAAGGACCCCCCGGTTGTCCTATTGTATCCGGGAATGGATGCATAACCGAAAATGCAAGTCGCTATATAGACTCTATACTACGTCCTTTTGTACTGACTATCCCTTCCTATCTACGTGACACTTTGCATTTCTTGCAAATACTTAATGACATGCAAATCCCAGCCTTGGCATTGTTGGTCACTATCGATGTTGAGGCATTGTACTGTAGCATGCCACAAAACAAGGGATCGAGGTGGTCAATTCCCTTCTCACCCAGAAGAATTGGCGAGCAGGCCAATTCCATCATTTTGTAACAGAATTACTGCTTTTCATCCTGTCCAATAATGTCTTCTGCTTGGTGGGCTCCCACTACCTCCAGGTGCAGGGCGTCGCTATGGGCACATGTTGTGCCCCAGCGTACGCTAACCTGTATCTGAGGGGGTGGGAGAGATGCATCTTCTCAGACGATGGTCTTGTGATGTACCTGTGCCATGTTCTTTCATGGCACAGGTACATCAACGACATTTCCATCGTCTGGGACAACAACCCAGAATTGCTACTGGATTTTCTTACAAAATTAAATTCCAATGATTGGAACTTACCATTTACTATGACCTATGATTGCAAAAAAATTCCCTTCCTTGATGAAATGGTTTACAAAAATGAGAATGGCTACCTGTCCAGTGGATTATATCATAAGCCTACACCAGGCTCATGATATTTTTCATGCTACTAGTGCTCACCCTGCACCCCTAGTACGTTCAATACCCTATGGACAGTATCTCCAGTTGAAATGTAATTGCAGCACCAATTAAGCTTTTGAGATGGAGGGAGGCTTGCTGAGGGATCGACTCCAAATCCGAGGATGTAGCAAAAAATATCTAGCCAAAAGCATAAACCGAGCGAGAGATAAGACCAGAGACTCACTATTGTTTCAGAAAAAGGCGGTCAAGGCGAACAGCAATGTCCGTTTTGTCACCCGCTATAGTACAACACGAGGACTTTAAAAACCATACTACAAAAACATTGGTATTTGCTGACAGGCGATCCAGTCATCTCGAGGTTTGTCCCTCCACAACCGTCTGTAGTATACCCCAAAGAAGAAGTTGGTGCACAGTCATTTGGCTGGAACAAGTTCCAAAACCCATTCGCTCAAGGGGACTTTTTAATGTGGGGGATGTCCATATTGCAAATATATTAATAACAGGGCTAGATGGGCACGGTGAGGCGGGACTTTTGTCAAAGCGCCGCCAAACTTTTCACACTCAGCTCTGTGACACAGCGGGAGATGCCCGCTGTGTGTAATCCAGCCACAGGCACTGACTGTAGTGAGGCTGCAATGAGGGCACAGTATGTCTGCAATTATGGGCACGGTCAGGCAGCAATGAGGGCACAGTATGGCTGCAATTATGGGCAAGGTCAGGCTGCAATTTTGGGCACGGTTAGGATGCAATGAGGGCACGGTGAGGCTGAAATTATGGGCACGGTAAGGCTGCAATTATGGGCAAGGTCAGGCTGCAATGAGGGCACGGTGAGGCTGCATTGATGGGTACAGTGAGGCTGCATGGATGGGCACAGTAAGGCTGCATGGATGGGAACAGTGAGGCTAAATCTCTTGTACCATGTCTGCAGTCTCTGACCATCTCCTGTATCATGTCTACATATCTTACCCTCTTTAGTATCATGTCCTCAGTCTCTAACCATCTCCTGTACCATACCTGCAGCCTCTGACATTGTCTGTACCATGCCCACAGCCTCTGACATCTTCTGTACCATGCCCACAGCCTCTGACCATCTCTTGTACCATGTCCACAACCTCTTATATCATGTCTGCAATCTCTGAGGGAGTCTGGAGAGGAGTCAAGAGTCGCCGGGGCGGGGGTCATGGGTGAAGTCAGACATGTGTGGAATGTGGAGAGGAGACTATAGGAAAACCAGAGCCACCAAGCTGGAGCCGACTGACTGAGCCCTGCAGGGTGCACCTGAGAGGAGGTCAGTGACAGTGCCACTAGGCAAGTCTGAGAGGGGGGGGGGGGGGGGTCACTGATCTAAGGGGGGAGCGAATACAATAATGTAAGGGGGCACTGATATAAAGGTTTCCCCCTTATATCAGTACCCCCCCTTATCTTAGTGTATTCTTTCTACGGAAGGTCGTCTCTGGTCCTCGGAGCCCCCACATTCCCAGAGGTCCCCCTTGATGATTGCTCCACCTTTACCACTTCTAACTGGAATTTGCTAAATATATTATATATATCCCTAGCCCTTTGTGCTTTCATATCTGTCTTTATATAATACGTTCTTCAAATGTGCTTTCGGACCAGCCTTGTACTGCGGCAGGTTGGCTCCCCTGCGCGAAACCACGTAACTGTACATGGGCTTGCGTGGTCCAGATAGCAGGCGCGCGCCCGCCGCACAGCGGGGGGTGCCGGTACTCGTGGTCGGCGGTCATCGTGAAGAGGAGAGGAAGAACAGGGACGAGTGTGCGTAAACACACACTTCCCTGTTCTGTTCTGACAGGAGTGATAGATCGTGTGTTCCTATTAGCTAGGAACCACGATCTGTCACTTCCTGTAGTTAGTCCCTCCCCCTTCAGTTAGAATCACCTCCCAGGGAACATAGTTAACCCCTTCACTGCCAGTGACATTTTTACAGTAATCAATGCATTTTTAATCGCACTGATCACTGTATTAATGCCAACGGTTCCAAAAATGTGTCAAAGTTGTCCGACGTGTCCGCCATAATGTAGGAGTCACGATAAAAATTGCAGATCGCCGCCATTACTAGTAAAAAAAAAAAAAAAAAAAAAAAATATATATAATATAAATCTATCCCCTATTTTGTCGACGCTATAACTTTTGCGCAAACCAATCAATATACGCTTATAGCGATATTTGTTACCAAAAACATGTAGAAGAATACATATCGGCCTAAACTGAGGAAAAAAATAGTTTTTTATATAGTTTTGGGGGATATTTATTATAGCAAAAAGTAAAAAAGAATGCATTTTTTTTTCAAAATTGTCTTTTTTTTTTTTGTTTATAGCGCAAAAAATAAAAACCAGAGGCGATCAAATGCCACCAAAAGAAAGCTCTATTTGTGGGGGAAAAAATCAATTTTGTTTGGCTACAACGTCGCACGACTGCGCAATTGTCAGTTAAAGCAATGCAGTGCCGAATCGCAAAAAGTGCTCTGGTCAGGAAGGGGGTAAATTCTTCCAGGGCTGAAGTGGTTAAAATGCATGGTTTTCCCTTTTATGAACAAGAAAATAATGACATTATGCTGTTGGGCTGGTATAATAATGCTATGGGGCTGGTATGACATTTTTTCCAGGGCTGGTTTTTATTCCCAGTCCAGCCCTGATTAATACTGGTCAAAATTTGATCCTACCGAATGGGAACATATTTTTTCCCCCAAAAAATTTGCTAACTGTCAAACTAAAGGAATTGTATACCTGATGACCTGCGAATGTGGTGTGTTCTACGTAGGGAAGACATCGAAATAGGAGATCTGTATTCCCCGCTAGGGAGACACGCAGCTCAAAGACCATGCATATGGGTCTCCCAAAGTCCTATTTTTATGTCTTGAACACATTCCATAGGACCCATGTGAGGGAAACTGGGACAGGGTGATCCTCCAGAGAGAAAATGAGATGGATATTCTCACTGGGAGCTACCAAGGCTCCTGGTTTGAATGAAGCCACCTCATTCAAGTCCTTTTTCCCATCTAGGGCGTGATGATTATGTATTACTCATGTTTTTCAATAATATGTACATAGAGGTACCTGTATTATGTGTCATGTATAATGCCATCTTTTACTCTGGGTTTTTGATAGGGTTTGGAGAAAAGTGCATAGACATACATCTATATTCACACTTGAGGTTCTTTCTGTGTATACTCAGTATTTAAACATTTTTTGGGAAAAATTGGTGTGGATTTCACAGTCGTCGTACCCCCCCCCCCCCCCCGTGTTCATCTCCCAGGAGCTTCAATCCCTCCTGGTTTTTCCAAACCATTCCCTTTGCGCCTTGCACGCTTATGCCCATGGGGAGTCTTTTCTCCTCTAAATCAGCTTGGGGGGCGTGCACGGAGGGGTCTGTATACCTCAGCTCTCTGTCCGCCATTGACATTTGTAGACCGTTGGGATTGGCGTCCTCTTATTTTCCCTCTCCCCCTTAGTGATGCATCCTCCAACTGCGGGCACTGTGCCATTCTGTTGATGCCACCGCAGGAACATATCAACCCCTCAGGGCACAATGCAGTCAGTGGTGGGTGTACCCAGAGCTCGGCATGGCATAGGGGCCCTGACATCACCGCGCATGCGCCATGGGTGTTCACCACATCACGCTGCGTCACTCGGCTCATGGGCGGGGCATGAGTGCCATGGAGTCATTGCGCGTGCGCCACTACACGGCGGCATCACCCGAGTCACAGGGACGAGGCCGTGGCACTGATGCATTTGCGCAGATGGATCGCACCCTCTTTGACAACTTAGTTGTCTCAGCTGGGTGTGCATTAGGTGGCCATAGGTATCAGCTGGCCGCCATACGGGAATGAGCCATTGTGGCTCCCCCTCTCCTTATGCGTGCTGATTGGTGTATTTCCACCAAGAGGACGCTGTGCGGGCGGGGCTGACACCGACACCATTGTCTGGGCTATTTAGCCCAGAACATGGCTGGGTCACCGTGAGCCAAGTTTGCTTAACTCACAGGGTAAGTCCTTTCATATGTGAAAGTTCTAGATACCAGCTCGACCTTCCTTGAGGGGGTCCAGTTGGTCTCATTTGAGGCTTTATGGTTTTTGTTTGGCTGTTTGGTTGATTCCACCATTGTTTTGCTTACTCTTTTGGTATTCATTACTGAAATTTACACATTTTACACCGGAGAGTGCTGTCTTGTATTTCAATACGTACATTGCTAATGATAACTGGTCATATAGTTTACACATTTATACTCACACATTATTCATATTTTCATTGTCTTTTGACAGAATAATATAAAAGGCTTTTTAACTATACTACACTATCACTGTACTCTAACAGTGTAACACATACATACTCAGCACTTTTATTGGTACAATATACATATTTGTTAAGAGAGACACATTTTGGTATTGTTTATTTTTATATAAATACTCTGCATTTTTCACTTTTTACTCATCACATAAGCAGCTATATGTGAATACACGAGCACTCATCATACATTCTCAGATTGTATTGACAAGAATAATTTCATTTGATCACTGTACTGTCTGGTTAGGTTTTCATTATGGTTTATTTCCTTGGACAGGTGTGGGTACTCCCGGTGTGGGATTTACATCTTTCGCTCCGGCTCCAGGCTCCTGCAGCTTCCCACTGGTTTCCATCTTGCCGTCCTCACACTGCTTCCGGGGGCAGGAAGCTTGGTGGCATGGTTGGCAGTATATGCATTTATCCATCTATTTTTTTTTTTTGGACATTCCATTTTGAAGTCTCTTTCATAAATTCAGGGTAGTATACCCATCTATACATACTCATTTTCTGACGGTTTCAAAAAGAGTAATCAAAACCAGCTAGCAGGCCAGGAGTCCTCCATCAATCATGAGTGGAACATATTGAATTTATATGGATATGTCTGTCACATTTTCTTCCTTGTTTTACCCCCCCATTCCCTCTTTTCTCTAGCGCGCGCGCGCCCCCCCCCTTTTTTTTTTCTTACTTGTGCTCTTGATCTCCAGACATCTATCTGTGCTTCTCCCGAAGAAGCGAGACTCCTCTCACAAAACGCATTGAGACCTAGCACAGCCATCCCAGACCACTGACAGTCATCTATATGACACATCCAGGTCCTATGGAGAGGGCTATGATATGAATGCAAAATTTACTAATATGTTGATATTTAATGTTTTCTTTTTTCTGTATTACATGTTGTTTTTAAATGTGTGTTAAATGAATCATTTATACATTTTACTTGATGTGCTCTTTAAAAGTCCCATGGACAGTTTTTTTTTTTTTGTGTGCATACTATTGGGGACTGAGCATCACCTCCACCCATCTCATGCCAGCTCTACTCTCTCTGTAGAAACAGGAAAGAGCAGGAAAGTAACATGGAGGAACTTTGGCCTCTCGTGTTAGAAAAGATATACTATATGGGCAAAAACTATTTTGAAAGCAGGAAATTATGGATTCTGCCCCCCCAAATGAAAATGTCTATAAAATTCAGAAACTTGTGCATTCGCAGGGTAATTGCAGAGCCATTTTCTTTGAACACATTGATATAAATGACACAGTGCTGTGCAAAAGTTTTAGGCATTTGGAAAAAATGTTGTGATGTGAAGGTGTTAAAAATGTATTTGTTTTTATGAATTAACCTGAACAAAAAGTAAATAAACAGGATAAACTTAAGTCAATTCAATATTTGGGATGCCCCGCCCCCCTTTCCCCTGGTGATCTGCCAGTATGACACAGACAGCAGCATTGTTAGATGAACCAGCAGATTTAAAGTGGTTGTAAACCCTTACACACCACTTTTCCCTACAGGTAAGCCTATAAGGCAGGGATATGCAATTAGCGGACCTCCAGATGTTGCAGAACTACAAGTCCCATGAGGCATAGCAAGACTCAGAGCCACAAGCATGACACCCAGAGGCATGATGGGACTTGTAGTTTTGCAACAGCTGGAGGTCTGCTAATTGCATATCCCTGCTATAAGGCTTACCGTAGGTACTGGAAATATCTTCTAAATCTGTAAGGTTTAGAAGATAATTATCATATATGTTTGTGCCAATATTAGTGCATGCGCACTGAAGGGTGTGAAGGTGCCATTTCTATAGTGCCCGTGCTGTGACCGTTGGCTTCCGCGCGCATGCGCAGAAGGGACAGCACGCGATTTCAGCCAGTAACAGAGCCAGATTCCACAGCCCCAGAAGGAAGAGGGGGTGAAGATGGACGCTTCCTGCAGTGGGGACAGCACGGGCTTCCTTTGCAGGTAAGTGCCACATAATGGGCTAGTATGTGATGCATACTAGCCCAGTATGCTTTTACTTTATAGGGTTTGCAGTAAACGAAAGAGGACGTAAACCCATCAGGGTTTACTTCCCCTTTAATTACATTAACAAATTGAAGCCAAACACCAGCTCACACTTTATAATCAGTTACAGCAAACTGTTTTTGAGTTTAGTTTCTTCTGTTTCTGCACGGTGCAAGTTGTTAACTGATGAATTTGTTTTTTATTTATGCATGCTCACTTTACAGTATTTTTGTTCAGTATCAAGGCTTTTAGACAGTACTGTATTCTTCCCCAAAGACTTTGAAAAGGGAGGTTGAACACAGCAATCTATTTATCTTGGACCAGATTCTACAGCTATTAGCTGGCCATAATTGAGACAATTCTGAGCCATTTGTGGCTGTCCCAGATTGATAAGAGATCGTAAAATCTACTTCTGGCCAACAGGAATGTTGGCAAACTTTTGTGGATTCCTCCACCTGCATCATTTATGTGGAGGGAGAAATCTGTTCATTTTTGTTTTTCTTCCTTTAAATAATTCAGCTGACTAGCCCAACGACCCCCCACCCCAGGAGGAAATAAACACACACACACACACACACACACACACACACACACACACACACACACACACACACACACACACACACACACACACACACACACACACACACACACACACACACACACACACACACAGCTTAACATGCTTGGATCCAAATTATAAATAATAATTATTAGGATTTTACTGGAAATGTACCAGTGATACACTAAAAGGAGAAGCTTGTTTGAGATATTGGTATATTGTAAAATTTGCAGACAATGCCGTAGGTACGTTATGCCCTCTACCAAAGAGGAACTCAGCTCTGCCTTCAGAATTACTATACTCATATGACAGTTCTAGGCTGTGGGTATTAGGGGAACTTTGACAAACAGCCAAGCACCCCAGTGTATGACCATACAACCTTTTACTGTAATAAACATTTATAAGTTTGTCAATTACCTGATAACAATATCAAAACCTGCGTGGGTGTATTTAGAATCGAGTACAACTGGGGTTATATTGTAGTAACACATTAGCTAGGTTAATGATAAAGAAATATTTTTGTAGACCTTCTACATTCCTAATTATGGAAAACTGTTCAATTTACTGAGCCATACTTTACAGCCCAACTCCGAGCACAACAAGTGACAATAGAGGGCTCTCCCGCACTGCAAGCGCTAAATGCTTGTTAAATCTAGGTGGCAGAACAAGAGGCTGGACGACTTACCTGACTTCCCAGAGTTGGCTGAACTCCAAGTCAGCAGCTAAATACACATAAGGGAGCCATTTTAACCGTTAAGAGGATTTGTTTTTCTGTCCTTCCAGTCCAGAGACTTACACAGCTCTAACACACAGTCCACAGTAGCAGGGATGGAAGGGGGTGGGGGGGTCCCGATTTCTGCTACAGTTTTATTTTCAACCTTTAAGAGTTTTCTACCCCCACCTTTTAACTGGACAGTGAAGGAGAAACAGCAGACTGGGCTTGTTTCTTCGTCCCACTGGTGTCTCCTCCTATCAACATGCTTCTTACAGCACACCTTTTTAGCTCCTTATGACAAGTACAGATAAAATTTTAATTTTTGTATTTGCATCTGCCTTACAGCGGAGGTTCACAAAAATTCTTAACTTAATCTTATCCCCTTCAGTTGATTGCATAGATGTTCAAATGACCCAAGAAATGTTTTTTAGTGCTGTAATTATCTTGGTATTGAAGTTTATTCTGGCACTTCCTGTCTCTCACTCCCGCGGGAGTAGCAAGTTTATTGCCTTTCTACGGTGCCGCACTGTCTCCTGGGAGCTTAGTGTCAGGCTTAGATTCAGTGCGGAACGCTGCCCTGCGAAATCGCGAGAGAGCTTGGAACCGAGTGACGGCGGTCACTTGATGGGGGCGTGTCTTTTTTGTTTGTATAGGTTTGGTTGCCATCACAACGGGGCGGGAACGCCCGTTGTGATGGCAATCCGGAATTTTACGGCGCTGCTCGCCGTAAACACTGAGCATACGTGGGAACGAGCTGTGAATGCTGGGAGCTCAGCATTCACCACATCTAGGAAATCAATGCTTGGGGGCTTCACATGCCCACAAGATGGAAACGGCCATCATCACATTTTATAACTTCTTCTTACGTACGAAAACAGACAGAGGCTGAAATATTACCCCCAAACTGAGAAAAGGGGAAAAAAAAAAAAAGGGGGAAAAAAAAAAAAAGGGGGAAAAAAAAAAAAAAAAAAAGGGGGGAAAAAAAAAAAAAGGGGGGAAAAAAAAAAAAAAGGGGGAAAAAAAAAAAAAAGGGGGAAAAAAAAAAAAAGGGGGAAAAAAAAAAAAAAGGGGGAAAAAAAAAAAAGGGGAAAAAAAAAAAAAGGGGAAAAAAAAAAAAAGGGGAAAAAAAAAAAAAAAGGGAAAAGGGGGAAAAAGGGAAGGTTCTCACGCCACCTCCTTATCCTATAGATCAAGTTTTAAAACAGAATATAAATCATAGATACACTGATGTAGAGGGGAAAAAAACAAAAACAAAAAAAAAACAAAGCATCTTTAGTACCAAGCTTGCCCACTACTTATCTCCTAAAGAAGTAGGTCTATACAGGATGAAACGTGTTGAACAAGTAGTTAATTAGTTGATGTGCATGCATGAATTGCTAGAGGTTTTTATGGTTTTATACTTTTAGGTTACCTCCACAACATAGTGCCTTCTGGTTTTTGTCTCACCTTTAATTCAGGGAGTGCATAGGGGATATACAAAAAGCTTTAAGACATGAAAATGTGAGGTGTGAGCGCATTGCGAGTGGAGACAAGGATATTAACCAGCGTGCAAATCAAAGCTGGGTGAAACATCAGTAGAGGCTGGCTGTGAATCAGCCAAATGGTGAAAGTCTGGACTAAACGCAAAAGACATCTGAACCCTTTCTGAGCAGTAACTGCATACTTGGTCAACAATTTCTGGTGTGTCCACAATTTACTCCCAACCAAAAGCAAGAGTCTGGGCCAACGATGTTCTATCGAACACCTTTGGAATTACTAACAGGACACACCAGGGGTGCCCACTGTCACCTCTCCTTTTTCGCCCTGTCATTGGAACCATTTCTCTGTGCGGTCCAACGTAACCCGGATTTTGAGGGAGTTAAGATAGGCGATTCGAAACACAAAATTTCGGCCTGCACCGACTACTTATTCTTCCTTACGAACCCTCTGGTTTCACTCCCTAACTTGATGGCAGAGTTTAAGAGATACGGAGCTCTCTCAAAACCTCCAGAATAACTTCTCCAAGTCAGAAGCAATGGGGGTTAATTTTTTCACAAAAATCAATCGTACAGCTACAGAACAATTTTAAATTCACATGAACTGATAAAGCACTGACGTACTTAGGTACATTGGTCCCCTCCAACACAGCCAAAATCTTTGAGCTAAACTTCCCCCTCACTACTTCGTAGAGTTAAACAGCTTCTAAACAAGTGGAATACCAGTATTTATTCTTGGTTAGTTAGCTGCAAGATTATTAAAATGAGCATTCTCCCCCAAGTTTCTCTATCTTCTACAGGCGCTCCCAGTCCATATCTCATCTAGCTATTTCAACCAGATCCAAACGACATTCTCTGACTTCATCTGGGCACACAAACGTCCACGGTTACAGCGTAACCAGTTAATGCTACCTAAGCAATACGGGGGACTGGCAGTACCGGACATACGCAAGTACTACCAAAGCTATACACTTGAGTAGGCTGGTAGACTGAAACAGACACCCTGATTTTAAACTATGGGTTTTTCTCGAACAAGCACAATCAGATATTCCTCTTGGTTGAGCCCCCTGCTGTTATACCTTATACCTCCCTTTCAAGGGAGATGAAGAACCACCCTCTAATAGGCAACACAGCCAAACTATCTATGTTCAGTCCTACTTTCATCCACCCCCCATATCCTCAAAGACATCACCTTTGTACCCAATTCTGGGGAATCCCCTTTTCCCCCTGGGAATTGGGGATGCCAACTTCTAGGACCTGAAGGACTAGGGCCTCACACAACCCTCCCGATACAAGCCTCCCGTGTTTGGCGGGTCCACACAAAGTTAACCTCCACATTCCCATTCCCCCCCCCCCCCCCCCCCCCCAATCTACCCTCTCTCTCCCTCCACCCCTCCTCAATCCCTCTCCTCTAACTTCTTTTCTCCTCCTTAATTCTTTATTCTCTTCTCTCTCAGTTCTATAGACCCGAATTTCCGGGTTCCAAAATTTTTCTAAGATATAAAATTTTAAAAAGTGGATTAGGACCTGTCCGGGACCCACTAAAGGGCAGCATAACTGCACCTCTAGTCTTGCCGTGTTCTTTGAATAAATAAAATAATTGGAAAAAAAAAACAAAAACAAAACACAATTTCTGGTGAGTAAACCTACAAATTTTTCTTTTGTTGTGGAAACTGGAGTTATGCTTAAAGCAGCAGCAGTCACTTTTAGGGGAGAGCAACACATTCCCTCTGTTCTCAGCTGCATAAGAGCTGAGGGAGATGAAACAGCAGCACACTGATCTTCCTAGTGAAAGGCTGTGTGGGGGGTGGAGGGGTTGGGGGTGGGAGAGGGTGTGAAACAGGACAAGTCTGATTATTGGCGGAGAACACACAGATTTCCTAGCATAGCTATAGAACTGACCGCGCTGTGCCCTCATGCCTGATGGTCAGTTTTTAGAAGGAAGAAGTTGGCACCATTGCAAAATACCAACTTCTGCAAACAAAGGCTGGGTTCACTGCAGTTTAGGTGCAGTGTGACTGTATGTGCATTTTACACATAGTTTTAGGTGCACTCCCATTGATTTCTATTAGACCATGGGTTTTCAGAAAGCACTAAGATGCAGCATGCAGGACTTTGATGGCTTTCATAAAAATGCACTAATATATGGTCTAATAGAAGTCAATGGGAGCACACCCCTAAACCATGTGTAAAACGCAATAGAATCACATTGCACCCAAACCACAGTGCACTGGGTGTGAGCCCAGTCTTCAAATGGTCTATTTTTTGTTTTATTTATTTCTCCTCCAGACTCCACCCTGCCTTCATTCTGGTCTAGAGGAGAATGGCGTTTACTCCGCTTCCAATGCCTCCTGGAACGTCCATGTCAGATCTCAGGAGGCATTGGCTTCCACATTGATTGCAGGAAGGCAGGCCCAGTGGCTCATCAGGGGGCCAGCTGCAAGAACACCCCAACCCCCCCCAAAAAAAAAAAAAAAAAAAAAAACACCACACACACACACACACACCTTCCGATGGTGTCAGAGAAGATGAGAGCAGGGCAACATTGGATTATCTTGGTGTGCAAGTATGTGAATTATGCATAACCCAGCAAAAAATAAATAAATAAAAAAGTAGGGGAGGAGGTTAAAAAGCAAAATGACCCTGGAGGGGAAGGGCTGAAGTTCTTCTTTAACAGCTGAAGACCATGTTAGACTGGGGTTTAAAAATGAACCCAATATTGTGGTTTTGGATTCTATGGAGTACAAAGAAAAGGCAAATGCCCCCCCTCCCCAAACTGTATCTGAACAACTAAGAATAAATAAATAACCATTTCTATGATAGTGAGGGATGAAAGCAAAATAGAAGGTACAGGTTAATGATTGACAAGTCAAGGTTACAGCAGGATTAATATGTTACTGTATTTGTCTCCTCTCCTCTGGATTCATGCTCCACTATCTATTATGAAGGTGAAAAACACATGGTTGTGTTCTATTATGTCTCATGTCCTTGAACTGTGACATGTTTGTCTGTAATGTTACAAAAAATTATCGAAGCAAGCATTCAGCAATGCTTGATTAAGTATGTAAGAGAAAAATCTATCTTTTCCAGGTTTTCCCACATTCAATATTTGCCCAGGAGATTCATTACTATACAAACCTTAATCAACCCCATTGTAGTTTATGAAATGCAATAATACTGTTAAACATTAATCTTCCTAGGTGAAAAGATGACAGTTGGGCATTGCTACAGCAGGCTAGCAAATAATAAAAAAAAAAAAACAAACACACACACCTTCTAGCTTTCATTTCAAAAACTTAAATGTGGAACTAAACCCACCAAAGGAGTGCTGTGAATGATAAGTGTTCCAATTACTAGCGTACTTATTAGCTCTTACTGAACAGTCACATCATCAAATGGCTAGTGTCATAGCTGATCACATATGGAGCTCTACACAGAAGGTTAGAAGGCATCTTCCTTGGGGGTAAAAGAAGGATTAGTTACACTTAAAAAGTAAACCTCAGACATGAAACATGAAGTGTCATTTCTGTCTGCTGCTTTCTCTGCCATCAGCATGAATCACTTCTGATAAGTTTTATTGACACAAAGATAAAAAAAGGTGACACAGGGGGGAGCTCCAGCACACAGCCTGTGACTGATAGCCTCAGCTCTGTTCCTGTGTGAAGAGGGTGTGTCCCTTCCCTCCAATCAGCTCAATGACCTCTGCAGAGTAAGACTGGCCATACACCTATAGATTTTCCATCTAACCATAGAAAATCTGCAGATAAAGTGGAACAGATTCCTCCATCTACGCTGAACTGTGTGGATGGAAGAATTTCCCACTGGCCCAAGCTTCCATATCTTGCTAGTCGGCCCCGCTGGCTCTCAATACCTGAACATTCCGATTGGGTGCAGGCATTGTTTAGGTTGAGAGTCAGCGGGGCCGACTAGCAAGATACTGAAGCTTGGCCCAGTGGGAGATTCCTCCATCCACACAGTTTAGCATACATGGAGAAATCTGTTGCACTTTTTCCATCTAACCATAAAAACTCTGCAGAAAAGTGGCTAAAACAATAACCAAGTTCAAGAGGAACTGCAGTCTGTGCACATAATTTGTAATAAAAACATCTTTGCCATTCTGAAGCTTCCCTTCAACCACTTTGCATATTTTATATATACTGAAATTCTTGCCAAATATGCTGCAGAAATCTCCCTCCACCAAGTCTGGCTGTAATCATTTTAACTGTTCACTTTCTGGATTTACACAGACACACACGTCCAGCTCTCATTGGCCCTCTTATGACTTATCCCTCCTCCCTTTTTCCCCCAGACAAGAAACAGGAAGTGGGCTGTATAAGGTATTTACTGGCAGAAAAAAAAAGATTTACTATCCAAAGTTAAAAACAACAAGGCCAGAAGATTTAATAGATGGAAAGATAAAAAAAAAAAAAAAAAAACCCTGAAGTTCCGCTTTCAGCTGATAGCAAACAGGACTTCCTGTTAATTTTCCCCATACAGTGCTGGCTGCATTGTGGAATAAGTTGGCACAGGTAGCACCGATAAGGTTTTAAAGTCCAACTGAAGTTACAGAAATAGTCAGGTAGATTTCTGGGCGCCCAGGAAGCACAGAGGCAGCACACGAGCAGTGCAGATCATGTGCATTTGCGGACAAATGGCTATGTCCCAGTTGACAAAGACAGGATTGCCTGCACAGGGATGCATGGAACACTTGTGCATTCCAGTGCAGGCAAATATGCCTAAACATTTTTTTACCTTAATGCATTCCCTGAATTAAAGGTAAAAAATGTTTAGGTAGCAGTTATCGCCCCCTCACCCCCCCGCTTACACTTACCCGAGTCCTCACTCAATCCAGCTCTCTCCTCTCTCCCCACTCAAACTTTGCTGAGGCAGCAGCGGTCATTGGCTCTTGTTACTGTGAGGCAAACCATGTGATGAGAGAGTGGGGGTGGAGCCAGGCCCCACTATCTGTGGATGCAGGCAGCGGGCCTCAGGGTTGAGCCTGCAAGAGTGCGCCTATAGCAAGCAGCTTGCTATATAGGCACTAGAGAAAGAAAAAAAAAAAAAAAAAAAAAAAAAACCAAACACCCACACAGACAGATATGAAACTAACACTTGTTGTACCCGTTTATCTGTGGCCATCTACAAACAGATTACACAGCAGCATCTCTGAGCTCTAAAAAGCAGGGACTGGGGATCTGGAGTCTCACACTGCAGAGCTCAGTGAGGACAGCTCTGAGCCCTGATGGCTGCGTGCTAGAACTCTCTTCCATCACCAATTATCTCTTGAAGTAGAGAAAAGCTGTCAGAAGTGACTCATGTAGACAGAGGAATGAGGCAGCAGAAAAATCACACTCAATTTTTGGATAGAGACAAGCGCACAGTAAAGGAGGAAGTGCTTTGTTCATATGTCATGTCTGAGGTTTATAACCACTTTAATTGGTTTAACAGGACTTTTTTTTTTTTTTTTTTTTTTTTTTTTTTAGGGGCCACAATTCTTTACTTAAAAATATTAGTCCTACATTAAAGCATCACTGTATATAGGATATACAGGCTTCCCAACTGGTACATATACTTACTATACTGGGCAAATTTACTAAAACTGGAGTGTGCTAAATCTGGTGTAGCTGTGCATAGAAACCAATCAGCTTTCAGGTTTTAGTGCCGGTTCACACTGATGCGAGTTCATGACGAATTTGATGCGTCAAAAAGATTCTAAATTCGCATGTCATCCATAAAGTCATTGTTTTCAATGACCGTCGTTCACATACATGCGTTGCGATTCCCCTACGAATGCGATGCGATTAAAAAAAAAAAAAAAAAAAAAAAGGGTCTTGTGCGAGTTTACTGCGTTGCGAATTTAGCCTCCATAGACATCAATGTAAATCGTTCTGGAATCGCATTGTTGGTTCAGATATGTGCGAATTCCACCACACTACTCTCCACAAAAACCAGGAAATACACAGGAAGTTAACACCTTTTTTTCTTTTTCCATTATGATTCCATTGGCTAGAACATCAATCGCAGCTATGACCAACTCCTGAAATTCGCGGTAAAACGCGTTAAAGTCGCACCTCACACAGGACAAGAAAACGGAACAAATTTGCAGCGCAGCAGTGTAAACCGGCACTTAGGCCTCATGCACACTGGGTGTTTTTACAGCTGCTTTTACCAGTGTCAGAAGTTTTTAAGGAGCTGTAAGTGGTATAGGCGTTTTAAAACCTGTAAAAAAAAACAAACACGCAGAGCCAGCGCGTTCTAAAGACCAGTGTTACAGTAAAAACGTCTGACGCTGCTAAACACAGCGGGGCGGGGGGGGGGGGGGGGTCACACGCCCTCAACCATGTTGCTTGGGACAAGGGCCTCTTCCTGACAACCCTGGCCAGTGGTTGTGGGCTTATCGGAATCTGGAGCCCCCCCAGATCCTGCCCCACCCCCATTTGCAGAAGTATGGGGTACCCCTACCTATTCACTCTCCCAAAAAAAAAGGTAGTGTAAATAAAAACAAGAGATGGTTTTGACAAGTCCTTTGTTAAAAATCTCCCTCCGGTCTTCTCTACCGCCGACCCGGTTCTCCTCCTCCGCTGTCTCCCATCCGCTCTCTGCCAGTTCTTATATAGCCATGGGGTGCGGCCATCCGGTGGCACCACCATGAGACCCTGCCCCTTATGACGCCACCCGATGGCCATGCCCCATGGCTATACAAGAACTGGCACAACGACGGGACACATCGGAGGACCGGGTCGGTGGCGGAGAGGACAGCAGTGGCAGAGAAGACTGGAGGAAGAACACCAGGAGATTTTTTAAATAAAGAACTTGTCAAAACCATCTCTTGTTTTTATTTACACTGCACTGCCTTTTTTGGGTGAATGGGTAGGTGTACAATGTACCTCATGCTTATTCACATAGGGGTGGGAGTGGGAGCGGGATCTGGGGAGAGGCCCCCCCCCCGTTAAAGGTGCTTTCAGTTTCCAATAAGCCCCCTGCCCGCAGAACCCCACAACCACGGCCCAGTGTTGTCAGGTAGAGGCCCTTGTCCCCATCAACATGGGGGCAAGGTGCTTTGGGGCGGGGGGGGGTGCACAGCCCCCCCATGTTGAGGGCATGTGACAGATCCAGGAGGGGGCGCTCGTTCGCCCCCCCCCCCCCCTTCCTGCATGCTTGGATAAGGGTCTGGTATAGGATTTTGGGGGGAACCTCACGACTATTTTTTGGGCGTGGGGTTTCACCTCAAAATCCATACCAGACAGTTTGTTTTTGTTTTTTTCCCTTCATTTTGGCGTGGGGTTCCCTTTTAAAAGATCCATACCAGACCCAAAGGGCCTAGCATGGATCTTTTTTTAACTTTGGCGTGGGGGTTCCCTTCAAGATCCTCAGAGCACAAGTCACACCACAAGTCGGATCATGATGATGCGACTTCTATTCAAATCAATAGGCCCGAAAGCCGGATCAGTTAAGACAGTTCTCATAGTGAACCATTGATTATAATTAGAGGCAGAGAAACGCTGCTAAAAGCCAACACAGCTAAAAGCGTATTAAAGCCATTGTAAAAAGCTACTAAAAGTGCATTTTTACAGTCGCTTTTTCCTGGCGTTGGTAGTGGCTTTGCAGCTCATTTTTTCCAACGCCCCATGTGCATGAGGCCTTATTGTCAAAGCTTAATTGAACAAACTGAAATTAGAAGTAAATTGGCTACAATGCACAGCTGCGCTAGATTATGCACTCTCCATTTTTAGTAAATCAACCCCATATTGTCAAAGAATGGACTACCCTTTCCTGGTCAATTTTAACACACTACCCTTTCCTGGTCAATTTTAACACAGCCATTGACACAGCAAAAAAAAAAAAATATATGAGGTTACAATACTTAGAAGTGGATAGTGGTAGATTCTTGATGCGTTTTGCAGATAAACTATTATCTGCTTTTTCGACAGTCCTGTGAAGAAGATATGTACGGTGTCAACGGTGGTAGCTCAGAGGAGACTGAACGAAAGATAAAAAAGGCTGAAGGATAGTTTACTGCCTCACAGGGGTTATTAAGCCCCTGACTTAAGCCCGTTCACATTGAAACGGTTTGTCATGCGATTTGACAGGTCAAGTCGCATCCTATTGCCGGCAATGGCAGTGTTCAAATTGATGCGACGCCGGCTTTGTGGTGCCGCATTAATTTGAAAAAGTAGTACATGCGCTACTTTTGCCGATTTTGAGTGCGACTTCAATAGATATCTGCGCACAAAGCTGCACAGATGTCTTTAAAGTCGCACTGAGATGCGGCTTTGAAATCATGTGATTTTAGGTGAAATCGCAAAATTTCAGTGTGAACGGGGGCGAATAGGTATCCAACGGGTTTATGATAACGCACTCTCATAAGCGGGACAACACTCTCCTCTATAAAGGAAGGAAATCCTACATATCTTGTAACGTAGTATTCAAGATTCCCCAGAATAGAAAAAAAACTCAAATGGAAGAGAAAAAAAAAAAAAGCATTTCATCAATATGGTCCCACCTTGGGTCCAAAAAAACAAATAAAAAACACCCCTATGTGGACAGATCAATGGTCAAGCCTGTGCATAAAGCACTCCAGGAGCAGGTGCCCAGAGAAAATGCATCATATGCCATTTTGTTGGTACCATGGTAATTATATTTCAGTTCTGAACGTTCTCAATGATCCAGGTCATGGTATTGCTAGTAGTATTGAAGCTGGTCTTACACAAAGCAAATTTCAACTGGTTCCCAAACTGGCTAAAATTCGGTCCATGGGACCATCCCACCCAACATCCTTCAGATCTATTGGAGTCCGGTGTATAAGTGTTGGACGAACAGCGCCTCATTCAATCAGACAGCGGTGCCAGCTGTAAGAATACTATAACAACATCAGAAGATTTGTCCATCTGTGCTGGTTTAGCTTAGATGGAGATATGTCAATTTTTTGCTCATCCTCGGTATATGTATGGCCATCACTAGCCACCTTGGTCTTGGTTCTATAATTGTTAGACCTTTCATAGATTATCCAGGCCAATCAACATCTGCCTTGACAAATTCGATGGTGACCGGCCAAGGGGACTCTGCTTCCTGTGTAAACTGAGAAACCAGTGACCATCTACTAACAACTGCAGCATTTAGCACATTTAAAAAGCAGAACACAACTATGCACCATTTGTATGCAAATAGACTACATGATATTTTAGGGTGCACATGGGTCTAACAGTCACACAATGTAGAACACCTCAAAACAAAAAAGGCATCTGTATGTGACCACTTTCCCACAACACATGAAGGCTTGAATAAGAACAATTAACCTATAGGGGAATACCTTTCTGTACCAGTCAAGATGAATGAGGAGTGCACACAAAAGCAGGGCAGTGTTCTTAATTACAGAAATCTGAGCGCCACTGAAACTGGAAACTATAGAAAGGTTTTTATGTAGGCTGAGAATGTCAAAAGGCTGGCTTACTCACCATTATGTACGAGTTTTCAGTCTTCACACTTAGACCTAAAAAATAAATAAGAGAATATTAACAAAATGTTCTATCTGAACTTTCTGCAGAATTGTTTTCATGAACAACCTCTAGAGCTAGATGTAATCACAAAAGTAAAAAAAAGGAGAAGGTACAAGCTGCAAACATTTTTTCTTACTTAAGGACAACAATCATAAAACCTATTTAAATAAAACTTATGCAATTAAAAAAAAAAAAAAATAATATTAGAGAGATATAGATGTATATTAATTTTCTTTTTTCTTTTTTTTTTAAAATGGTCCCCCCCGCTTTATGCCATAATGTGGTAGCATGCACCACATACTAGCAAATTACGTCAGACTTACCTTTGAAGCAGAGCTCTCCAGCGTTCAGCTGTCACTGCTCCCATTTTCTCCCAGGCGGGCTGCAAACGTCACCATCGCGGAACGGTACTCTCTCCATATTCACTGAACACACTGAGTGTTTTGTGACTGCAGACAGTACTGCAAATTTGCCAGTGATGTTTTCAGCTGGTGCCGATGTTAAAATCTACTAAATGGCGCAAGTCTAAGCCGTTTCTAAGGCACCTACAGGTAGGACTATTTACAAAGCTTACCTGTAGGGCAGGGGTAGGCAACCTTCGAGAGATGGAGATCTACTTGAACAACAATAATGAAGTCAAAGATCTCCACTGTCCATCCCCCAAAAAGCTAAAATAAAATAAGTATTACAAGAGTGCAGGGATCAGGAGTGCGTTGCGCTCAGAATGCGGGGATCAGGAGTGCATTTTACACTCAGAATTCAGGCTTAAGGAGTGTATTAGGCTCAGAATGCAGAGTTCAGGGCGTGTGAAGGGTTGATGTTAAGGGTGGTAAAGGACACTGCTATAAGGGTGACCCTGCCCATAACAGTGTCCTCTGCCCCCTTCACATCACCTCCCACACAGAGGTGTGCTCTCCCCCCCCCCCCCCCTCCTTAGCAATAACCTCTGGCCCCCTTCTCTCCCATAGCAGGGACTTACCTTTTTCTACAGTGGAGACTGGGTTCAGCACAGTTCTGGACAGAGGGCAGGAGCCGACAGAGTCAATTTTCATATTAGCAAGCTGGTGATTAATTGCTTAGGACCACCTTGTGACCTAGCAACCAATCACCATCGGTTAAACTTCATTTGGTCAGCTCCTCCCCCTGCCCTCAGTCCTCAGTCCTGAGCTGTGCTTCCTCCCGGTCTCCGCTGTTCACTGATGACAGCGGCGGAGGAGGCTGAAGGGGGAGGGAGAGAGAGAGACCAGGACATAGAAAGCGCGGCGGAGGAGATGGGAGGGAGAGACCAGGATGGGGTGGCACGGCGGAGCCAGCTGGGAGGAAAGGCAAGGACCAGCACTTAGAAGGCAGGGGTTGGCAGCACAGGAACCTGTCCACATGTCACCTGCAGGCAGTCGACAGGTGGACCGAAATCGACGGGTTGCCGACCCCTGCTAGGGCAAAGCTAAAAACAGAACTTCATTACTTCTTTAAAGTGTACGGGGGGATGGATTAAGCCACTGGGAAGATTCGCTTCATGTCCCATAGATGGAACAAGAAATAAAAGAAAAGCTCCCAAAAAGATGAAGCAACTCCCTTCATGGTCACTGAAATAAGCATCCCCACTGGAGGGTTCCCTCCACCCCACACAAAAAGAAAAAAAAATTAAAAGAAAAGACTTTTCTGGTGACAGCCCTAAAATTTGAATTTCCTTCACTTTCTGTGCTAGTCAGATAACATACCGAGCTAAAAGAAAGCTGGGTTCCAAGATATTCTTTGAAGTTTCCTAAATACAATCCAAGACAGAGCCACTTGAAAAGGGATACACAACTACTGTGGTAACCCACTGAATTCTGCAGTATTTTTTTTTTGCACTGCTGAAAAAAAAAAAAAAAAAATAATAATAGCTAACAAATAGGTGTAAAGGAGGACTAGAACTCTCTGCTGGCTCCAAAGGACACCATATTGTTATGCAAAGTTTTATATTTACTGAAGAAAAAAAAAACCCACACACACACACACACACACACACACACACACACACACACAAATTTAAAGTGGAGCTCCACCCAAAAAGGAGAATCTCCACTTACTGCCTCCTCCTCCCCCTTCACTGCCACATTTGGCACCTTTCAGGGGAGCGGGTACCTGGTTTTGACAGGTACCCACTACCCACTTCTGGCTGATCTCGCCGCGGGGAAGTAACCTGGAAGTTCAATTTGCGCATGCGCAGTAGGGAGCCAGTTGTGAAGCCGCAAAAAAAAAAAAAAAAAAAAAATAAAAAAAAAAGTGACGACAGCACCCGAGAGCAGACTGAAAAAAAAAAAATCGGCTGCTGTGAAGTCACCGCTGGATTTGTGGACAGGCAAGCGTCCTAATATTAAAAGTCAGCAGCTACAGTATTTGTAGCTGCCGGCTTAATTTTTTTCATAAAAGCCTGGAGCTCTTAATATCAGTTGGTGTAAATACACTTAAAAACGTAAGTTAATAACTTTAAAACCAGGTTTCTGTGCTACAAGCACGGAGGGGGGGGGGGGGGGGGGGGATTTTCTTATTACACATACAGGTTTTACTTTGCATGTTATTGTGCAATTTGTCAACCTAATAAACAATGCAATCCCCATTTCAAGTGTAGTTAGGCAGAGTAAAGACCATATGCACCTCTGTGATTTAAGCGTCATAAGAGTGCATTTTAAATGCATCTTCGGAATATTTTACATGTTACCTACATCCCTATGGAAACAGTATTAAACAGCACCAAATATGCAGAATGTAGGTGTGAAATGGCCCTAAATTGTTAATGTACTTTCCCGCTAGAGGTTTTTCTGCAAAGATCTACATTTTATGCCGTAACAAAGATATGAAAGAAAATAAAAAAGGAGACTGCTTTAAGTACAAAAACAAAAATGTCTGCGCAAACCAGAAGATTTTTTTTCTGTAAAACCAAAACTTGTTCTTTTTTCTTACCAATCCCCAAGTTTGGTTAGCTAGGCAACACATCAAACTTTAGGATCTCAATTAATCACTAACAACTCAGCACTAGGAGAGAGAAGATGGGTTTCCGGTCTTTGATCACCTATCACAGGAATCTTCAAACTACGGCCCTCCAACTGTTGTGGAACTACACATCCAATGAGGCATTGTAAAACTCTGACATTCACAGACATGACTGGGCATAATGGGAATTGTAGTTCCTGAACAACTGGAGGGCCATAGTTGGAAGACTGAGTCCCATCATAATAGAGCATCAAATGCTGAAAGATATCTTCCAGCAATCCCCAATGCTGGCCTTCAAGCAACCACCCAACTTCAGACATAAAAAATCAGCAGGATACGTCATTCTGATTACAGGGCTGAAAACAGGAGAACAAAACCTTGCAATAAGTTGAACAGTGCAGTCAAATGAATCCAATATATTTGGAAAAAAAAAAACACGCTCTATTCCACCATCGATTTTTTGTTCTGCCGGTGAGGAGCTTTACCGCCCAGCAGAAGACAAGGATTGCTGCCAGCGGCTATAGCCAACAGGCTGGTTATACCCAAGTCAATCAATGGATGGATTTGGGTACAACCAGCCTACAACCAGCCTGCCCACATGAACTGCTGAACCAGCCGAGATTCAAACCATCCAAGTCCGGCTTCAATCACTATTAAGACGTTTTATGACCATTCCATAGCTCACTTCTCTACTCCTTATTGGACCAACTTTCATACTTTCATTACCCTGTTTTCTTTTTTCTAAAGACTGTCTTTCAGACTGCTTGGACCTTAGATGAAGGAGGTATACCCTGAAAGCTTGTACTGAAAATGTAACTAAGGCCTCATTTACTCTGGCACTGTCAAAACTGCATTTATTTTATACCTTGAAGACATTTCTAAATGCATGTAACCTTATTGGGCACTCACGTGACCTGTCAGCTCTCCTTCCCCACAGGTTACAATCACATTAAACACAGGAGTGCCAGTGAGAATAAGGCCTTAGTGCAAATAAAGTATCACAGACAGTATTCAACTATATAATTTAAAGTGCATCTATGATAAAATGCAAAAATGATATATTCATTCCCACACTGAATTTTTATTTCTAACCTACTTCTATTAATCTGAACAAACTTGAAGTTTGTAAACTTACATTGTGAAGATCCCCACACATTTACTTTGATTTCTGTGACACGTAGTCACTATGCCCTGTGGGTAGCACTGCTGTGTCACATGTCACAGAGCCTGCCTTCTGATCTACAGAGGTGCTGGGAGGAGGAGTTTCAGGAGGTGGAGTCAGTAAAGGAATCACTGCTAGCTGGCAGCAAGGTACCATGGGATATACAGTCACTAAAAAGTGGGACCTGTGTGTTTCCCAGAAGACAGCGGGGGGGGGGGGGGGTTGGAGGGTCTATACCTGGAAGTGGGAGCAAATACCTGGATTATAGGCATCTGCTCCCCCCTGAAAAGGTGCCAAATGTGACACCGGGGGGGACCCCCAAGGAATCCGATCAGCAGAAGTTCCATTTTTGGGTGGAACTCCACTTTAAGGATTGTAAGCTCTTTGAGGACAAGAACTGATGTGAATGTACAATATATAAGAAAGGCTCTGCATAAATTAACAGTGCTATACAAGTACCTGTAATAATAAAAACCAAAAGCTTCTCCTTAATTTTAACAAGTTGATGGTTAATCAAACAGTTACAGTCAACTCAAATCACAGTTAAAGTGGTAGTATGGTAGTAAAGTCAGTTAGTACAAAACTCGCTGACAGGGAGGGCTTTTATAACAGAAAAGACCCTAGAGGTCTCTTCTGTCATAAACTTCCCCCCTGCCGGTCAGCAAGTAATGTGATCTGAGCTGCACATGCGCTGCTCAGACCACATTTATGGCCCGATTTGGGTGCCACTGCAATGCAACTTCCGTGCACATGTCACCCCCGGCACAGCCAATCAAGGAGGTGAAGATGGAAGCTGCCGGGGACAAAGAAAGCGGAGCGCTGGAGGGCTGCATTTGTAGGCAAGTCTGTCATAATGTACTAGAATGCATGCATACATACATAAATACTAGTACATTATGGCTTAAAGTGGTTTTAAAAGGCACAAGGTTCTGTGTGCAGCATCCCCCCACCCTACCCTTAATACTTACCCGAGCCCCCTCTTGCACTCCTTATTGGCTTTTGGCAGCAGTAGGCTTTTGGCTCCCGCTGCTGTCAATCACAGCCAGTAAGCCAATCAGGAGAGGGAGGGGGCAGGGCCGAGCCATGGCTCCGTGTGTGAATGAACACAGAGCTGCAGGTTGGGGCATACCTGCTTTGGTGCCCTCACAGCAAGATGCTTGCTGTGGGGGCACCCGACGGGAAGGAGGAGCCAGGAGTGCCAGTAGGGGATCCGAGAAGAGGAGGATCGGGGCCTCTCTGTGCAAAATCACTGCACAGAGCAGGAAAGTATAACATGTTTGTAATAAAAAATAAATAAAAATAAAACCACAAGGCTTTACTATCACTTTTACCTGCTAGGGACCCATTTTTAAACAAAACAGTATAAACTTTACTACCGCTTTAAGAGATCGATAAATAAAGTAGAATTATAGGCAAAATGTCATCGTTTCTCTCTATCCCCCCCACCCTGCCATTTTGAATAGAGTAAGGGAGGGTCATAACCCTTTTTGCCATCTGTGTCCCATTGCAGAGATTTCCTTTCACTTTCTGTCTCATAGCTAAAAACAGGAAGTGCAAGGGAAATCAAATTAATCAAATGCAAATCAAGGGAATTCCTCAGGGACCCCCAGGTCAACAGCACTAGTGTCCCTATTGGAAGATTCCCCCTTATTTTTCTGGGGACAACTGAAAAATGTTGGATATTTTTACTTTCAATGATAATGGTAAACAGAACAAATAAAGGGTTGAAAAATTGCTTTTAGTTGCATTTTTAGGCCTCATGCACACGGACGTATTTACAGTCGCTTTTTTGAGCGTTTTTTGCAGCTTAAAAAGGCCTGTCTATGTTAGTCTATGGCTTCATGCCCACCTAGGCGTTTTTGAGCTGTAAATGGCATAGGTGTTTTTAAGCTGTAAAAAATAAAAAAATAAATCAAACGCTATTGCAAAAACGTTGAAAAAAAAGTTTAAAAAAAAAAATCACTGCAAAGATACTGGCGGTTTCATAATGTTATTTTAGCATCCTGTGTGCATGAGGCCTAACAGTTCTGCAAAAAAACTACACATTGTACTTCTATACACAGAATAAAGCACATGAGCTAACAGAAAGCAGAAGTGCTTGCATTTCATGGAAAAAAACACACAAAATTTGCTCAATTCATAGTAAATTGTAGCACTGCAGTGTAAAAATGTTCAAATTCTGGATCTGTAAGTCCAATTCCAAAATAAGTGGTGTTCCCCTCTATATACCTGCCGTAGCCATACTGTGATACAAGTAAAGTTTACAGACATTACAGAATCTGCAATTAGCAATCATACATTTGTGGTATAACCTATGAGTTATTAGGACACAACAATGCATTGTAAATTAACCACTTCAATGCTGGGCACTTTCACCCCCTTCCTGACAAGGTCAATTTTCAGCATGGCCATGCAACACTGTACCCATATGAAATTTTTATCTTTTTTTTTTTTTTTTTTAGATAGAGCTCTTTTGGTGGTGTTTAATCACCACTGTTTTTTTTATTTTTTGCTAAACTAAGGAAAAAAAAAAAAAAAAGAGACCAAAAACGTAATAAAATAAATGTTTTTAGTTCCGGTTATAAAAATTTAACAAAAAAAAGGCTGCACCGATATCAGTACCCTGATTATTAGTGTAAACAATGTACTTGCAGTGTCCTATCAGACTTGCCGGTTATTGGCTCTCCTTTTCTCACACAGGGACAGCGTGTGAGGAAAAGAAATGCCGATAACTGACAAGTCTGTTTACATGTGACCAGCTGCGATTGGCCCTTCACCACAGACATAGAGCAAGGCAAACTATGGTCTCAGAGCGTACCTGATGCACACCCCAGGGGCGCACGGGAGGTATGGTCCTGGAAAGGACGTCCTCCCAGAACTGGAGAGCCGCGCTGTAGCCATCTCTCGGCTATAACACAGGTGGAAAAGCGTTAGAAAGACCATTTTAGCCCATATGTCCATGACATATTTGGTATTATGGAAAATGTAGGCGCTTTTTTAAAGTGATTCTATGGTCAAAATGTGAAATCATATATTAATTTAATTTTATAATGGTATTTTAATTTTTTTTAGCCTATGCCTAAATATCTGAATGAACTTGAAGTTCTTAAAGTTACTTTGCAAAGATTCCCACACACTGAATTCTGTGGCTCATATTCACTATACATGAGGAGGCCGTGCTGTGTCACATATTTCACTTTCAATATATTTTTATTAAAGTGTTTCAAAGTACAAATGGCAACAAGAAGCATGCAAATATAATCACCCTCAATTATCAGAATTGTAGCCACTATATACACACATATACAACATTGAACACAAAAAGAATCTGCAAATTTACAGAAAGAGCCAATGATGCAGAAGTGGTCCACAGCTATCTTGAAAGCATTTAGGTGGCCGACTCCAAGCCAGTTTTTTTTTATTTTGGTAAGAGGTTCCCCTTCAAGCTCCTCAGCACAAAAGCCGTGCCGCAAGTCGGATCATCATGATCTGACTTCTGGTGCAACTTCTATTCAAATCAATGGGCCCCCATAGGGAACCATTGATTTTGAATAGAGGCAGAGAAGCGCTGCTAAACGAGCATTACACTAATGCAAAAAGCTACTAAAAGGACGTTTTTACAGCAGCTTTTTCCTGGCATTGGTAGTGGCTTTGCAGCTCATTTTTTTCTAACACCCCAAGTGCATGAGGCCTAAAGGGACACTAAATCAGATTCTTATTAAGCTAAATTAATCCATACCACATGCACTACTTAATAGCCCTGTAATCTATTTTTCATAAAAACATTTCTTACTGCGTTTTTCTGCCTCCATGTAACGTCCTTCATGAGCTCCCGGACCTTTTCATTTCACTTTCACTTCTGTTTCTTAGGAAGAAAAGCGCACAGTAGTTGGTCAGGTGCACTTCCCTATTCATACTACATTCCAATGTCTCCAGTGGCTACATTCTTCCATACAGTGGGATAAGGAGATCAATAGACATCAAAAATACATACTCAATTATCTCAAAAGTTCAGGTCACCAATTTAGAGGTATACATAATAGGGCATTTCCAGTTCTTGAAGGCAGTTGACTAAAGAAACCACAGTCTTACAGTAAAATGTTAAAGCGTATTCAATCTAAAAACAAATCTGCCCTTTGATGTGGTGGCTGCATTTGTTTTTTTAGGCTACCCCCCCCCCCCCCCTTTGTTTTTTTACCCATTAATCCAGCCAATAACACTTCCTGTCTTACAGTGTTTACACAGAGCTTTCCACGCCAGTTTTGGAGAAGCAACATAGCCACCCTTGAACATCAGCACTGTTAACCCCTGGAGAGGGTGGTAGCAGATGGACTTTACATACATGAATAAAGCTGAACTCCAGCTAACACTTATTTATTATTTAAGAATTTACCCCCCTTCCTGACACGAGCACTTTTTGCGATTTGGCACTGCGTCGCTTTAACTGACAATTGCGCGGTCGTGCGACGTGGCTCCCAAACAAAATTGACGTCCTTTTTTTCCCACAAATAGAGCTTTCTTTTGGTGGTATTTGATCACCTCTGTGGTTTTGATTTTTTGCGCTATAAACAAAATAGCGACAATTTTGAAAAAAAAAAAAAAAAACACATTTTTTACTTTTTGCTATAATAAATATCCCCAAAAAATATAAAAAAAACATTTTTGTTCCTTAGTTTAGGCCGATATGTATTCTTCTACATATGTTTGGTAAAAGAAAATCGCAACTGGCATTTATTGATTGGTTTGTGCAAAAGTTATAGAGTTTACAAAATAGGGGATATTTTTATGGCATTTTTATTGATAATTTTTTTTTTACTAGTAATTGCGGCGATTAGCGATTTTTATCATGACTGCGACATTATGGCGGACACATCGGACATTTTTTACACATTTTTTGGGACCATTGTCATTTAAACAGCAATCAGTGCTATACAAATGCACTGATTCCTGTGTAAATGACACTGGCAGTGAAGGGGTTAACCACTAGGGGGCAGTGTAGGGGTTAAGTATGTCCTGGGGAGTGTTTCTAACTGTGAGGGGGGCGTGGCTACGTGTGACACGTCACTGATCTCTGCTCCCGATCACAGGGAGCAGAGATCAGCGACACTGTCACTAGGCAGAACGGGGAGATGCTTGTTTACATTAGCATCTCCCCGTTCTTCCTCACCGCGAGGCAATCGCGGGTATCCCCACAGCGATTGAGTCCGCGGGACCCACGACCCGACTCATGGAGCTCCCGGCCGGCGCGCGCGGATGCAATGGCACAGCGGCAAATTTAAAGGGACAAGCATTTATTTCCTGGATGTGGTGAATGCTGTGCTCCCAGCATTCACCGCTCGTTCCCGCACATGCTCAGTGGCATCCTGGGAAGCCTGAGACTAGCTCCCAGGAGTCTGGGAGAGGCTAGAAACACGCCTACTCCCATGGGAGGAGAACCAGGAAATGCAAAGAAGAATAGAAAACTAAAAAGGTAATTACGGTGATTTAAATTTTTTTAAATGGCATGTCAGCATCTAGGCAAGGAAGAGAATACATACAGATATTGTTCAAAATTTGGGTGGAACCCCGCTTTAAAAATGACACTACACTGGTTTAAACTATTTTTTCACTGCTGTGACCCGACGTCCTGTTAGAGGGTGGCCAAATTTGCTCGCCGTGGTCCCACTATATGTAGGAACCTACTCACCCTCTCTTGCTCACTCCCGATATAGTCCATACGATTTGTAGTGTGCATGGATCATTGTACATGACCACAACTAATGTGCACTGCTCATACCAAACAAGAAGTGAGGGAAAGACGTTTGGGAGCTCATCAAGGAGGCAGAAAAAACAACACAGTAAAGAACAATTAAATGAGAAATAGGATTACAGGGCCATCAAGTAGTGTATGTTTTTTATTTAGAGAATAAGGAGTTCAATTAGGGCTGAAACAACTAATCGATTACCATTTTCATAATCGATTAATCGGCCAGTAACATAATGGGGGTTAAAAAAAACCTATAATGAGCCCTTTATAGTACAAAAAGAGCAAATAATCGCTACTGTAGATGTTACTTTCACAGTTCTACAGTAAAAAAAAAAAATGAACCCCTTACAGTAGTGATTATCTGCTTTTTTTTTTGTATTATAAAAGGGCTGATTTTAGTTTTTTTAACCCCATTATGTTACTAAACGTCTTAGACCTGGTTCACATCTATGTGTTTTTTGGTGCTTTTTTGCAGAAGCGTACGGCAGTTCATTAACATGGTTTCTCATTGGACACGTTCACATCTATGCTTTTTTCAGCCACTGCGTATTTGGAAAGGGTCAGGGACTTTTTTTTTTTTTTTTTTTTTTTTTTTAAATGCAAAAACGGTGCTTTTTTGGTTTAATATACTTCAATGGAGAAGCTGCAGAAAAGCATTTAAATGCTTTTGTGCAGCATATTGTGTTTTTTAATCTGCTCAACAACAAACTGGCCAAAAAAAAATGCAAAAACGCAAATCGCCGCAAAATCACGTGCGAAAAATCAAGCAAAGCAAAAAGCACTGCAGAAACAGATCAAAAGCAAACTGCATAGGTGTGTACTGAGCCTTATGCTGGCCACACCGATCAATTTTCAGACAAGAATATTCAGACGAAAAATCTTTGTACATTCGCTGAATGAAAGAATGTTGTTTGAAATTTTCACTTGTTTTTAACATTCTGTTTTTAAAAAGAATGTAATTTCTGAACGAAAACCACATACACTGTCTGAAAATTCCTTTGACCAAGAAGTTTTCTATTTCTAAAATTTCCTGTCACTGTGGTTGAAAATGAACGTCGATTTGACTCCACTAACGATTAGAAAATCGAACGAACGTTCTTAAAATGAAATTTTTTTTTGAAGGAAGACATTTGATCTCTGAATCTGATAATATTTATCAGATTCACCCTTTAATAGTATGTACAGTATATCTACACTTTCTAACAGTTTATACAGTATCTCTACTCTAATAGTATATACAGTATATCTCTTCTGTCTGTTATTCTCAGAGTGGATTAGATATTTTTATCCCTAACCATATAGTTGGTTATTTATATCTACCACTGCATAGAGATATTTAAGAATAAATTGCCTTTTTTTAAAACTTTACATATTAACTAAAATTATACGGCACACTTTTTTTTTTAAGGTTATTAACCGATTAATCGAAACAATAAAATCGGCCAACTAATCGATTATGAAAATAATTACTACTTTCACAGTTCTACAGTAAAAAAAAAAAAAGTTAAGCCTTTATAGTAGTGATTATTTGCACTATAAAAAGGGCCAATTTTAGTTTCTTTAACCCCTTAATGTTACTAAACGTCTTAGACCTGGTTCACATCTATGTGTTTTTTGGTGCTCTTTGCAGAAACACACTACAGTTCATTTACATGGTTTTCTATGGGACACGTTAACATCTATGCTTTTTAAGCCGGTCAGGGACTTTTTTTTCCCACACCGATGCGACAATCGTTCCAACTTTGGAGCACAGTTGTCGCATCAAAAGTCGGACCCCATTCAGTGTAATGGAACCGGTCTAATTGGTGCTACAGTACTTGAGTCCCTCTGACTTTGAAAAAGTTTCCGGCACTACTTTTGGTCTGACTTGCATTGACGTCTGTTAACTGCGGCGGCTGTTCGGCTAGCAGTTATACTGCGGCAGGTTGGCAAGGCTGCGCAAATCACCGTAGCTATACGTCGCTCCTTTAAGATGTCATAGCAGGCGCGTGACATCTGTGACAGAACAGGTATTTGTGTGCGTAAACACACAAATCCCGGTTTCCTCAGGGGAGAGGAGACCGATCGTGTGTTCCTACTTGGTAGGAACACCGATCGGTCTCCTCCCCCAGTCAGTCCCATGCCCCCTGAAGTTAGAACATACCTAGGGAACACAGTTAACCCCTTCCCTGCCAGTGACATTGTAATCAGTGGCTATTTTTAGACCTGATTGCTGTATAAAAGTCAATGGTCCCAAAATAGTGTCAAAAGTGTCCGATCTGTCCGCCACAATGTCGCAGTCCTGATAGATTTAAACACAAAAAAAAAATAATAATAAAAATAACAAATCAATCCCCTATGTTGTAGGCGCTATAACTTTTGCACAAACCAATCAATATACGCTTATTGCCATTTTTTTACTAAAAATATGTAGAAGAATATATATCGGCCTAAACTGATGAAGAAATTTGTTTTTTGTTTTTTTGGATATTTATTACAGAAAAAAGTACAAAATAGTGTTTTTTTTTTTTTTTAAATTGTCTTTTTGTTCATAGCATAAAAAATAAAAAGCACAGCGGTGATCAAATAGCCCTAAAAGAAAGCTCTATTTGTGGGGAAAAAAAAAGGACATACATTTTGTTTGGGTACAATGTTGCACGACTGCACTATTGTCAGTTAAAACGATGCAGTGCCGTATCGCAAAAAGTGGCCTGGTCAGGAAGGGAGCAAATCCTGCCGGGTCTGAAGTGGTTAAAGAAGTCGCATGCAAGTTGTGCCGAAGTCCACCTTTAAAGTCTCGGGCAGTGTACAGAGGTGTATTAATGTGTATCTTTTTTTTTGGACTAGAACTTTCAAAAGCAGAACCATGGCCTCCTATTAAAAACACTTAAGGTGTAAATATATATAAAGCTTTTACTTTTAAATGACACAGAAAAGCAGTCACTGCAGCGCTTTAGCGATAACAGGCGAGCGCCGCTCGTTTTTGCGGCTCTTTTTGGCCGCTAGCAGAGCGCTTTTAACCGCCGCTAGCGGCCAAAGGGGTTAAAAGTGTGCTGCGGTACTTTCCAACGCGCTTTTCAGGTGCATTGGAAGCGCTCCCCATGCATTTCAATGGGCAAGGCGTTTTGGGAGTGCTCCCAAACCGCCCCAAAGATGCTGCTTGCAGGACTTTTCCTAACGTCCTGCAAGCGCACCGCCCCAGTGTGAAGAGTCACACTGAATTGAACGGGAGGCGGTTTTCAGGCGTTATTTTCCAGCGCCAAAATGCCTGAAAACCACCTCATTGTGGAGCTGGCCTTACCTTCAACAAAATGCAGCACTGTCAGCAAGCCCACACTAGCATTTTCTGTTAGAAAAAGCATTTTGAAAGCCATTACTAAATAGACAAAACTCTCAATAGATCACTTACATACATAAGCCATAAGAGAAGAGTTTTGCTTTGTATCGGCCCACATCATTCCTGAGAATATCAGAACGCAGGTAGCGTCTTGCAGTCCTGCTCAAGCTTTGGGTGTGTATACAATGTAAACAAACAGTCATGCTTACTGTGTATTTGTGGTGTAAAGTTGCTGTGCACCTAATCTCTGTTCACACATACTGTACCAGCTTATGTCATAGCATGTGACCACTTGCTTTCATCTTCTGCATAAGTTTTGAAATAGCAGAACATAAAATCACATGATTATTATTTATAACGCCACAGAATTAAAAGTGCATCTCACAGATAACCCCATTCCCACTCCCCTTAAAGTGTAGATTACCCCAAGTATTTTTTTTCCCTATGAGAGTGTTCACATAAGTGTGTTTTATAAATCACAGTCTCTATCATTTTCATGTATTTCTGCTATCTGCAGTACCCAATTGATCCTGCCAGTCACCTTTCTTCCTTGTTCTAAACTGACCACATGAAGCATATAAATTGATCTGTGCTCGCATGGTCAGTTTTCATCCTTTGGCTGACCATTCAGAGGTACAGGACACACAGCAAGCCTGTATTGGGTAGTTTGTTTAGCCGCAACACCCTCTGACCAATGACAGCCTGCTGCTTGAACACGCTTCCCAGCTCAAGGGCAGCCTGCATCTTGCCTTAGGCTGAACAGACTATTAAATACGGGCACACTTCTGTCTGCACAGTGTACTGTAACCCCGCCCCCCCACACTATCAGAAAGAAGAGAAGAGATGTATGGTCACATTGCAGAATCATTTTAACCTTGCTAAGGTTAGAAAGATCTTTTCTAAAACTAAGTAAAGGCAGTTATCGTGCCTACATATTTAGAACTGTATTGATAAAGTCTAACATTGCATGTTCACAACTACTTTACAGTGGTTGTAAAGCCTAATAATGCATTCTGAGCATTGAGGTAAAAATAATGTTTATGTAGTAATATTGCCCCCTCATTACCCCCTTTACTTACCTTGGTCCAACACTGTGCCCGCCTGTAATGGCTCTCCCAGCTCACAGGCTTTGCTGAGGCTTCCAGCAAGAAGAAAAATCCTGGAGTCATTCTACAGAACACACTAATTTTGGTAGCGCAATTATTAAAGTGGAGGTAAGCTCCACTTTTGAACTTGTTCCTACAGGTAAGGCTTACCTGTAGGTACAGCGAATATCTCCTAAAATTGCACAGTTTAGGAGATATTCACAAGCGATGATGCCGGTGACGTCACGGGCACTCTGAAGGGACAACATACCCGTGCCGTACCTTCAGGCTGCATTCACACTACAGCGTTTTGAATCATGGGCAAATATGTCGCAGATCTGCCCACGATTTGACAGCGCTAAGGTGTAAATGACAAAACGCGGGACGCGCAATCTAAATGCTATTCATTTCAATGACACCTTAAATTGCAGTGCGGGTCTCCTGCGATTGTCGCGCGATAAAACATGCTGCAGTTGCGGCAACCTGCATCGCGGGACGCATGTCGCCCAAAAATAGTTCAGGAGCTACTTTGGGGGCAACATGCGTCCCGCGATGTGGGTTGCAGCACGTTTAATTGTGCGACAATCACGGCAGACCAGCACAGCGATTTGATGTGTCATTCAAATGAATGGCATCTCGAATGCGAGTCCTGCGTTTAGTCATTTACACTGCGGCGCTGTCAAATCGTGGGCAGACCTGCGGCAAATATGCCCGCGATTCAAAATGCTGTAGTGTGAATGCAGCCGCAGAGCCCTGTGCTGGAGCTGAGGGATCCCACATGCATGTGCAGAAGTGATGTGACCGGGTGAAGGCTGCAGCGCTAGGTATCCATGGCAGCACCAGGGGCCACTTAAATTCAGTTTCAGTGGCAATTTACTACTGCTTTAATGTGGAATGTATGTTCCTTGCTAAAGAGTATTATTTTTACCAAGTTGTCATGGGTAAAGTTACACTTTAACCACTTGCCTACAGGGCACTTACACCCCCTTCCTGCCCAGGCCATTTTTCAGCTGCCGCACTTTGAATGACAATTGCGCGGTCATACTACACTGTACTCAAACACATTTTTTATCATTTTCTTCACACAAATAGAGCTTTCTTTTGGTGGTATTGATTCACTGCTGAGTTTTTTTTTTTTTATATAAAAAAATAAAAGTTTAAAAATTTTGAAAAAAAAAAAAGTTTGTCAGTAAATTTTGTAACTAAGTAATTTCCCCCCTTCACTGATGTGCGCTGATAAGGCGGCACTGATAGACTGAACTGGTGGGCATTGATGAAGTGACACTTATGAGCACTGGTTAGGTGGCACTGATCGTCAGCAGTGAGGGGCATCGCTAATGGGCACTGATTGGTGGCACTTGTGGGCACTGATTGCTGGCACTGTTGGAACTATATTGTAATCAGGGCATTGATGATCAGTGCCCTGATTACATGTGTAGATGTCCCCCTGCGTGGAGATGCCGCTGATCGGCTCTCCTCGCCACACACTCTGTCAGTGTGAGGCGAGGAGCGCCGATTACCAGCATCTCCGCGTTTGCATGTGACTGGCTGTGATCGGACACAGCCGATCACATAATTAAAGAGCCGCGGACGCGCTCTTTACAGAGATCTGGGTCGCGCCGTGTCCTAGCAACACAGTGCGGCCGCGATCGCCGCGCTGCGCGCCCCCGTGGGAGCGGCTTTTCTGTGACGCTGTCATATGACATCATCCCAGAACGAGAGCCTCACCGCCCCGCCGTCATTTGAACTGGTTAAAGTGTAATTAAAGTGGAACTTTCGTCAGAAAACTAAGTCCTGCTGGATCACTTCAGGCCGGCCCCGTTTGCAGATATAGCGATGTAAAACAATAAAAATAAGTGCCTATACTTTTTAAAATCTAGTAATACATGGTCTCACCCTACTCTGCACATGCTCAGTTGCTTTCTATTTTTAAGCACTGTGTCGGGTTTGTATCTGCTGACAGCCTTAAAGCGGAATTGAACCTTTACAGCAAAGTTTCTGTTTGACATGCCACTGCCATGGTGCTGCACATGTGGTCAGTTATGACACCAGCCATTTGATGGTTTGACAGTTTGGTTGCTGACACAAGCAAATAAGACAGTTATCAATCCTGACATTCCAGGAATGTAACTTTTTTGAAACCATTAAATCAATGGGTTCAGGTCCGCTTTATGATTTACTGCTGTTCAGGGGCTCTGGGCTTTAGCAAAATGGCAGCTACCAGCAAGAAGAAAAAGGAGCAATGCTGGAGGCAATTTACATCACACACTAATTTTAGTAGCATAATTATTAATGTGGAGTGTATGTGCTTTGCTAAAGAACATTATTTTTGAATTAGGCTGTTATGGGTAAAGTTCTGCCTTAAGTAAAAAATACTTACCTCAGTTTTAACGGCTTGACATCTGCAAGATCCCTTGTCGGCATCTTTTGCCTGGCTTCTTTCAGGTGCCGGTGTTCGGCTGTCTTGAATGGCCGGCGCTGGAAGTCGTCACTTCAAAGTATGCATGTGAGTGCGGTCACCCTGAGACACAGGCACTGTGCCTGAATGTAAACAGATTGAGAAAAAGAGGAATCCCCCTTCATTGGGACTTTGTAGGAGACATACACATGTATTATGCAAAAGATTGTATTTATTAAATATGCAACCATAAAAATGATCAATTATTAAAAAATATCAAAGTTTATACAGAAATTGTACACATGTATGGTCATAATTTGTTTTTACATGCAAAACGATTCCTTAGAGGAAGATTGATGAAGCAGCTGTGCCAGTGGGGGTGTAGGTGGGCGCCAACCAAGAAGCAGTGAGGTATGGGAACAAGGTGCTCCCTATATTAATATTTGCCTGATGAACAGCAAAGGGTCAATTCTGGCAATATGACTGAACAATGTTCATTGATCTATGAAGGATGAGAGGCTACTCAGAGCTTTAAATAAAGGCTCCAGGTCAGTGAGTGACTCCAAGGCGTCCTGTGTCCTATGGGTAGGTCTCCCCGTGTAGATATGAAAAAAAAAAAAAAAAAACAAACAAAGATTGGTGCTTCTTGGTTGGCGCCCACCTGCACCCACACAGGCACAGCTGCTTCACCAATCTTCCTCTAAGGAATCATTTTGCATGTAAAAACAAATTATGGCCATACATACTCCTATCCTATACCCCTGACGAAGGTGTTTAACCAGAAACGCGTCGGGTATCAGGGATTACTATATACCGGAGAGTACAATTTTGTTGTCACATTTTTCATGCAACTTGTTGTTTTTTGTTTTTGTTGTTTTTTATGTGTGTGTACATTTTCTGTAGAAACTTTGATGTTTTTTAATAATTTAATATTTTAATACATATTTAAGTGTTCTTGAATAGCAAGACCACTTACTGTTATCTCACATATATATTATAGCCAAATTTACCACCCTAACTCCTCCCACGGTTTTTACACTACATAGACAAGTAATATACCGAAACATGCGGATTGTTCCCGATTGGTGTGCTGTTACATTGTGGAACGTTTCGCCAAATGGTTCACGAAATATCGTCATTTTTGCGGCGAAATTGGTCCCATAGGAATGAATGGGGAAATGTTCAAAACTAGAGTGGGAGGTGACAAAAGCTGAAAAAACAGGACATGATTTCTAAACTGCCGCCACTCCCACAATTGCAAGCCCACCTACACAAATCTTATAGCAAAACGCTCAGCTATCCCTGCTGCCACTAAACATGCCCACAGCTAAGCCATAGTCCTGATAGTTTTCATAATATGACCATTTGTTTGCAACTCACACCGTCCATTGACATTCATTGAAACTACACTCTAGCCCCTTCAAATTTGAAGGGCAATTTCCAAACTGCGACTGTGCCTTCATTTTTAATATTTCAGAGACATACTATGCATCAAAATCTAGGTCTGGGTCTTGTGATTCTCACAATATAAAGCTCTTCACTGTAGGATTTATAATATTTAAAATACGACCATTTGAAGTACTGCACAGTTATTACAGCTATCATGATCCTGTGTATTGAGCAGTGGTTGTGAAGCATAAACAGGGCATGAGCGTTGCTAGGAAACAGTGAATGTAAACACTGATTATCATCAAACTGATAGCACACCTTCACCTCCATTCTACGTCAAGATGCTGAGACCCCCCCAAATGCATGTGGTCATACCTTCATCTGCGAGGCTTGATAATGCTTGTAGACTACTGATGGAGGCAAGAACACTTCACACAATTTCCCCAGAAATTGTAACTTTTCTAGTTAATAAATACAATCTTTTGCATAATACATGTGTACGTTGCCTACAATGAAGTGGGGGGGGGATTTCTCTTATTCTCAATTACATATTAGGGATGTGGCAACTACACTTTATCTGATACGGCTAAACCCGTCTTTCTGTTATGAATGTAAACAGATGAGCATGTAAATGTCTCAGGCCCCTTTCTGTTTGCTGCTCTCCTGCTGATCAGAGCGTGTGGATGACACATCCGTGTCTGCTCAGTTTATGCAGAGCGGACACAGACAGAGCCCAATCTGCTCTATGGGAGGCCGGGTGTAAATGGACTCCGCTGTCTGTTTACACCCGACTCTCCTCCGATCCAATCTGCCTAGACAGAAGGGGACGGATCCCCTTCCGTTTTTTTTTAGCGGACCGCATAAGATTTGAGGTAGACGGGTGTAAACAGTTTAGATCTGCCTGTCCATCAGGGTGAATGGAAGGTCTAATAAGGTGCACCTAAAAAAAAAACAAAAAACAAAAAACAAAAAAAAAAAAAAAACAAAAAAAAAACAAAAAAAAGAAAACCTAACAAGTGGACCTGATCAGACCCCACTTCCTGAAAGTGGCCTTAATGTTCGATAGCGTGTACTAAAATAATCACACACTTGCAAAAGGTCTAAGTTAATACTGTTCTAAAAGGTAAACCCATGGTGTAAATACCATAGTGATGGGGCAGTCAGTGCACCACTATCATGTAACAAATGAATGAATTGTTGCATGACATTTATCTTTTCGGCAAATAAAACACGAATAAGTACCCATACGGAAACTGGTGCTTTTTTCTCTGTGCGCCAATCTTTGTCTTACCATCCGTCCCCATTGTGATGAACACTGCACCAAACATGAGGCCGGGATTCTTCTAAAGTAGGATTCTCAAACTGACGGCCCACCAGATGTTGTTGAACTACAAGTCCCATGAGGCACTGCAAGGCTGACAGTTCCAAGCATGGTCTCTCACAGGCAGAGGCATGATGGGGATTGTAGTTCCATAACAGCTGGAGGGGCGCCAGTTTGACACCCCTGTTCTAAAGCCTTCCACTAAAACACAGGCGATGGCTGAATAAAGTGTGCCCTTCTATGAATAAAACTGCAGAATCCCAACAGCGGCACCCCCTCTTTCCCTGTATAGAGCGGAATATGGGCACTGCCATTGCTGAAAATGCCAGTTACCTGGTCCACTCTAATTTTATCGACAAGCAAGTAAGGTCAGATCTCCAGATCTGGGATTTAGAAATCAGTGAAGCTTGCTTTGCATATATAGGGCAGCCAGGGAACTGGCATTTCCAGAAGCAGCCTGCAAATTGGCCTCAGCACAGATTCCCTGTATTGCAGTTTTCAATGCAAGCTGGAAATCAATTGAGGATGTGAGGAAAACCTCCCATAAACAGGTCCAGCTGTGCAATGCACCTCCTTCAGGAGAGGTGGAGGAAGGAGCCCAGTACTGCACAGCTGCAATGCTCTGCCGGGGCTGAGTCCTCCATCACCCCCCCCCCCCCCCCAATAACACGACACACAGGAATCTCCCGTACACACACAGCCCCTACCTTACACCCAGGAATAGAGGCGCACTGTTCCGGTGGTTGTCACTGTAATGCTCCTCAGCATACTTCTCCCTGATCACTTCTCTTCCTGATGGAGTCGCCCGGCGATGACGTCAGGCTTGTCACCAGGACCCAGCCCCATGCCCCCTACATTGCGCTCCCGCACGTACTACACACGTCTTCCATATATGGAAGCGTTCCGAGGCCCGTCAGTCACGCGGCACTTCTTTGATTGGCTGCCGCCTGACTACCCGTCTCATAAGCGCCCAATGGGTGGAAGCCAGGCTGGGGCTGCTGATGCATTGTGGGTATTGTAGTCTGCGAACAGGGAAGGCACGCACAATAAAGAGCAGGGCGGTAAAACGACGCCTGAGGAACTGTCAGCAGCATGTCTTTGTGTGTCTGCTTCAAATGTCAACCCGCTGTAAATAGAAGGGGAATACAAGTCCGTAATGTTTGTGCTGTTATCATACCAGCTAATGCTGTGTGCACATTGGACTGTAATATATTTGAACTACACGCCTGCACATCTGGATGTGTATCTGGCCAATGGGGTGTGGCAATGATTTGCATGGCCCCGCCCACTGCCCTGAAATGAAGAATCATTCTCTTTTATTTTAGGATATGATGGAATGAGACGTGAATACTGTCTGCTTTAGGGCAACTCGTTCATTTTAATGGGCTGCCCAGCCCTATGCATGTGAAATGTGCAAAAAAAAAAGAAGTACATTTTAAAATCACGCTGCACCAAAACCCATGGCACTGCGGTACCATGCGTTATGGCGGGTGTGAATGCAGATGCGTTTTCTAGGTGCGTGGAGGTGCAATTAAGAATTAAAGCGGAAGTATAGCACATCTGAACATCACAAACCAAAAACACAATATAACCGCTTGCCGAACCGCATACTGTATATATATATAAGGTGGCACTCCTGTGCAGAATCATGTACCTGTACGTGATCGCCCCTTCCGGGTGTGGGGCGCGCACTCACGCCGCCGGCGACCCGCCCCGCTCCTGCTGTGATTGGACCCAGCGAGAGCCAATCAACGGGTCCTGTGGACTCGATGTCTACCATGACCTGGCGATCGTTCCCGAGAGAAGCAGAACAGCAGTCTGTCTATGTATACAAGGCTGATCGCCATTCTGTGAGAAGGGGAGGTAGTGATCCTGTGTTTCTGCTAAGCAGGAACACGAATCTCTGCCTTCCCACACACAGTAATCACCTCCTAGGAACACATTCAACCCTTTGATCGCCCCTGATGTTAAAGCGGAATTCCACCCAGAAATGGAAATTACGCTGTCCGGATTCCTCCCCCCTCCGGTGTCACATTTGGCACCTTTCAGGGGGAAGCAGATATCTGTCTAATACAGGTATTCGCTCCCACTTCCAGTGAAAGATCGCTGCAGTATTTGTGGCGATCTACGCCATGTCCGGCCCCTCCCCCATCCCCCCTGCTGTCTTCTGGGAGACACACAGGTCCCAGAAGACAGGGACCACTCAGAATGCACAGCGAGACTTGCGCATACGCAGTAGGGAACCAGGCTGTGAAGCCGCAAGGCTTCACTTCCTGGTTCCCTTACTAGAGATGCCAGCGCCTCCATCAAGAGCCGAGGGACAGGTCGGCTTCAGGTGAGGACATCGCAGGCTCCCTGGACAGGTAAGTGTCCTTATTTTAAAAGTCAGCAGCTGCAGTATTTGTAGCTGCTGACTTTAATTTTTTTTTTTTCAGGCAGAACTTCGCTTTAAAGGATATCTAATGGTAAATGTCATACTTACCTCCTCTGCGCAGTTGGTTTTGCACAGAGTGGCCCCGATCCTCCTCTTCTGGGGTCCCTCAGCGGCGCTCCTGGCTCCTCCTCTTCTCGAGTGCCCCGTCCGAGAATTCCTCTTGCGGGCGCGCTCCCGTGTCCTGCTGCTGTGTCTATTGACACAGACAGCAGGACTCAGCCCCGCCCCCCCCCCCCGCGTCATTGGATTTAATTGACAGCAGCAGGAGCCAATGGCTGCGCTGCTATCAATCTATCCAATAAGGACATCAGACACCGGCTGGAGCAGGTGTGCTCTTTCCCGGCGTGGGAAAGACAGGGTTCAGATAAGTAAAACGGGGGTACTGGGGGGCTGCTACAGTAAAGGAGGTTTTTCACCTTAATGCATACAATGCATTAAGGTGAAAAACCTTGAGGGTTTACAATCCCTTTACCTCCCAGCATCATTAGTACAGTGACAGAGCATGTTTTTAGCACTGATCACTGTATTGGTGTCACTGGTTCCCCAGAAAAGTGTCACTTAGTGTCCGATTTGTCTGCCGCAATCCCGCTATAAGCTGCTGATTGCCATTATAACTAGTAAAATAAAAAAAATAATAAATAAAAATTCCATAAAAGTATCCCATAGTTTGTAGACACCATAACTTTTGTGCAAACCAATCAATATACGCTTATTTGGGATTTTTTTTAACAAAAATATGTAGCACAATACATATTGGCCTAAATTGATGAAGAAAGTGGATTTTTTAAATTTTTTTATTGGATATGTTTTAAAGCAGAAAGTAAAAAATATTTTTTTTTCTTTTCAAAATTGTCGCTCTTTTTTTGTTGATAGCGCAAAAAATAAAAACCGCAGAGGTGATCAAATACCACCAAACAAAAGCTCTATTTGTGGGAAAAAAGGACATCAATTTAATTTGGGCAGAGTGTCGCACGACCGTGCAGTTGTCAGTTGAAGTAACGCAGTGCCGTATCGCAAAAAATGGCCTGGTCATGAAGGGGGTCGACCTTCCAGAGCTGAAGTGAAAAATTCATTTTTAATAGTTAAAGCAAACTCCCCCATCCATTCATGTCTCTATGCTTTATTTCGCTGAGAAATCACTTTGAAAAACACCCCCCTAGAAATTCTGATCGTGACCATCTTCAGTGAGGGCAGATGATTCATTGAGAGCCCTTTCACACTGGGGCGGGGGCGGCATCGGCGGTAAAACGCTGCTATTATTATAAAACCGCCCCGCTAGCGGCCGAGAAAGGGTTAAATACCACCGCAAAGTGCCCCTGCAGAGGCGCTTTGCCGGCGGTATAGCCGCGCCGTCCCATTGATTTCAATGGGCAGGAGCAGTAAAGGAGCGGTATACACTCCGCTCCTTCATCGATCCGAAGATGCTGCTGGCAGGACTTTTTTACCGTCCTGCCAGCGCATCGCTCCAGTGTGAAAGCCCTCGGGGCTTTCACACTGGAATGAAAGTAGCGGCACTTTTGGGTCGGTTTGTAGGCGCTATTATTAGCGCAATAGCGCCTGCAAACCGCCCCAGTGTGAAAGGGCTCTTAGCATCTACTTTCTGGAATCCATCTGCCCTTAGCTCAGGCATGCATCATACCTCCCAATGTTTTGAGATGGGAACGAGGGACACCTCTTAGCAAAACTATGTAGGCATAGGACACACCCACTGCCACGCCCCTTTAAAGGAGAATGATACAAAAATAATAATAATTAGTTAAACCCACAAGTGCTTGTTTTTACCAGTATTATTCCTTTATACTGACTTCTGACATGTAAAAATGCAGCAATTTAGAAATTAGATGAAAGGTTTAGCACTGGGAAACACTTTTTGAAGGATAAATAGTGCATTTTATATACAACTATACAGATCAGACCAAAATAAGGGACAAATGAGGAGGAAAGAGGGACATTGTTTCAAATCAGCGACAGTCCCTCGAAATCAGGGACAATTGGGAGCTATGATGCATGCAGGAGAGTGTGCTTAGCTGAGAAAACCCCTTCTGCCCTCCTGAAGACTCCTCAGGTGTGGAGCCCCTGGGCTTATGCCGAGGTGGGTCAACAAAGCTTTAAAATGGACGTGTGTCCACCGGATGACTTGGGAATCCTCTTATGTGCTCCAGGTCATGAAAGGAAAAATCACAAAAACAGACATAGCGTGAATTCCATTTATTAAAAAAACATCTTAAAAACATTTAAGCACTTGCCTACCAGCCTCTGTCATTATATTGCGGCAGGTCAGCTCTCCTGCGCAAATCACCATAGCTGTTGGGCAGCACGCGCAGGCGCAATAGCGGGGGGGGGGACACACTCTACCGGTGGTGCACACTCACGCACAATGCGGGAGCGTGCCCGTGGGTCGTGCGGACTTGATTCCACTGGTGACCCGCGATCGCCTATTACAGAGGCAGAACAGGGAACTGCCTTTGTAAACAAGGCGATTTCCCATTCTGACACAGGACATGACAGAGATCTACTGTTCCCAGTGATCGGGAACACTAATCTCTGTCATGACCCCGGCAGCCCATCCCCCCTACAGTTAGAACACACCTAGGGAACACATTTAACCCCTTGATCGCCCCCTAGTGTTAACCCCTTTCCTGCCAGTGACTTTTACACAGTAATCAGTGGCTATTTATAGCACTGATCGCTGTATAAATGTCAATGGTCCCAAAAAAGTGTCCGATCTGTCAGCCGAAATGTCTCAGTCCTGCTAAAAAACACAGATTGCCGCCATTACAAGTAAAAAGATTTAAAAAAATAAAAATGCCATAAATCTATCCCCTATTTTGTAGACGCTATAACTTTTGCGCAAACCTATCAATATACGCTTATTGCGATTTTTTTTACCAAAAATATGTAGAAGAATATATATCGGCCAAAACTGATGAATAAATGTGTTTTTTTATCATTTTTTTTGGATATGTATTATAGCAAAAAGTAAAAAAAAAAGTTTTTTTTTTCAAAATTGTTGCTCTTTTTTTGTTTATAGCGCAACAAATTAAAACCACAGAGGTGATCAAATACCACTAAAAGAAAGCTCTATTTGTGGGAAAAAAAGGACATCAATTTTGTTTGGGTACAGCGTTGCACTACTGCGCAATTATCAGTTAAAGCGACGCAGTGTCGTATGACAAAAATTAGCCTGGTCATTAAGGGGGCAAATCCTTCCGGGGCCGAAGTGGTTAAATAAATGGATGTTTTTTATTATCGCTCCAGTGGCCAGTAAAGTGTAAGCTCACCAGCCCCTCTTTCATTCCTGCAAGTCACTCTCCTCCCTGCCAATGAGGATGCAGGGGGAGGGAGCAGATCGGGCTCACCCATGTATACTTACACCTCTTCTATATACTGACACCTTCCCCCTATCTACTGACACCCCAATATACTGACACCCCTTCTATATACTAACACCCCAATATTTAAAGAAATGACAGCAGTCTCACCCCCCCAGCTTGTACAGGCTTGTAAACAAGTGCAGAGTATTCCTCAGTAAAAAAAAAAACAAACAGGAAAATCTGCATACCTGGTCAGTATTTTGCACGAGTGTATGCAAATATGTGCATATGCGCACAAATATGCACATACGAGCATAAATATGAATTCATTTTCCCTGAGTAGGTATTATACGCACAAATGCGCGACCATGCATAAATATGCGCAAATTTGTACAAAACAAACACCTGAAATTATGTCCAAAATAAGCAGAAGCTCAAACATCAGTACCGTGTGCAAGAGGCCTTATAGTGTTTTAATGTTATAAAATTACTGACTGTACGAAAGTAATAAAGGATTGTCACATTTACAATGGAAGCTTTGTTATTGCTTCAGATACTCTTATATACCCTTCTAGTTGTGTAACAGAGTGTAAATCCTATATTTTCAATAATAACTTTATTGGATCCGCAGAAAAGCCAGTGGAGCAAAATGACACAAATTGGAGCAGGTAAACCAGGAGGCTGAAAGTATTCTTTACCATACCCAGAATCTATGATGCAGATTTCACCCTACAAACTACTACTGAAGGTATAATAGAGGCCTCTTTACATTTTTACAACATGCTCTGTGAAACCCAAGCCCAGTTTAACCCTGCTGAGCTACAGTTAAATTGTAAGTCAAATTTGAAACCACAACATATCTGTGGCAATATAACAGGGCTGTTTGTTGGACAATGCAAAATACTGTATTTATTGGCCTATAACACGCACTTTTTCACCCTGAATATCGGGTGCAAATAGTGTGTTCGTGTTATACACAATTTGGGCTGCCTAGGAGGGAACAGGGAGGGGGGCTGGATGAGTGCCATCAGTTTACATACAGTGAGAATCTCCTGTTTACTCAGCGTCCTCTGTAATAGGAAGTCCCGTCTCCCCACTGTTCTGTCTATCATAGAAGCCGGTCCAGGAGGCGGGACGTTGTATTAGAAAGGCCATCGAGTAAACAGGAGATTCTCGCTGTATGTAATCGCAATCTGACGGCGCTCGTCCCGCCCCCTCCCTGTACTCTCCGAGGCAGCAGTAATCTGAGGTGAAGCTGCAGATGGGCATTGATCAGGCTGCATTCATGGCAATAATGAGGCTGCATATGGGCATTGATCAGGCTGCAAATGGGCATTGATCAAGCTGCATTGATGGGCAATTGGGAGGCTGTAGATGGGCATTGATCAGGCTCCATTGATGGGCAATTGTGAGGCTGCAGATGGGAATTGATCAAGCTGCATTGATGGGCAATTGTGAGGCTGCAGGTGGCATTGATCAGGCTGCAGATGGGCACAGATAAGGCTGCATTGATGGGCACTGACCCTTATTTTGCTTCAAAGTTCTTTATTTAAAATTTGATTTTTTTTTCTTGAAACTTCCCTCCTAAAATTAAGGTGCGTGTTATACGCCTGTGTTATATGCCGCTAAATACGGTAATTGAGGATAGTTACAAATTTTTAAATGGAAATAATTTATGACATGTGACTATATAAATGCTTTTTTGAAACAAGGCAATTTGTTTGCATGAAATATTCTGGTCATATCAGTGTAACAGCCCAACTAGGAGGTGCAACGTATTACATTAAACATATCATTTTTAATTTTCATATTCTGTGTACAAAAAAAATGTAAATCTAAATTCCAGGGAAAAGGTAAAATTTCTTCAAGAGTGTTTTTCTCTCCTGTGTAGGCATCTGTACCTTGTTCTTGAAGGAAAACTGAACCTGTGGAGACATAAAGGAACAAGTTCAAGTATACAAATCTCCTTTTCTGAGTATATTAGTTTGCTATAACATATAATATGCTACAACTGTTCAAAATGGATTAATGGCTGGTTAACTACTCACTCAGTGTAATATGCAGTAATCCTTAAATCAGTGTGAAAAGATTTCATGAAATATATCTCCTAAATTGCTAATTTCACTAAAAGGGATTTCTAAGACCTCATTCACAATGGTGATCACCTGCATACATCAGATTCCAGCAGCAAGAATGCATGTGACTGTGTCCAGGCTTGGTCATTTGTCCCTAACCATAAGAACCAGCTTGGTGTGCAGTAACATGCAACCAGCGAAGGTTTTTGTCAGCCAGTCATTACTTTGTACAGACTGAGTGGCTGCCACTATTAGCATACCGCTGTCATCCCAGCCATAACAGTCCGCTGATTCCTGCCATTGGAATCTGGTGTATGCAGGTAATCGCCCTTGTAAAGGAGGACTAAAGTAAGCACTGAGCGATTGTGAAAATGCTTAGGTTGGAGAAAAACAAATTTGCGTAAAATTTCATCACTAACCTCTCAGCTGGGATTCTGAGAGTAACTGCATGTAAAGCATGCTCATAAAACTCCACCCATTCTGTGAGACTCCAGTTTTTATGCAAGCTATAAGGAGTGGCCGCAGAAGGAAGATGGGTGGGGGCGTGTGTCCGGTACAGTACTCCAAGATTAGGAACTTACAGGCAAATCAAAATTCTCATTTATCTTAATCTTACAGTACAAAACACAGGTCTTGTAATCATGGACCATGGGGTGTCCCAAAGCAGTAAACGTAGGGTGTGGGCAGCAACAGACAACAGAACTGCCAACAGGCCCACAGAAAAAATAAGGATCAAGAAACCCGAAAACACTCAGTTGACAGCTTGATGCACCTTGCAGCAGGCTTGAAAATTCACCTGGTAAAACTGGTAAATCGTATATGTTTGGAGCATTGTGTGATTATGCCAGGCTGAGCATTGCTAAAACTAGTTGTGTAGCTTACTCCACCTGTGTGCTTTTTCCACCAACATCTTCAATAACAAAAGTATTACACTTACAGGATCCTTTCCTGTTAGGTTAGGAAAATGCTGTAAAAGTTCTATCAATAAACAAAACAAAAAAAACAAAACAAAACAACTTACATTACGGAAGATATCCTCTATTGAAAAGCGGTGGGCATCTTTTTTTATTTGCTCAATCAGACGTAGGATGAACAAAGAACCTTTTGTTGGATCTCTCCAGGAAACAGTATCTAAATAAATAAATATAAGGTCAGACACAAAATGACATATTCTTATGGCTTCTAATGCTGACCTGAATATATTCTTACACACTTTGTTTTAAACAAGAAAATTGTTGTACACTTTACTAGGGAATTCAATAAACCTTTTCCTGACAGACTCCATGGCAGCCTTGTGGGTTAACACTGCCTTCTCTCCAATGCTTTAGGAGCCTACTAACATAAATTTGAGCTCACAGCCAGGGACTGCGTTCCTTTTTTGTCCTCCTCATTGGACCTATCCAGGCCTTCAGAGTAGATGCCCTGACAGATCCGTGGAGCTTCAGCAGGGTATATACCTTTCTACTGTTCCCGATCATTCTCAGATTTCTGCAGAGACTACGAGCGGAAGCAGTTGAGATGGTGGTAATAGCTCCTTACTGGCCAAACAGGCCATGGTTTCCCCTCCTGACCCAGCTCAGCTTTCAAGACCCGGTACCTCTTCCCCTCAGGCCGGACCTTTTATCTCAGGGGGCAGTCCTGCACCCTTGCCCGGTGCTATTGAGACTGATGGTTTGGTTCTTGAGAGGGAGGCTGGAAATCCTCGGCTGGGCATCAGGTGTAATTTCCATTTTCGTGAGTTTGAGAAGGGCAAGCACAAATAAGGGGCTACGGGAGAATATGGGCCAAGTTTGTGGAATTCTCATCCTCTACGGGAAGATCATACAGAGATCCGGGAGTACAAGACATCCTAGAATTCTTACAATCTGGTCTAGATCTGGCTCTGTCCATAAGCACCCTAAAGGTTCAAGTCTCAGCCCTGTCAGCCTTCTTCGGAACATCATGGACCGTTCACCCTCTAATCCGACCGGTTCTTCAGAGGGGGCCAAGATTCCCCAAGTGGGATCTCTTTCTTGTTCTCGACTCACTTGCTGGACTTAATACCACAGGAACTGATACGGTTTCTATCATAGATCCTTCCACAAGAGTCGCCTTCCTCGTGGCCATCACATCGGCCAAGAGGGTCTCTGAGATCGGGTCTTTTGACCATAAAGAACCATTCCTGACTTTCTTTCCGGACCGGGTGGTCCTCATCCCTATGCTCGGTTCAAATCCTAAAGTCACGTCAGTGTTCCATGAGGATCAAGAGATTGTCCTGTCTACATTTAGGGCTCCAGGGGCTGTGAAGGCTCATCCACTGGATGTAGGGGAAATACTGAAGGAATACCTCAAAGCTACTTCCTCCTTTAGATGCTCAGATCCACCTGTTTATCCTACACTCCGGCAGTAACAAGGGGAAATGGGCTTTGACCAGAACCATTGCGGCCTGGATCATCCAAACCCTCCAGCAGGCTTATAAGTCTAAGGGCTTGGCTCCTCCGGAGGTGTTGACAGCACATTCAACCAGGGGCATGGCGACATTCTGGGCGGCGGCCCGACACGTGGCTCCAGATGTCATCTGTAGGGTGGCCTCATGGGCCTCCATTAATACTTTCATGTCGCAATATTGCATAGAACCTGCATCCTTATCTTCTGTAAACTTTGGTCTAAGAATCCTGTCAGTTGACAGGGCAAATTAAAGTTTTCCTTGATCAGCCTACGTGTGGGAAATAACTAGCCAAACCACATGGGCGGGTATGCTCATGTGGTTTGGCTAGTTATTTCCCACACGTAGGCTGTCCTGAGATCTGTCAGGAAAACTGAAAATTTTCTACCAAATACTTACTGTAATTTTCCTTTCCTGATGGACTCCATGGCAGACGGAGTTCCCACCCATGGGTCAAGAGTTGCTAGTTACGGAACGCAGTCCCTGGCTGTGAGCTCAAATTTATGGGAGTGGGGTCCTATAGCATTGCAGAGAAGGCGGGGTTAACCCACACATAGCCTGCCATGGAGTCCATCAGGAAAGGAAAATTACGGTAAGTATTTGATAGAACATTTTCCGTTTTCTGACACGTTTCTAACAGTAAGTCCCTTTAAAATTACCTGCGCCTTATTCAGACATGACTTTGGCACAGTTTCGGAAACAGTACCAATACATGTGTCAGATTCAGTAGTTCTTACTACTGCTACTTGAAATACCTGTCACTATAGCTGCAACAGATTAAAAAATAATTGCTGTCAGTTCCCAGATTAGGAAACTAGCAGTAATTAAGACCAACTATGAGCTGACATTCAAAGAGACGCCAGTACTCAGACTGGGGCATGTCTGTGCTAGGAAACTGTCATGAATGTGACAGCTTCTTGAACAGGGTTGCATCCCTGACCCTTATTTATAGCTGTTGGCTAGGAGATTTTCCTGCCGAAAGCCTAATGTACACAAGGAATAACGGCTAATGTCATTAGCAAAATTTGGCAACATAAATATATGGGCTATAATGAGTGACACGGTAGGCAGACCTGATGTCCCAGAGATCCCGATCAGGCTCCACCTGCCTAACCCCATACCCTCCCACTCCCATGCACTGTCAATCACAGGCAGGGCAGACCTGACAGGGAACTAGCTTCTCAGTTCTCCATCAGGCTTTGTCCACTCCATAACAGAACTCCTCAGCTGTTGGTGTGATGGGTGCAGTGGCCAGGGAGGGAGCTCAATGCTGCACCCAAATCTCAGTGTTGATCCATCCTATGACAGAATCATGCACCTGTTCCCAGCAGGTACATGAGTTAAAAATGTACTTTTGAAGTGAATAGGGCTAACACCCTTTGACCAAAGCTTGGCAATACTTGTTGCCAATGCATCAAAACACATGTTATATGTTGATGTGTTTTGATGCGCTGCCATTGACTTCTATGGGTCTCCCAATACACTAAAGTGAAGAAAAAAGTTGACATTTTGTCTACTGCAGCACTGTGATAGAAACAGACACAACTTTTATTATGCATTTTAGCGTGTTAGAATGTGTGCATTAAAACATAACAGTGTAACTGAGCCCAGGGCCATCTTTATTATTGATTGAACCCTGGGCAAAAATTTTCTTGGGCCCTCTTGGTGTCAACCACCCGACGTACGTTTCGTCTCAGGGGGAAGAAACGTACATACGACAACGTCTTTCTGAGACGAAACGTACGTTGTGTGGTGTACCTTGTAGTTGAACGGGTATCTACAAGCCGGCCGGCTACTGTTTTTACTCTGATGTTTTTACCTGCATTCTGATGTAAGTGCAATTTTTACTTTTAATAAAATTTGGTTATATTGATTCACACTATGGTGAGTCTTTTTCCATCCCTCTGGGTTCTGCTTGCTGCTTGCCCCGGATGTCCGCTGGATTGAGCTATCCTGGTTTGCCTTGGTCTTAACTGCGGAGGGGAGCTGTGACTGCATTGATGACCGGATATCGAGTTGATTTACAGGCTCATGCAAGCTTGCCCTCTGGTAAGCGTATTATCTATGTGGTGGTGGATCACATCAAAGGGTGTTATCTGTGTGATTAAGGAGTCTTACTCACCTTACTGACTAATCACTGGATTAATATTCCTGGACTATTATTCATTTTTGACGATTCACATTTTTGTATTTTACAATTTTCATATTTATATTTTGTCATCTTCACTGCTGTTTTGGTATTTAAGTTTTTCTGGGTTTATCACGGACCTTCTTTCACTGGTTCATATATTTTTATATTTTTATATTTTTTTATGTTTTTTGTTTATTAAGCTCAGCTTATTCTTTTCTTTATCTATTGGTTTTTGTGCATATCTCACAATTTTGAGCTGCAGCTATACATATATGCTTTTTTCATTAGTGTTACATTAGGTAGTGCGGTATTTCTTTTGTCTTTTCCACATTCAATTTTAGTTGACTTAAATGATTATATTAGACTAAAATGTACTAGAGATTTTAGTCGACTAAAATACGATGACTAAAATGGGACTAAAACTAAAATGGCATTTTAGTCAAAGACTAAGACTAAAACTAAAACACTTTCATAAGACTAAAATGGGACTACAACTAAAATGCCATTTTAGTCCTAAGACTAAAATTAAATCAAAATTTGTTGCCAAAATTAACACTGGTGCTCAGCTGCTTGTGGATGAGGAGGGTTAACTGATACCTCCTGCTTGTTTACTATTGTATAAGTTGCTTTCATTGTTGCCATTTATTGTATATCACCTGGCATTACTGTCTTTGATGGGGGTGGGCAGGATGGCCCAGAATGTTTATCCTTATATTACTTTTGTATGGGAGGGCGGCACTCTACTGTTCACTGGTCTCTGGCCAATACATTGGCGGAGACCCTGAAGTTGGTATGTCATTGTCGAGGCAGTTATTGTAATTGTTATTATAATTGTTATTGTATTGTTATTGTTTACTGCTGTTTTGTACTTGTCAAATCTTCAAGACGTTTGCAAAAAAAAAAATAAAAATAAGAAAATCTCTTAAATGAAATACAGGGGCATCCATTACTCGATTTTAAAGGAAATCTGTACTTGGCAAAATGTAGAGGCTGCCATTTTTGACACTCCTAAAAATAGCTAGATTTTCATATTTATTTGGAACCAGTGATTCTGAACGTACTGAAGCTACAGACACTTTACTAGTTGAGTCTTGTTCCAGGTCAGCAATGCATCGTAGTCAAGTCAGAAGCTGCTTAACAACTCTGGAGCCTGACACTTTAAATGTTACTTTGCAATGACAGCTCTCATATTTCTAGTTCTACAAATCCACTTTTTTTTTTTTTAAATCAGATCCTTTTTATATGAAAACAGAAGTAACAATTTCATTTTACAACAAATGTATCTCATAACTGAGGGGACACAGATTTATCCATTTTAGCAGCCAGCCGGCTACATAATGTATGTGTTTACACTGTATAAAATGCAAAACTACATGTAAAATAAAGAAGCATTGTCTAACAAAAAAAAAAGTATATCTGATTCCGTAGTTCTTAACTCATTTTATATCGAGCGTGCCCGCATTATATCCTATCTCCCAGCTCCATTCCCAACCCTTAGCAGGGCCAACGAGTGGGGCAAGAGTGCCACTTACACCTAAACAGCGGGGAGTGGTTCACAGTATTTATATATATTAACTGTTGGGTAAAACAAAACAATATATTCAACCACTGCCAATTCAGCTACCACCATATTACGTATATATCCCTTCAGTTTAACTTCTTGATGGAGCACCACCGCACCTTTCCCTTCGGTTACACACACCATCCATATTAATAACAATTTATATGGTTGCATGGACGATGTTGTTGTCCTACCCCCTAGAATTTTATTTTGAACCAGGCATAAGGGACCCAAGCCAGGAACTTCTAGCCATGTATCCCAGATGTTTTCAAACTTCCTTGGGCTACCTCAATGTTTGTACGTCAGTTGCTCCCTTATAAGAGAGTCATTAACGTCAGTAATCCATTCTGTGTGTGTAGGAGGTGTTATCGAGAGCCATTTTATGGCAATACGTTTTCTAGCTACAAATAGTACCCTGAGAATGGCTATATAGGTGTGGGGTGTATATTGTTCCTCATCTAACCAGCCGAGTAGGCAGAGTTTAGGGTCAACTTCAAGTTTAAGTTTCCATATTCTATTAAAGTGGTTGTAAACCCACTTTTTTTACTTCTACCTATAGGTAAGCCTAGAATAAGGCTTACCTATAGGTAGTGGAAATATCTCCTAAACGTGCGCCGTTCAGGAGATATTTCACTTGTAGTCCACCAGAAATTCCAACTGCGCATGCGCGGAGAAGAAACAAAACTAAGTGCCGTTTCTTCCCTAGCCTATGCCGTTAATCGCGGCTCCCGTGCGCATGCGCGGGAGTGAAGTTACGCGGCTCCGGCGAATCACAGAGCCGGAGTCTGCGGCCCAGAAGGAAGAGGGCCAGAAGATGGACGCTGCCCACACAGGGGACATCGCTGGATTCTTTTGCAGGTAAGTGGCACATAATAGGCTAGTATGCGATGCATACTAGCCCATTATGCTTTTCATTTGCAGGCTGCAGTAGCGAGCAAAAGAGGAAGTAAAACCCATCAGGGTTTACTTCCTCTTTAATAGTACTCATCATTGTGGCCCAATATCTTTGCAATTTTGGGAATTTCCATAGCATGTGTACAAGTGTGCCATTGTCCACCAGACAAGAAGGACAAAACGGGTCGTCCCTTCTATGCCACTTGTGTAATTTCTCAGGTGTACGGTAAGTGCGGTGGATAATAAACAATTGGGTAAGTCTTTGAGATGAGAAGAGTGACACTCTAAGTAGAGGTCGACCGATATATCGGCCGGCCGATATATCGGCCGATATTTGGAGTTTTTTACTTAATCGGCATCGGCCGATTGTGCTGATAAAAAAGGCCGATTATAACTTCAGCCGTGACTTGCAAATGACTTCTGTAATAGAAGTTAATGCAAGTTTCCCTAAGTTATCTGTGGAGAGGATTCTCCCCTCCTCTGGGCAGCCTGCCAAGTCTGATAAGAAGATACATTGTATCTCTTTCAGGTTCTTTTTATCAATAGACTGAACTCCGTGGAGAAGTTTTCAGTTTAACCATTTAAAGACTAAATCTTTTCTGACACTTGTTGCTTACAAGTAAAAATCCTGTATTTTCTGCTAGAAAATCACTTAGAACCCCCAAACATTATATATATTTTTTTAGCAGAGACCCTAGGGAATAAAATGGTGATTGTTGCAATATTTTATGTCACACGGTATTTGCGCAGCGGTCTTTCAAACGCAATTTAAAAAAAAAAAATACAGTAATGAATTAAAAAAAAAAAAAATAAGCAGTAAAGTTAGCCCATTTTTTTTCGTCCAAAAGTTTTGATTACCTGTTTTTGTGTATTTATTATTTAAGATAGGGTTTTTTTTTTTTTTTTTTTTAGGTTTTTTTTCTAAATTATACATACAAGTGAACTGATTGGAGGTTTGTTTTGTTTAATGTTTAAATGAAAAAAAATTTCTGTATTACTTAAGGCTGCTTTCACACTGGAGCGGGCAGGCGTTGATGGTAAAACGCTGCTAGTTTTAGCGGCGCTTTACCGTCATTTTAGAGGCGCTATTCGGCTGCTAGCGGGGCGCTTATAACCCAGCTAGCGGCCGAGGAAGGGGTTAAATGCGCCCCTGAAGCACCGCTGCCAAAACGCTTTGCAGGCGCTTCGGTAGCGGTGCGCATTTATTTCAATGGGCAGGAGTGGTGGAGCAGCAGTATACACCGCTCCAAAGATGCCGTTTGCAGGACTTTTTTTTACATCCTGCCAGCGCATCGCCTCAGTGTGAAAGCACTCGGGATCTCACACTGAGACTGCAGGGGAGCCGTTTTACAGGCACTTTACAGGTGCTATTTTTAGCCCAAAAGCGCCTGAAAAACGCCCCAGTGTGAAAGGGGTCTAACTGTTAGATTTTATGAGATGAAGGAAAAAAAGAAAGGGAAAAAAAAAAAATCGGCCAAATATATCGGCCCAAAAAAATCGGCATCACATATCGGCCATCGGCCACCGCGATTTCTAAATATCGGCATCGGCATCGGCCAGAGAAAAACCCATATCGGTCGACCTCTAACTCTAAGTACATTATCAAGTATAGTGGTCCATTCCTCATCTGAAAGATGTCCTATATCATCGCCCCAGCCGGCTCTGCAGTTCAGGGACATAGCTTTAGATACTTGATATATGAGAGAACCATATAAGGAGGATATTTGTCCCTTTTCGGGATGATGATGTAATCAGTTGTGTGAGTATTGTGGGCCTAGTTAGTTCCCAAGTAGAGATTGTAGCTTGTGACGATAGAGCGTGCCTAAGTTGCAAGTATTGGAAGAATAAGGTATTTGGCAGATTAAATTCCACGTGCAGTGATTTGAAGTCTCACAAGAGGCCTCCATGGTACAACTGTGGAATATACACAACCCCACTCCTAGACCAGGCTGAGAAACCCTGTAATTTACGTACTTCTGGGTAGTTTCCGTTGTTCCAGATATGCGACCAGTTAGTGTAGCCTGCATAATGGAAACGTTGTTTGGCTTTATTCCATACTCTGTCTATGAGTATCAGGGTGGAGTAAGATGGTAATTCTTCAAATCTAATTCAAATCTATGAATTAATTCCATAAGGTTTATCAGCGAAGCAGATGTGTCTCCCAGAAAGAGGAGCGCATCTTCTGCGTATAGTGCCAATTTGTCTTCTAGGTCACCTCGTTTAAACCCACATATTTCAGGATTCCCTCTAATGGCTGCAGCCAGGGCCTCTATGGCCAGCGTAAAGGGGACTGGGGACAACCCTGTCTTGCACCCCTGTGCAGATCAAAGGATGGTGATAAGGTGTTATTAATTCTGATACATGCTTTCGGTTCGTTATATAATAGTTTGATCCATGAAATGATTATCTCCCCCAGGTTGAATTTTTCCAACACCCGCCATAAGTAATTCCACTCAACACTATTGAATGCCTTAACGGCATCGAGCGAGAGGATAGCTCTCTGACCCTGATTGTCAGTAGGGAGTTGCATATTCAGATATAGGCGACGAAGTTTGTTTGACGTAAATCGATTAGGTATAAATCCGGATTGATCTGGGTGTACAAGTTTAGTCACCACCTTTGAGAGTCTCATGGCAATGACTTTTGTAAGTCATTTTAAATCTGTATTCAGCAGGGAGATGGGTTGATAGGATTCAGGTTTATCAGAGTCTTTCCCTGGCTTCAAAAAGACCACCACCGCTTCATACATAGAACTCGGCAAAGAATTCAGGGAGTGAGCATCAGTGAGCGTACGGAGTAAGGCTACTTTCACACTGAAGCGTTGCGGGCGCTGGCTGTAAAGTGGCGCTATATTTAGCGCCGCTTTATCGTTGTTTTAGCGGCGCTATTCAGCCGCTAGCGGGGCAGATTTAACCCCCACTAGCGGATGAAAAAGGGTTAAAAAGGGTTTGGAGTGTTGCCCCATTGTTTTCAATAGGAAGGGGCACTTTAGGAGCGGTAAATACACAGCTCCTCCAGCGCTCCAAAGATGCGGCTTGCATGACTTTTTAGACCGCCCTGCAAGCGCACCGCTCCAGTGTGAAAGCCCTCGGGGCTTTCACATTGGAGTGCATTGAGCGGCTCTTTCAGGGCGCTTTGCAGGCGTTATTTTTAGCACTTTAGTGCCTGCAAAGCGCCTCAGTGTGAAAGGGGCCTAACTTCGGTAAGAGTATTTCTCCAATTTTTTTGTATAATTCAATTGGTAAGCCATCGATTCCTGGGGCCTTAGAATTCAGAAACGTGGCCAGTGCGAGTTGTAGCTCCTCAAGAGTGAGAGGTGCATTTAATTGTTTTTTATCTTACCCCCTGGAGCTGCGGAAGTTGAATGCTATCCAGGAAGTCAGACAACTCAGCTGCAGGGTAAGACACCTTTGAGGAGTATATATCCTGAAAGAAGGTACAAAACCCCTTCAGTATGGAAGGGGTGTCTGTAACCACTTGAGTAGGTGATATGGCTGATCTGTGTATGACCTGGAAAGGTTGTTGGGATCTGGCTATCATAGACAGCATATGGCCAGTTTTCTCATCCTCTTCAAAATATGTTTGAGAGGTAAAGAAACTCTTATTATCGGCCTGCTGTTGATGTATAGTATGGTAAAGTTTTTGTGCATCTATCCACTGCCTCTCATGGTCAGGTGTAGGGGCTTGCAGGAATGTTTCTTCAGCTCTATCTACAGCTAGATTGGCATCCCTGGCCCATTGTCTACTCTTGTTCTTAATCATAGCAATGTCTTTAATGCACATACCTCTAATGAAAGTCTTCAGGGTATCTCATACCACACCAGATGCGGCTGAAGGCTTATTATCCAGTAAAAAGTTTCTAATATGAACCTGCATGTGTTCAGTATCAGTAAATAGATGAAGCCAGAATGGGTTCAGCTTCCAATGGACAGATAATCAAACCTTATGGAAATTTAAACTGAGTTGCTGTCAGAAAGGTTACCTGGTTGGGCGCTGGGGCGCGTTGGCGCTCGTGTCCCTGTTCGTGCTGGGGCGCGTGTCCCTGGGGGCGCCGGTGTGTCTGGGCCGGCCGGCCGTGGCGTGCGGGGTGGCGTCCGGGCGTTTGTGCGTACGCGCGTTCGCGCTAGCGCGCATCCGCGTTAGCGCGCGTCCGCCTGCGGGCGTTACCTTTGACATGCCCGGTAGTGTGGGCGTGCACGCCGGTGTCGGGGGCGCGCTCGGGCGCGTGCGGGGGCGCGGCGCGCCTTGGCGAATCGGCGCGCGCACGTGCGCGGCGTTTTGGCGCCAATTAGTCTATTTGAAGCCTGCCTCTGCACTATCCCGGTGCTGCCTGATCAAACAGCTTTGTACCTTGTCCCGTGATCATCTTTGTGTTCCTGTATCCTCGTAGTGTTTACCCGTTGTGACCCGGCTTGCCCTTGGACCCTCCTTGACTGCTGCCTGAACCCGACCCCGGCTTGTTTGACCTCGTTTCTGCCTTATCCCTTGTACCGTTGCTGCCAGCCCGTTGCCGACCTCTGCCTGTGTGTGACCTGCCTGATTAGCTCCTGCTCAGCATCTGCTCTATCCAGCCTGAAGACCTACCGGTTGCTTGCCAGACCACAGTGTTCCAGGACTCTAACTTCAGGCCCTCATACCACTCCGCATTCGCGGGCCTCCTGTCTACTCTACCAGGGGCCCCGAATCGGATACGTAAGGGAGCCTACCCTCTGCCCAAGCGGACTCACCTGTCTGGTAAGTGTGGGACCTGACAGTATCAGGCAGCCATGACTGAGTCCGGGCAGGGGGCCTCCCCCATGGATGAACTATGCAGGCACTTAGCGGGCCTTACGCAAGCTGTTAAAAGTCTACAGGAAGGCTACACCAGACTGGAAGGACAGGTCCAGGCCCTCTCAGCCTCTCCTCCAGGAGCAATATCCAACCCTGCCTCAGCGTCCTCTGTAGTGATGCTCCCACCAGAACCCAGGGTTCCTACACCCGAAAAGTTTTCAGGAGAACGCAGTAAGTTCCGGGCGTTCCGTAATGCATGCGAACTCTACTTTGCCCTACAACCCCGCTACTAAAGTGGGGTTCGTCATATCCTTGCTGACAGGCGAGCCTCAAACCTGGGCCCACCATCTACTGGAGCAAAAGGCTCAATCTCTTGACTCCTTGAGTGACTTCTTCCTAGCCATGTCTCAGCTATATGAGGATCCTCAGCTAACAGCCACGGCAGAAGCCGCCTTGCACTCCCTTCAACAAGGTCGCAGAGCGGCCGAAGATTACGCCGTGGAGTTTGGAGCTCGGACACGGAGTGGAATGACGCAGCCTTGCGTCACCAATATCGGCTGGGGTTGTCGGATCCCCTAAAGGATGAATTAGCGCGAGTAGGGGTACCCCAGACACTAGAGGAGCTAATCAATCTGTCAATTCAAATTGACCGCCGCCTCAGGGAAAGACGCTCTGAGAGATCTGTGAATCACCCACGCCTCACCTGGATGTTGCCCAGGGCCCCTAGTGCCCCGAACCAAGCTCCGCCTGTTTCATCTGCCCCAGCCCAGGAGGTTTCGGAACCCATGCGGTTGGGACTGCTCCGTCCCTCTCTGACTCCTGAGGAGAAGACACGAAGACGCACACTCAACCTGTGCTTGTATTGTGGAGAGCCTGGTCACTTTGCAAGAGCATGCCCCAATAAAAGACGTAAGTGTCTGCCGTCTTCCTCATTGTGTGTGCCTGTCCTACCTAGTACCGGTAACCATTTAACATTCTCCATTGTTTTACAGTTACCTGGAAGGAGCATCCCAGTACCGGTCATCATCGATTCGGGAGCATGCAGTGGATTCATTGATCGGACTTTTGTCGAAACTCACCATATCCCCACTCAAACCAAAGCCCAAGGACTGGCAGTCTTCCTAGCGGATGGTTCCACCCTCCGCTCCGGACCCGTTACCCAAGAAACGGTTCCCTTATTGGCCACCATTGGCCCGGAACATCAGGAACTGTTACGTCTAGATGTCATCTCCTCTCCTCTCTTCCCAGTTATCCTAGGAATACCTTGGCTACAGGCTCACAACCCTAGTATCAACTGGTCTACGGGCAAAATCCAGTTTTCTTCTGAGTATTGTAGACAAAACTGCTTACGGGGGACCTCCCTAACCTCCTCCCAATGCCTGTGCATGGACTCGGAAACTAAGCTCTACCCAGATCTTCCTGAACCTTACCGGGATTTCCTGGACGTGTTTAGTAAAAAGGGAGCAGAAACCCTTCCAGTACATAGATCCTATGATTGCCCAATAGAACTTTTACCGGGTACCGAAGTTCCTTTTGGGAGGATCTTCCCTCTAACTGTGCAGGAGCTGGGCACCTTGAAAACCTATATAGATGAAAACCTGAAGAAAGGGTTCATTCGTCCTTCCACGTCTCCAGCTGGGGCAGGCATCTTTTTCGTGGAAAAGAAGGATCACTCCTTACGTCCCTGCATTGATTACCGGGAGCTTAATAAAATCACTATAAAGAACAGATACCCGCTACCCTTGGTTCCTGAATTATTTCAGAGACTAGGATCTGCTACCGTTTTCACTAAGCTAGACCTCCGTGGGGCCTATAATTTGATCCGCATAAGAGAAGGAGACGAGTGGAAGACAGCCTTTCGTACTCGATTCGGACATTACGAGTATCTCGTCATGCCTTTTGGTCTGTGCAACGCACCGGCAACTTTTCAGCACTTTGTCAACGATGTCTTTCATGACTTACTGGACTTATATGTCATCGTCTACCTGGATGATATCCTGGTCTTTTCTGCCTCCCTGATGGAGCACCGCAAACACGTACGAAATGTACTCTCCCGGCTGAGACAACATGGCCTTTACGCCAAACTTGAAAAGTGTGAATTCGAGCTCCAATCCATCCAGTTCTTAGGCCTGATCATTTCTCCTGATAGCATTAAAATGGATCCACAGAAAGTATCCGCTATTCTGGATTGGCCTGCACCGACTGACAAAAAAAGGAGTACAGCGTTTTATTGGCTTCGCCAATTTCTATAGGAAGTTTATTAAGGGATTTTCTTCAATCATAACTCCTATTACAGAACTTATCAAACAAGGATGCCGGTTCCGCTGGACCCCTAGGGCACAAGAGGCCTTTGAAAGACTCAAAACGCTGTTTACATCAGCCACTATTCTTAAGCATCCCAACCCTGCCTTGCCTTTCGTCCTGGAAGTGGATGCTTCCGAGGTTGCAGTTGGAGCCGTACTGTCACAGAGACAGGGTGCCAAAGCACTCCTGTACCCCGTGGGATTCTTCTCTCGTAAACTCTCTCCGTCCGAGAAAAATTATGACGTAGGTGATCGAGAACTTCTAGCCATTAAGGCAGCTCTGGAGGAATGGCGTTATCTCCTGGAGGGTGCAGCACACCCCATTTTGGTCTACACAGACCATAAGAACTTAGAATACCTAAGAACAGCCAAGAGATTAAAACCCCGGCAGGCCAGATGGGCACTTTTTTTTTCACGATTTGTTTTCCACATCACTTACAGACCCGGATCCAAGAATGTCAAATCTGACGCCCTTTCCCGAATGTTTCTCGAATCGGAAAGAACCCTGTCCCCAGACACCATTCTCCCCTCTGGAAATTTCCTAATTCTACAGGAGGACTTGATTTCTCAGATCAGACGAGCTTCCTTGGGAATGCCTCCACCTGCTGAAGCCTGTACCAAGGATGGGCTGTTTTGGGTCAAGAATAAGATTGTGGTTCCTGAGGAGCTAAAAGTACGAGTGCTAAGCCTGTGCCATGATCACAAGCTTGCGGGTCACTTCGGCACACGGAAAACAGCTGACCTTGTCCAACGCACCTTTTGGTGGCCTCACCTTGCCAAGGATTGCAAAGAATATGTGGAGTCCTGTAACACGTGTGCCAGAAACAAGACTAGCCGGACAAGAGCATGGGGCCTGTTGAAACCATTACCAGTCCCAGACAGACCTTGGGCCATGATTTCAATGGACTTTATCGTTGAGCTCCCACCATCAGAGGGTTTTTCATCCATTTTTGTCGTAGTAGACAGGCTGTCTAAAATGGCTAATTTTCTCCCCATGAAGGGCACCCCTTCAGCCATGGAGACCGCCTCCATCTTTATTAAAGAAATCGTCAGACTACATGGAGTCCCGACCAGTATAGTCTCAGACAGAGGTGTCCAGTTTACCTCCAGATTTTGGAGGGCCCTCTGTGGCGCCCTTGAGATCGAGTTGTCCTTTTCTTCGGCCTACCACCCTCAGTCTAACGGACAAACCGAGAGGACAAACCAGACCTTGGAGCAATACATCCGCTGTTTCTCTGCATTCTCCCAGGATGACTGGGCTTCCTTGCTTCCCATCGCAGAATTTTCATATAACAACTCACTACATTCAGCAACTAATCAGTCTCCGTTTTATGCCAATTATGGTTTCCACCCATCCTTCTTGCCTGGAGCACTTCCTGAATGCCCTGTTCCTGCAGTATCCGAAACCTTGGATTTTTTCTCCAACAACAACAAATTGCTGCAGGAAACCATGACCAAGGCTCAGGAAGACTACAAGAAGATCTTTGACAGAAAGAGACGGGGGGAACTTGTCCTTGAACCTGGCAATTCTGTCTGGCTGTCCACCGCTAATCTCAAGTTAGCATGCCCATCCAGGAAACTGGGTCCCAAATACCTGGGTCCTTTCTTGATCAAAAGGAAGATCAACAATGTGGCATATGAACTGGATCTTCCCAACTCCTTGAGGGTACACCCAGTGTTCCACGTGTCCCTCCTGAAGCCGGTCACCCCCAATTTCTTTCCTGGTCGCAGTATTGGCCCACCCAAACCTATTGTGGTTGATGGCGAAGAGGAGTTCGAAGTGGAGGCAATTCTAGATTGCAGAAGAAGGCACAACCAAGTGCAATATCTGGTAAAATGGAAGGGCTATGGGCCCGAAGATAATTCGTGGGAGCCGGAAAACAATTTACATGCTAAAGAACTTCTGCAATCCTTTAAAACCTCTCATTCCTCGAAGATGGCCCAGCTGGGCATCCGGAGTCTGCCCTTGAGGAGGGGGCACTGTCAGAAAGGTTACCTGGTTGGGCGCCGGGGCGCGCCGGGGCGCGCCGGGGCGCGTTGGCGCTCGTGTCCCTGTTCGTGCTGGGGCGCGTGTCCCTAGGGGCGCCGGTGTGTCTGGGCCGGCCGGCCGTGGCGTGCGGGGTGGCGTCTGGGCGTTCGTGCGTACGCGCGTTCGCGCTAGCGCGCGTCCGCGTTAGCGCGCGTCCGCCTGCGGGCGTTACCTTTGACATGCCCGGTAGTGTGGGCGTGCACGCCGGTGTCTGGGGCGCGCTCGGGCGCGTGCGGGAGCGCGGCGTGCCTTGGCGAATCGGCGCGCGCACGTGCGCGGCGTTTTGGCGCCAATCAGTCTATTTGAAGCCTGCCTCTGCACTATCCCGGTGCTGCCTGATCAAACAGCTTTGTACCTTGTCCCGTGATCATCTTTGTGTTCCTGTATCCTCGTAGTGTTTACCCGTTGTGACCCGGCTTGCCCTTGGACCCTCCTTGACTGCTGCCTGAACCCGACCCCGGCTTGTTTGACCTCGTTTCTGCCTTATCCCTTGTACCGTTGCTGCCAGCCCGTTGCCGACCTCTGCCTGTGTGTGACCTGCCTGATTAGCTCCTGCTCAGCATCTGCTCTATCCAGCCTGAAGACCTACCGGTTGCTTGCCAGACCACAGTGTTCCAGGACTCTAACTTCAGGCCCTCATACCACTCCGCATTCGCGGGCCTCCTGTCTACTCTACCAGGGGCCCCGAATCGGATACGTAAGGGAGCCTACCCTCTGCCCAAGCGGACTCACCTGTCTGGTAAGTGTGGGACCTGACAGTTGCACTGGGGAATGGTCAGATAGGCCCCTGGCCAGGTATGTTACCACAGGGTCATAACAGTGAGTCATGACATTCCCCAGCGCAAAATCTATACGCGATAGCGTAGAGTTGGTCAATGAATGGCAGAAGAATTGGGCCCTGAGAGGAAACTTACATCTCCAGAGATCCATCAACCCAAGTTCAGCTATAAATGTAGTTAAGGCAATAATTGTTCTGGTACCCTGCGGGCAGTATTTTTTGTGTACATCAAGTGAGGTATAGTCGCTGTTATAGTCGCCTAAAACATACACTGGGAGCTGGGGATGCCTAGCCAAAAACCTAGACAAAAATTGTAGTACTACTAACGTAAAAGGTGGGGGCACATAAACACTAGCAATTACACAAGCATGAGATTCCCACATACCCATCAGAAAAATGAATCTGCCCTCAGAGTCTATTTGGGCATGGAGTTTAGTGAGTGAGGCAGTCCTAGAGAATAATATACTAACCCCTCTAGTGTACCTGGTGTGCACAGAATGATATTGTACAGGGTATTTAGACATATCTTTTAGATTGGTAGTGTCACGAGTTTCCTGTAAGCAAAAAACAGCGGGAGCCTACTGTGAGAGAAAAGTAAATACTGCAGTCCTCTTTTTAGGATCATGCAAGCCTCTAACGTTCCAGGAGAGGATCGAGTCTACCTGTTTACCCATTTAAAAAAGATAGATGTGAAAAAGTTCCCAACCAATGTGGGTCCGGTCTATGGACGGGGGACCCGGAGGTCCGGTCAAGCAGTTTACCATGATGGCTCGTGTGCAGGAGGCACTCCATGTGGCTGGCATCAGTCATCTCACTCTGGAGCACAGAGTCATGTGGTAGAGCAGTGCTGGAAAATGATCTGCAGAGGTAGAGCCCACCCAACCAGGGCTGAAAAACAACAAAAAATAAATAAACAGTCTTCCAACCAAGAAAGTTCCCATTGGAAAGCCTTCCAACTGTGACCCGCAGGGCTATGTGAGGGGAGACAAGTGAGGGCCAGGACCTTGTGCTGTGAAGCCAAGTACACAAGTTGCTGGTAAGCGATGTATTAAACCAGCAAATCCAAAGTGTTCCTCTTTGAACTCCATTGTTAGTATGGTGAGCAAACAGATTGGAAGGTTAACGCATGATTCTAGCTTGGGCCATCATCTCGAGCAGCCGCTCGCAGGTGTCGCTCATGACGATCAAGCCAGTTGGTAGCTATAGCTGGGTTTTCAAAAACGTTTACAGAACCATCTGTTGCTATATGTAGTTTGTCCGGCTAAAGCATGGAATACATCACTGATATTGCTCCCAAGCGTTTCTTTACTTCAACGAATCTAGCCCTCTGCTTTTGGACTGCTGCTTAGAAATCCGGATACATAGATACTTTGGTGCCCTGTATTTCCAGATTAGCCTTTTGTCTAGCCACGTGAAGGATAATATCTCTATCTTTATAGTGTAAGAGTTTCAGCAGGAAAGGTCTATCATTGCCCCCTGGTGGCGGTGGGCGAGAGGGCACCCTGTGAGCTCTTTCCACAGAGAAAAATGGAGTGAGGTTATTTTTACCAAACGTGTCAGCTAGCCAAGTTTCAATGAAGTCAACAGGGATCTTCCCTTCAGATTTTTTAGGCATGCCAACTATGCGGATATTACTCCGTCTCAGCCTGTTTTCCATGTCTTCTACTCTGGCCGCTGTGTCTGTCATTTTAGCAGCAGTCGTTTGAACATCTTGCAAAAGTGGAGGCAGCTCATCCTCTATGGAGTTCGCCCCCTTTCTCTGATCTTTTGCATGTCATATCTAATTTGCAGTATACCTTTCATGCTTCTAACTTCTGTGGACAATTAAGTGAGTGAGGAGGCATAGGTATAGACTGCAGTAAGGATGTCCTGCAGAGAGGGTTCTCTATGCTCAGGGTCAGAGGGGTCTGCTATTCCAGGAGGAGGGAGGGGAGACAAGAGGGTACTCACTGTGATTCCATGTGCTGCCGACGTTGCATGCTGTTCCATGTGCTGCTGTTTCACAGTGGGGCTGTTTTTTGCCGCTTTTGCTGCATACGATGTATGTGGCTGCTGCATTGATTTCTGGCCACCCGGATCACGGGCATACTTCTCCAGCATGGACGTGGCTGACCTGCAGCGGTCCTTCGCTGTGCGCTGCTGGAGTAGGGATCCGCCATGTTGGATCTGCGGCTCAGCATGCAGGCTCTCCTCCTGCCTTCTAGTCATCCCTGCCTTAGGTAGATTTCGACCGGGAGTCGCAGTAGGGGTAGCTCCACACTGGGAGCGGAGTGTCCATTCGTTTTCTTCCCATCAAATATCATGTATCACCATGCATATATACTACATACTGCAAAAAATGTCCTCAACATATGCATTAATACTACAGCATACTAGATGTCCTTAGTGGGTGATCATTTCTGTGCAATGACGTTAGGTACTACCAAAAACTATTTAAAGTGCTAGTGTTACAAAATTTCAAAAAATGTGCAATGTGCCAATATTACTTAGTGACCATCAAAATATCACATATCAACATGCATATGTACTACATAGTGCAAAAAAAGTCCTCAGCATATGCATAAACACCACAGTACACTGGATGTCTTCAGTGAGTGATCACTTCTGTGCAATGACGTTCCTTTTTTCAGTATATTGTGCTCCTAATTCACCACTTATCGTGACTTCACCACCACCTCATGCAATGGCCATTCACCAGATGTAATAAGAATAAGCACCTTTGGTTCATTAAGGATAACCAATCCGTTTGTGATGGGTCCAATAGCAGCCTTTCCAAGCAATATATTAGTACCTCTTGCTCTGTTCAGTGCTCATAAAGACATATGGCTAGCCATCATGGTATAGTATGTAACTTAATTTTATTAAAAAAGTTAAAAACATAGTTAAACTCGCATGTTATGGTGCCCTTGAGCCGGCATCTTTTCTGGAACTTGGAAGAACGTAACAAAAATCAGGTCCTGCCGATCTATCAGGTGCAGTGCAAAGCTGTGGTGCCTTCGGGTCTGGAACAGAGAAACTTTTCTAGGTAGTAGGTGATTGCTGGGTAATGTGTTTCGGAGGGGTCTCCTCTTTTGTCAGGCATCAGGTGTCCACAAATTTTCAGACACAGAGTGTATATGTGGTGGGCCATCATCTCGAGCAGCCGCTCGCAGGTGTCGCTCATGACGATCAAGCCAGTTGGTAGCTATAGCCGGGTTTTCAAAAACGTTTACAGAACCATCTGTTGCTATACGTAGTTTGTCCGGCTAAAGCATGGAATACATCACTGATATTGCTCCCAGGCGTTTCTTTACTTCAACGAATCTAGCCCTCTGCTTTTGGACTGCTGCTTAGAAATCCGGATACATAGATACTTTGGTGCCCTGTATTTCCAGATTAGCCTTTTGTCTAGCCACGTGACGGATAATATCTCTATCTTTATAGTGTAAGAGTTTCAGCAGGAAAGATCTATCATTGCCCCCTGGTGGCGGTGGGCGAGAGGGCACCCTGTGAGCTCTTTCCACAGAGAAAAATGGAGTGAGGTTATTTTTACCAAACGTGTCAGCTAGCCAAGTTTCAATGAAGTCAACAGGGATCTTCCCTTCAGATTTTTTAGGCATGCCAACTATGCGGATATTACTCCGTCTCAGCCTGTTTTCCATGTCTTCTACTCTGGCCGCTGTGTCTGTCATTTTAGCAGCAGTCATTTGAACATCTTGCAAAAGTGGAGGCAGCTCATCCTCTATGGAGTTCGCCCCCTTTCTCTGATCTTTTGCATGTCATATCTAATTTGCAGTATACCTTTCATGCTTCTAACTTCTGTGGACAATTAAGTGAGTGAGGAGGCATAGGTATAGACTGCAGTAAGGATGTCCTGCAGAGGGGGTTCTCTATGCTCAGGGTCAGAGGGGTCTGCTATTCCAGGAGGAGGGAGGGGAGACAAGAGGGTACTCACTGTGATTCCATGTGCTGCCGACGTTGCATGCTGTTCCATGTGCTGCTGTTTCACAGTGGGGCTGTTTTTTGCCGCTTTTGCTGCATACGATGTATGTGGCTGCTGCATTGATTTCTGGCCACCCGGATCACGGGCATACTTCTCCAGCATGGACGTGCCTGAGCTGCAGCGGTCCTTCGCTGTGCGCTGCTGGAGTAGGGATCCGCCATGTTGGATCTGCGGCTCAGCATGCAGGCTCTCCTCCTGCCTTCTAGCCATCCCTGCCTTAGGTAGATTTCGACCGGGAGTCGCAGTAGGGGTAGCTCCACACTGGGAGCAGAGTGTCCATTCGTTTTCTTCAGGGATATACACTCACGACAGGATGAATTGTATCAGGATACCGGAGCCGATTTGAGGCACGTCTGCTCACATGTCTGTCCAAGCCACGCCCTCTACAAATCCACTTTAAGTAATACTCTTCTATAGCTGTTATTTTTTTTTTTTTACATGTAGCCTCCATTGGGGATTTTTACACCTTCTGATAACATATTCTACAGGAACCTAAATATCTCTGAGCATCAGAGAGAACAAGTGAGTACAGGTTGCCAGGAGAAAGTGGGGGGACCAGGGGTAAGGTAAGTAACAATGCTAAGTACCCTAGGAAAATGAACATTTAACTTGTTGGAGGTGCCCCACTGCAAGAATATTTTTTTAAATATTTCCAGAGTTCAGCTTTAAGAAGACTGGGTACCTGGCGTAGTAGAACAAAAGCAGATAAAGTCAGTTTCCTTCTGAAGCATTCGCATGGCATCATGTTCCAAGGCATCATCTTCCAAATTTTCTTCAACATCACTAGGGGGGGCACAAGTACTGTCCGATACCAATGCCAGACTACGTTCACCTGAGATGAAAAAAAAAAAAAAAGAAAATAAGCCACTTCCTAACGTACAATAACTCTATATTTCAGTTATCTGATGAATTGCACTGCTGAAGAATAAAAAAAGATAGGGTCTTAGGGTCAGTCACTTGCAGTGAATGTTTGGTAAATTCACATTCATTACGTTATTGCTTGGAGGTGGGTAGGGGGCGGAGACAAAGGTGGACTCAGAAGGGGGGAGTTCCTGCACCTACTTTCTGAGAAAAAAAGCCCTGTTCAGAGGTAACACGATATGCTCACGATACACTTTTTTATATATTTGGTCAGATCCCATTAACAATTGCATTATCCTCTGACTTTTGGTAAATTTTGAAGTTTTAGGTGAAGTCCCCAAAATTAAAATAAAGGGATACATTATATAGCCAGAAATTAGAGGACATCTGACCAACACTTAATGGCCAAAAGTATGTGGACAACCCCCCAAATTAGACAATTGTGTGCATGCCCTTTTCTTTCCCAGATCGCCTGTGTGCCTGTGCACAAAGACAGGTTCATAAAGATATGCCTTAATTAGTTTAATGTGGAGTTCTGACCTCAACCCTATTGAACATCTTTGACATGTATTAAAACACAGATTGTGACCTAGGGCTTCTAACATCACTACCTAATCTCACAAATGCTCTTTTGACTGAATAGGCTCTCTTACCGGAAGACACACTGTAAAATCTTGGAAAAGCCTTCCTAGAAGTGCCAAAAAAGGTATGTGTGTTGGGGGGGTTGAACTGCAAATGAATGCTCATGGTAAAAAGGGAGAAAAGAGGCGCACCAACCTGTATGTAATAAATGAATGAGAAAAAGGCAAGAATGACAGGTACTTACAGTAATGACTGTATAATCGTCATCTGAACAGATGTGCTACTGGCGCAAAACTAAAAATATACTAGTTTGCTGCAATCATGTAAGCCTACACAAAAATGGTAGAGTATCAATAATATAATATAAAAGTGGATTGTGCTAACTTCTGTGTATGAAACCACTGCTGAAATATAGAATATCTATCCTTGGTAACGTGCTTTTCTATATCAATTAATATTGTGTCAAAGATATGCTGTCCACATAGTGTTACTAGTGACAAAATAATATTCCAAGAAGCTACCAAAAAACTGTTTAAAGTGCTAGTGCTAAAAAATATAACAAAATATTAAAAAATGTGCAATGTGCCAATATTACTTAGTGCCCATCAAATATCATGTATCACCATGCATATATACTACATACTGCAAAAAATGTCCTCAACATATGCATTAATACTACAGCATACTAGATGTCCTCAGTGGGTGATCACTTCTGTGCAATGACGTTAGGTACTACCAAAAACTATTTAAAGTGCTAGTGTTACAAAATTTCAAAAAATGTGCAATGTGCCAATATTACTTAGTGACCATCAAAATATCACATATCAACATGCATATGTACTACATAGTGCAAAAAAAGTCCTCAACATATGCATAAACACCACAGTACACTGGATGTCTTCAGTGAGTGATCACTTCTGTGCAATGACGTTCCTTTTCAGTATATTGTGCTCCTAATTCACCACTTATCGTGACTTCACCACCACCTCATGCAATGGCCATTCACCAGATGTAATAAGAATAAGCACCTTTGGTTCATTAAGGATAACCAATCCGTTTGTGATGGGTCCAATAGCAGCCTTTCCAAGCAATATATTAGTACCTCTTGCTCTGTTCAGTGCTCATAAAGACATATGGCTAGCCATCATGGTATAGTATGTAACTTCATTTTATTAAAAAAGTTAAAAACATAGTTAAACTCGCATGTTATGGTGCCCTTGAGCCGGCATCTTTTCTGGAACTTGGAAGAACATAACAAAAATCAGGTCCTGCCGATCTATCAGGTGCAGTGCAAAGCTGTGGTGCCTTCGGGTCTGGAACAGAGAAACTTTTCTAGGTAGTAGGTGATTGCTGGGTAATGTGTTTCGGAGGGGTCTCCTCTTTTGTCAGGCATCAGGTGTCCACAAATTTTCAGACACAGAGTGTATATGTGGTGGGACGCCCTCATTGTTCATTCATAGTTGTTGGGAACAGCTTACTTATTTTCAGGCATTAGGCTGCACATTTAAAGTGCAGATGCATGAGTTATGTATGTGAAGAAACAACGCACATTGGTAAAATCACTTTGGGATTGATATCTTTAAACTGCAAACCAAAGTATTGAGGCACTGATCTACCATTTTTTAACCTACCATACCCTAATCTGTTTTTTGAGGATTACTGCTAAAGCAGCAATTTTACTTACTTCCACGACAGGCCTGAATAATGATAATTTTTGGTTTATCTCGCAGTACACGGCAGTTCTTATTGTTGAATGTAGAGAAGATCTCATCAACATGTAGCGCATTTATTGCCCCCTCTTTAGATTCTTGGCTGTCAGTCCCACAGATAACATCTCTTTGACCATGAGACATAAATACTAGGAACGTGCTATCCGAAGTCATATGTTTCTCCTCAGCAGCAAAATCTTTCATTGTTTCCCGCATCTCCTGAAAGAATATCATATAGGAATAGTTAAGAAAAGGTTAAGGAAAAAAAATACCACATCTTTGATCTCACAGGGTTTCATGTATAAAAACTGAAGGAAATGAAAGCAAAACTCAAAACTTTTGGAGAAAAAAAAAAACACACCTAAAATTACATTTGGTGTGGTAATAAATTATTATTATTATTTTTTTTTTTTACTTGTTCTTGTTTTTGTGCTATTGTGAAACAAATGTAATGTTGCCTGAACATCAGTTTTATAAAGTAATTATCACTGCACTGGAATCTGTATATTGGAAAATGAAAACAGTTCATTTTATAGGCAAAATATGTATGCTGCTCCGGGTGGGTCCGCCACACACTCCCTTTTACCTCCTGTGTATTCAGGTGCAGGCACTGCTCTACCAGCCATATGGAACAAGTGCAATAGGATCCAAAGGGTAGCACACTTGAAAACTGCATCCATTTTATTCATAATCTTCAAAAGGCCATATACAACAAACGTAGACATCAGAATTAAGGAAACACCGCCAGCATGTTTTGCACTGCTAGGGCTTATTCATGACTAATGCGTTGACTGTGTTTCCTTGCTCCCAAGATGTCTACGCTTGCTGTATATGGCGTTTTGAAGATTATGATTAAATTGGATGCAGTGTGCAGCCTATTGGATCCTATTGAACTAATTACCTATAACATTTTCTTTTAATAAAGCACCAGATTTATTTATTTAGTATTAATCCCAGAGGTGGTGTCCAGGTTGTGTCATTGTAAAATAAGAAATCAATTATTGAGAGCAGCCTTTTTCATCCAGGGTTTCTCTACCTTGGCTGCATAGTTCCCATTACCAATGTCACTTAGCAGAGCCAGTGGCATTGCACAAATGCAGCCTCTCCTTTCACTTTTCTGCCCTTTAAAGTACAGGGCATGCTTCCCCTATGACCATCAATGTGAAGGAGAACTACACTAACCATCAATGTATGGGGCAGTCTTCCCAATCACCAGCAATGTAAAGAAACACTATTTTTTTGTTTGAAAAACACATTCTGCATTTCCTACCAGTACAACCACCCACTTTTTTCTAGTACAAATTCCAAACTGTAATTGTTAGTGAAAATAATGTATACAGCAACAAAAGGTGTAAAACTGATCTGCTCTGAGTGTCAATGATCGACTACAGGCAGCCATTACCCATCTCCTGAAAGTTGTGCCAATTCCAAGGCAGACCTATCATTGTGTACAATGCTGCACAGGTGTGTTCTGCTCTGGAGCTAGCAACAATCCAGGATTTCAAGCAATGATGGTCTCAAAAACTTGATTTGTGCAATCTAACAGCTCAGTTTTGCCATGTAACAGCTGTCCTAACAGGCTGTCTGTAAAGTGTAACTTTAGCTTAAAGGAAAAGTACCCCACTGTGGGTGGTACACAGTATGCTTTAATTTTCAGAGAGCAGAAAGTTAAGATGGTATAAATATCTCCCCAGAACCTACGCCAGAAGATCCATTGACTCGCTGATGGCAGTGTGTTCAAAGTGAGCAGTGTGAATAAGACTCCATGCCCTCTTAGGGGATAACCCTTACATTTAGGCATATACAGGTAAAAGCCAGTAAATTAGAATATTTTGAAAAACTTGATTTATTTCAGTAATTGCATTCAAAAGGTGTAACTTGTACATTATATTTATTCATTGCACACAGACTGATGCATTCAAATGTTTATTTCATTTAATTTTGATGATTTGAAGTGGCAACAAATGAAAATCCAAAATTCCGTGTGTCACAAAATTAGAATATTGTGTAAGGGTTAAATTTTGAAGACACCTGGTGCCACAAACTAATCAGCTGATTAACTCAAAACACCTGCAAAGGGCTTTAAATGGTCTCTCAGTCCAGTTCTGAAGCCTACACAAACATGGGGAAGACTTCAGATTTGACAGCTGTCCAAAAGGCGACCATCGACACATTGCACAAGGAGGGAAAGACACAAAAGGTTATTGCTGAAGAGGCTGGCTGTTCTCAGAGCTCTGTGTCCAAACACATTAATAGAGAGGCAAAGGGAAGGAAAAACTGTGGTCAGAAAAAGTGTACAAGCGATAGGGATCACCGCGCCCTAGTCAAGATTGTGAAAAAAAACCCATTCAAAAATGTGGGGGAGATTCACAAGGAGTGGACAGCTGCTGGAGTCAGTGCTTCAAGATCCACCACCAAGAGACGCTTGAAAGACATGGGTTTCAACTGCCGCATACCTCGTGTCAAGCCACTGTTGACCAAGAAACAGCGCGAAAACCGTCTCACCTGGGCTAAGGAAAAAAAGAGCTGGACTGCTGCTGAGTGGTCCAAAGTCATGTTTTCTGACGAAAGCAAATTTTGCATTTCCTTTGGAAATCGAGGTCCCAGAGTCTGGAGGAAGACAGGAGAGGCACAGGATCCACGTTGCCTGAAGTCTAGTGTAAAGTTTCCACCATCAGTGATGGTTTGGGGTGCCATGTCATCTGCTGGTGTCGGTCCACTCTGTTTCCTGAGATCCAGGGTCAACGCAGCCGTCTACCAGCAAGTTTTAGAGCACTTCATGCTTCCTGCTGCTGACCTGCTCTATGGAGATGGAGATTTCAGGTTCCAACAGGACTTGGCGCCTGCACACAGCGCAAAATCTACCCGTGCCTGGTTTACGGACCATGGTATTTCTGTTCTAAATTGGCCAGCCAACTCCCCTGACCTTAGCCCCATAGAAAATCTGTGGGGTATTGTGAAAAGGAAGATGCAGAATGCCAGACCCAACAACGCAGAAGAGTTGAAGGCCACTATCAGAGCAACCTGGGCTCTCATAACACCTGAGCAGTGCCAGAAACTCATCGACTCCATGCCACGCCGCATTAATGCAGTAATTGAGGCAAAAGGAGCTCCAACCAAGTATTGAGTATTGTACATGCTCATATTTTTCATTTTCATACTTTTCAGTTGGCCAACATTTCTAAAAAATCCCTTTTTTGTATTAGCCTTAAGTAATATTCTAATTTTGTGACACACGGAATTTTGGATTTTCATTTGTTGCCACTTCAAATCATCAAAATTAAATGAAATAAACATTTGAATGCATCAGTCTGTGTGCAATGAATAAATATAATGTACAAGTTACACCTTTTGAATGCAATTACTGAAATAAATCAAGTTTTTCAAAATATTCTAATTTACTGGCTTTTACCTGTATATGAGCTAGACCAGTTCAAAAATCATAGATATCCCCATCTAAAAAGTGCACTTAGGAAATTAAATTTACTTGGCATAGAAACAATGTAAAACTGTGAATTTAGACTAAAGCACACCAAAACACTTGCCAAAGGCCTAAAATAAAAAAATGTATAGTGAATTACCTGCACGGTCAGGTTGGTTTTTTTTACAACTTTGTATCCAAGCCCTTCCAACAGTTTCTCCATCCCATCCACATCACACTCTGCTCCATTTCTTAGGGTACAGTGTTCAAACTTGACATTACAAATGATCAAAGCAAGACGTGTACGCTCCTCCCGAGGCTTAATAGAGTAAATCTAAAGAAAGCCAACATTAAAATAGAGGTTTGAAAATACCATTTGCAAAAGTTAAAACGTTTAGACTTATTATTGCCAAAATTCTTGAACATCCAATTCAGATTTTAGCCCCCCCAATGTTCAACAGCAATAATAATCTGTCTATATCTACTTGAAACTGTACCCCTTATGAATATTATTATATTAATACTGTCTCATGAAAACAGGACATGTACTGTATGACAAAAGGAAATTTGGAGAGAATGATCAGGTCCATAAAGGCTTATTTGGAATATCTTACTTGTCATTATTAGTGGTCAAGTGCATAAGAGAAATACAACTTACCACCCTAAACATTCTCATAGTCATCTTGCTTAATACAACAACACAAAGCTGTCATAAGCAGCAGATGTCAGTATAAAACACACCATATATGAAAGAAAATGGTACATCAAAACATTAGGTCGAACCCAACAAAAAGCAAGTGTGCCCTGTGCTGCCAGAGACAAACTGTGGTCAGTCAGTAGGGATTTCTTGCATGTAGCCCAACATGTTTTTTGGAATGAACAATGTGTATTCCTTCATCAGGGAAAGTTATAAAAGAATAAAAGCATGTCAATGTTTAACTTTCAATTTTGACTGGGGTGTACCTATAACTGTAGGGTATCTTTGCATTTGAATTAAAAATCAAAAAAATAAAAACAACTTTAAGGCTGCTTTCATATTGAAAGCGCCGGCTGTTAGCGGTAAAGCGTTCCAAAGAAGGGGTTAAAAACGCCCACATTGCGGCTCTTCCGAAGTGCTTTTCAGGAGCTTTGGAAGCGCTGCCCAGTCATTTCAATGGTCAGGATGTGTTGTATACAGCGCTCCCAAACCGCCCCAAAGATGTTGCTTGTAGGACTTTTCCTAACATCCCGCAAGCGCACCGTCCCAGTGTGAAAAGACACACTGAAATGAATGGGAGGTGGTTTTCAGGTGCTATTTAGGGGCTATTTCTAGTGCTAAAATGCCTAAAAAAACCCTCAGTGTGAAAGGGGTCTAAGGTAGCCAAACCAATGTTAAGGTAGACATAGAATGGCATCTAGAAGATCCAACTTCAGCATGATCATTCTGTAGAACAAGTATGTCATTAACAGGTAAAATGGCACTGGCCTGGTATACATGTTTTGTGCCCCAGGGAGACACTTCCAGTATAACACGGAGAAGACAATAGAAATCAGTGAAGAAATGCTTCCTATGGTCTGATTCACACCTATGCAGGTTGCATATTCCAGGTGCATTTTGTATTTTTTAATACACATTTTTGATTCATTACAATCCTTGGCCCTTTCCATAAAATGCAGAGATGTGAACTACATCCGTAGGAAACCATGTTAAATGGACTGTAGTGTGTTTATGCAAAACTGAAAATGCACTAAAAAATGCATAGGTGTGAACCAGGCCAAAGCAATCAATTCTAAGAATGTTTTTGCTGAACTGTGTTTGCAACCGTTGGAGGTAACCCAAAATCATAATTGTTTCCCAATCTGATCATTATCCGCCAGATCATCTGGTGCCAGTGGTTATCTTTGCTGTAAGTAACAAACATAACACAACTGTATCATGGCTGGAATATAAGGCGTCCCCTCACTAAAGTATAAATAATTAATGTGCAAATTTTCATGTCTGGAATTTTTGTTTCTCTGAAATGCTTGTTACTATCTGCTACTTAAAATGATTGAGCAACTTTACTTTGAATTTTAGGTTTTGTATACAAACTAGCATAGCTTATACAATTTATATTTGCTCTTGTGGCATCTATCAACTTAAAATATGACACCTACAGGCTAATTTAATAAATTGTGGAAGGAGCTAAGCACTATGCGCAACATGAATAACTACCAATATAAATTCACTTTACTGAAGATAGACAAGAACAAGATGGTTCTGATTAGTTGTTATGGATACTGTCCTTTTTTTTAGCCCTTATTCACATTGAATGCAGCTTTGAAATTGTGCGACTATCTGAAATCACAAGATTTCAAAGCCGCATTTCAGTGCGACTTCAGGGGCGACTTGAAAGACATCTGTGTAGCTTCATGCACAGATGTCTATTGAAGTCGCACCTGACATCTGCTAAAGTAGTGCAGGAACTACTTTTGCAAATTTGCTGCGCCGCACCGATTGGATGGGTGCCATTTCTGACAATAGGCTGCGACCTGTCATGCGATTTCACCTGTCAAATCGCATGACAAATCGCTCCAATATGAATGAGGGCTTAGTGCTTTGGCCCTTGTAGAGTTTATTTAATAAGCTTGTCAGTGTTATAATCATCTTCAATATTTATACATACGTGATCCCGTTCTTCGGTGGAAATTCTCTCATATTCCTCCTTTGAACACAGCGTGATGCCATTAATGGCTAAAAATCAAATGATTAAAAAACATTAGTAAATGCTTACAATTCATATCGCCCTACTGCCTAACAGGATTAAGATACCTTTTAGGATTTTTTATAAAGTAAATGCTGTAAACTACTTGAGTAGTAGTGAGAAATTAACATTCTGCACGCCCCAATTCATGCACCTTCACACCTCAGATCACTTTCCCCCCTGCACATCTGCCTCACCTCTGTACCCCCCTGCTCATCTGTCCCGCCACTGTAACCCCCTGTACATCTGCCCCACCACTGTACTACCCTGCTCTTCTGTCCCATCACTGTAACCCCCTTCTCATCTGCCCCACCACTGACCCGCCTGCACATCTGTCCCACCACTGCAACCCCCTGCTCATGGGTTCCACCAAAATAACTCCTTTCTCCTCTGCACCCCTCTGCACATCTGCCCCACCTCTGTACCCCCCTGATCCTCTGCCCCACTGCTGTAACCCCCTGCTCATCTGTCCCACCAATGTACCTCCTTTCTCCTTTGCCCGCCACTGTACCCCCCTGTACATCTGTACCACCTCTGTACCCCCTGCTCTTCTGCTCAACCACTGTAACCCCCTGCTCATGCGTTCCATCAATGTACCTCCTTCCACTTCTGCCCCACTGCTGTACCCCCCTGCTCTTCTGTCTCACCACTGAACCCCCTTCTCATCTGCCCCAACACTGAACCCCCACGCTCATCTGTCCCACCACTGTAACCCCCTGCTCATCTGCCCCATCACTATACCCCCCTGCTTTTCTGTCCCACCGCTGAACCCCCCCACTCATCTGTCCCACCACTGTAACCCCCTGCTCATCTGCCCCATCACTGTACCCCCTGCTCTTCTGTCCCACTGCTAAACCCCTTTCTCATCTCTTCCACCACTGTACCTCCCTGCACATCTGCCCCAATGCTGTACCCTCGTGCTCTTCTGTCCCACCTCTGAACCCCTCCTGCTCATTTTCCCTACCTCTGCACCCTCCTGCTCATCTGCTCCACTGCTGTACCCTCTTCTCATCCATGATATGCGTAATATGAAGAGTGGTGAAAGGAAGCAGAAAGGAGACACATCTACTTGTCCTGGCACACTCATCCAGCTGATCCACCTCTCGCATCCAGCCCACATGCTTGTATGTGATGTATGTGATGTCACATACAAGCATATGAAATGGTTGCGCAACGATGAGCTCAGGTCAGGGGTATTTTCTGAAAGCAGGGGGCTTGTGTGCAGGATCATAAGTTGGGCCCCCGCAGCTGAGAAAAAGTGCACCGCTGCAAAAGTTGGGTGTGATTTTCACTGAGCTGAATACTGTCTCTGGCTTAAAGGGACACATAGTGCAGGGGTTCAGTAGTAAATGACACAAAGATTCAGGAATAATTTCAAGTTAAAGTTTCCAGAAGCTCAACAGTAATTCCACAAACTGTGACCTGATTGTGGTTTTCTCAATCACAGTGAAATCCCTTCTTTCTGAGATTGGTAGTGGCAACCAAGTGAGTCATCTTCCTCCAGATGGTGGGCGGGGCTAGTAGGACTGTGATTGGCTTTAGCAGTGGCCAATGACAGTCCTCCTCCTCCTGGAAACAGAACTGCACCCAATCTCTTCCCCATCACAAGAGCTGACGATTGCAGCTACAGCAAAGTTAGAGAACCAAACAATGTTTTTTTCCATCTTTTACAATGCACAGTGCCTCCCCCTCAGTGCAGGTGCAGCATGGGGAATTCTGAAATTGGAATGCAATAGTGTCTCACTGACACTTTCCTGCACTTCTCTGCTGATGGGGCAGGAGTCGAGTGCCGGCAAAAGAGGCTTTGCGTGCAGCTTGCGGCACCCGTGCTGGGGTTGCCTAACCCTGCTATAGCAGCTACAGGTAGTCATTAAAATGTATCTAATGACACCAGAGAGCTGTAACTGGTTGAGCAGCCAAGAGGAGTGGCTTGGGGGGGACCAGTTCTGCAAAAGGAAGGAAATCAGTGGGAGTGAGAATTGAGGCAAGTATTGCACCCAATTTCTGATCCGCTTAGACCAGAGATCTCCAAACTTTCTAAAGAAAGGGCAAGTTTACTGTCATTCAGACTTTAGCGGGACCGGACTGTGCCCAGTGGGGAGTAAACAATGCCCGAGCTTTGGTATTAGGGGAAGATATAGTTGGTGTCGTTGAGAGGAATAGTGCCCCATTTTTGTTGTCAGTGGAACGAATTATGCCAGATCGTTGATGTCACTGGAAGGAACAGTGCCCCATTGTTGGTGACAGTGGCGGGAATTATGCCTTAAGGGCCAGATAAAGGCAAGCAAAGGGCTGCAGTTTGGAGACCACTGCCCTAGACTAAACAAGCATTTAATCTATGCCGTGCTAGGGGGCACTGCATGGGTACATTTTACAGCAGCTCAGAGTAGGGCTTTAACCTAAAGAAAAAGCAAAACAGAAAAGTAACAGGGGTATGGCTAGTGATGAACATGGGAGGACATGCAAGTCCAGAGCTTTGCACCCACAGAAGTACAGAGCCAGCAAAACCAGCTGCAAATTGCCTCTCCAGAAACCAAAGATGGCACAGGGGACACCATGGCTGCCAATTAGTCACAGAATCAGGTCTCCTGGACACATCCTGGACATAAGTAATGGAACCAAGTCTCCTGGACACATCCAAACAAGCGGCTCATGAGCATTATACAGATGGTTATGGGTCTCCTGAACACACACAGGGGAATGCTAACATACAGGTCTGCCTCACCACCAGACTCCCCTAGATCACTGCTGATCGTCAGTCCTGCTGCATCACCATGAGGATCTATTCTTCAAATTTTTTGGGAGTGCCTCTCAAACATTTTGAACGAAGTTAAAATAATCACACAAAAGTTTATTTATTTTCCAATTCCCTATTCCAGCTTTCTTTCTGCTCCATCATAATACCATTCCATGGAAATCATATGTTCAGTGTTAAGCTATCTGGTAAATGCCACCAGGGCATGCACCCCAACCCTTTGGTGCAGACAGGAACCCTGCACTTTACTTAGACAGAAATGATTCTATTGGATAGAATATGCTTACTGCACTGTTACCCTGAGAGATGTCCTGGAACCTATATTTTTACAAACCTGACAAACCAGAGTAGGAATCGCTTCCCCTCCATTACTGGGTTTGATAAATCATGAACATGCCACATGTTATTTCTTCAGACACCTCGAGGGAGACGAACGCTTCCACATACCTCCCCCCTTATATACCTTGCTACAGTATTGGATTTAGAGGGACTTATCCGGCATTACACATTACAGGTGTTGCTATTAGGATCACTAGATACAAAGTGGTATCATTATTATGGTGTGCTTCTGAACTATACTCTACTTTCTGGAACTATTACCCTAAAGCACCAGTCTGAAATGAAGGCCCCCTTGACAGTTATAGAAATTGGAGATCTTTACTAGTGGAAACTGTGATTCCCACTTTATTATCTACTCTGTGTGTCACCATATCCTGGCATATGAGCCTGTTGCAGGCCGTTGTAGGGGGGCTCTCACGGGTCTATGTGGTCAGTATTGCGGCTGTTTGGAATCTGCGGTGAAAATATATTCAAGTACCTGAAGAAGCGACTTTTTGGTCACGAAACATGTTGAGCAGAATTCTTTTATACTAGGAGGATGAGTGGAACCCCCAAATTTAGAGGAGTATACATGTGGATGCATCAATATGAATTGTCACTTAGTATATTGCTAATATCCTCTAGGGTTAACCACATAGGGTCCTACCTATTTTAGATGCTTTATGTGATGTCATTGTATGTATTGTGGAATATATTTCTAATGTCATTTAATAAATTGTTATACGTGCCTTTAAAGTCCATTCGTTTTTTCTCTATTTACTTCATACAGCATTGGGATAGGGCAAGTGTATACTATTATTAGGTGTCCTTTAGCCACCTGAGGGTGCTGGTATTAATTCAATAAATCATGAACATGTCACATGTTATTTCTTGATGCCAAAATGGTCAAAATGAAAAAACAGGCTGCCCCTCTTCTGCAACTGTTTCATTATTTAACACTACATAACACTTACTTGTCTGGCTGGGTGGCTTAACATTCTGTTCCTGTTTAGGCAATGGGGATTCTGAAGGTGCTAAAAATATAGGAAAAATTGGTGTAAATGGAACTGGTTCTTAAATAGTGAAGACTGAATGATGAAACTGAAACATATACAAGCGTTCATAAATAGAGGGGAAAAAAATATTCCTAATGCAATTTTTCTGAATAGATTCAGCAGAAACATTTCAGTACGTTGGAAGATTTCTGCAATGAATGCTAGTATTTGGATGTATATCACTCATCCTTTAATCAATACCTATTCATACCTATAACTACCTATTTACCGTAAAGGATAGTCATAGTTTAATTGCAAATAAAACCTTCTTCTTTCTCTCTCATTTGCTTAGTTTTGTACTGTACTGAGTGGGAAAGAACTTTTGTCAAGCTTTTTACTGCTGCCTGGGTCCCTATGCAGGAGATTTCTTTTCACTTACTTATTTAATGCCACAGCATTAAATACAAGACAGAGGCACTAACTCTATCCAAACCTACAAGAAGCTAAAGTGAGGGACAGGACAGATATGACTGGAAGGGGAAGGAAGTGAGGGGATATCTAGGACAAAGAAATAATGAAAAAAACAACATAGAATAAAAAGGATTTTTATAAAAGTTGCTTTAAATGCATGTGAAAAATATATATCAAGGGGTATTGGTCAAGGTTTGTGTCTGCTGTATCTTCTTCAGCTAATTAATAATGCAGTCATCAAAATGCTATAGTGATATATAATACTGAAATATGATAGAATAATGGGATAAATTTGTGTACACTGCTATTCTAAAAAAAAGAAAAAATCTAAAATATGCACTTCCATCTAAATTACGTTGTTTTTTTATTTGGGAGCATACAACTATGCAAATGTAACACCAGATCATCTTCCAGGGCAATTATTGAATTCTGTAAGGCACAATGCATCTACATCTTTGAGCAAAACTTACCAAGAACATGCAGATTGCATGATCAAACATTTTTCCTTTTCAGTGGCTTTTGGTTTCATCTGCAACAGATACAGCCACTATATTAACTACCAAACCTGACATATGGGTAGTCAGGATGGGTAAAAACCGTTATTCTTCAGGGGACAATTAACACCTGACAACTGCATACAGAGACCAGTAAGGACTCAGTCATCACACCTTTCATCTTGCCCAAATAATTTGTTATGCAGAATATAATTTATGGCATACAATTTCACTAATACCATCCACCGAGTTGCTAAAATAAAAAGCAAGAGACATGCATCCACTTATCTTTCGAATACTGTGAAAAAATACATGCATATTGAGACCGCATGATAAAACATTTTGAATGAGCAAGTACAGTCACTGTTAACGCACACATGCTGCAGCGCACCACAATGCACCGTGCATTGCAAAAATCATGTAGGGATAGTATCATTTATTGTGGTGCCTTGGCAGCCTATTCAAAATAAATGGGCAGTGTTAACGCAATGCTCATTCATGTGCAAAATACTGCATGTTATCATATGTATGGTAACACACCACAGGAAAAGAAAGAAAGGCTGCACATCAACGAAAATGATCCAACGTAATTTTATTAATCCAACATGAGTCACACACAACAGCCACCAAGATTAAGACCCAGGAGGTGACGTGTTTCACACTGTCTTTAGTGCTTCTTCAAGCACTTCAAAGGTTTGAAGAAGCACTAAAGACAGTGTGAAACGCATCACCTCCTGGGTCTTAATCTTGGTGGCTGTTGCGTGTGACTCATGTTGGATCAATAAAATTATGTTGGATCGTTTTCGTTGGTGTGCAGCCTTTCCTTCTTTTCCTATTGTCTTCGGTGGTGAGCCGTGGTTAGCACCCAGCGCATCTTGGTTACACTGATTTGCTCACCTAGAGCGGCACTCCTTCTTCTTGAACTTTTTTGGTAACACACCACAGTATATTGGAAAGTCTGAGTTCACGCTGGTGCGAACACAGGCATCACATGTGATTCGCACCGCATTACACCCAGATCACATGCGATGTCTGTACGATGCAAATTCAGCCATACAAACTGTATGGCTGAAATCACATTCGCACCAAAATGGTGCAGGACCTTTTTTTTCGCCTGCACTGGAATCAGATCGCATGGGTGTTCACACCCATGCGATCCGATTTCTGTACCATTTGACAGTTCGCACTGCGATCTGTGAACCAATCTGAGGGTGTCATTAACTTTCTATTGACACACGCAGTGGTTTGCAGAGGGGCAGTATAAACTGCATGAGAGTTACATGCAATGCGGGAACCCGAACTGGAATCGCAATGGTTCCCACATCGCATATGTGTGAACCCAGCCTGGGTTCCATACATGATTAAACATTTAAATATTTAAAACACATTGTAACACTTACTTTTTTGGCTAGGTGGCTCAGCCTTAGTTTCTTGTTTGGACAATGGGAGTTCTGTAGGTGCTAAAATACAAACAAAATTCTATGTGAAAACCCACATACCTTAATGGTCTGTGGACAGGGTGGATTTGATTTAAACCAAGTCGATTTAAATCATGATTTAAATCACTAGTAAAATGGCTTGATTTAAATCAACTCGATTTAAATCATAATTTTTAAAGAGCAACTGTCATCTCTGTCCTGCAGCAGCTCCTTCTCTGACCCGCTGTTGACTCACCGATGGTCCCATTCACTTAAAGGGATGGCTGGTGATGTGGCAGTGACACAAGAAGGTGAGGGATGTGGCGGCAGCAGGTGAGGGGATGCCCACTAACAGGCGCTGCCATGATGGGTCTGAAATGACAGGTGCTCCTTAAATGCAAGTTCTCATTCTTGCTGGTAGTTAGAATATTTAATATTTGCAAACAAAATGAAGGTTTCCTGATTAGAATAATAAGCTGTCAGGTTAGTAAAACAGAGATATCAGAACAGATTCATTCATGCAGTTTGTAGTGTACGGAGATTTGCAAAACAATGGGATAAAGGAATATTCCTGAACTTTGTTTTATCTCATGTTTACTGTGAAATTGTGTGAATACATCAATGCAAGGCATGTTATCTCAGCTTGCAGAGCTTGGATTCATTGAATGAATTTACCAAAAATGTAAATATTGCAGAATATACAGCCTCATGCTACATAAATAAGCTCCATTTCATGTTGAATAAACTAAATAGAAAACTATCTTTAGATAGATTTTTACTCCAAAAGCATTTTATTAAAATAATTAAAAATAAAGAAAGAAAGAAAATCAGATTTAAATAAAAAAAAAAAATCAGATATTTTGTACTTATTTTTTTAAATCATTGAATTATATCCACCCTGTCTATGGAGCAGGTGGGGTGGGCAGCCTGTGCACTCCTATTATCAGGGGGGAAGCCAATTAGACAAGGTTTGGTATTAACCCTCAGAAACCTTAGCTACTGGCATGTGTAGGTATCTTATAGACACCAGATTGTGATGGATTTCTGATTAGTAACATAGTGGGAAATTTAGGAGTACTACTTTTCAAAGAACAGGGTAGAGTACTAACTACATCATATTTATGAGTCTGCAACTTGCAAATGTGATGGGGAAGCTTGAATAGTACTGACCACTATTGGAATGGAGGGAGGATGTATGGAATGTGTAAACCCTTCAAATGTCTATAGCCATAAAGGTGTCCATAAACATCAGAACACATGCGATGTCTGTGTTCGCACCAGTGTGAACTCAGACTTTCCAATCTACTGTGGTGTGTTACCAAAAATATTGTCACCACAAATTAAAAGTTCTTGTTGCATGTAGCTCTTTGTCCAATGCTGATCCATGCTGTATATACTGACAATGCACCCCAATTTGACCACACTGCTCAGAAGGAGAAGAATGTTTAATGAGGTATCATTTACAGTGGTTGTGTGGTCAGCCAGGTGCTAGTAAAGAACAGCATCCATGGTTGCCTGGATGTGCCTAGGAGAAGTACATACATACTATTTTGCCAGAGTCAGTGCAGTTCTTTGAGGTTATTTGCCCAGCTAAAACACTGGAACAATCCTTTTCAGACACCTTGCTAACACAACAAGAGCTAAACCAGGACACACAGTATGTGTGTATTACCCCACAGTAAGTAATCTGATTTTCCATTTTAATGTTATATTTTGCAAAGTGAGAGGGAGCGATGGCTACAGTTCTGTGCTGTAGTTTCCCCTTAGGAACACCCATAAACTGGGCTTCAACGTGGGTGGAGTGGTCAGCAAGCACAAACAGACATAAAGATTTGTTTTCATTGCACAACACAGCCATGTATCACAACAGGACCAAGTGCTACATGCACTTGGTCTCCTGGGAGATTCAACAATTAATTTTAAAGTTGTGGTAATAATTCTTTAAAGTAGAAGGAATGGCCTCACAATAACTCACCAGTTAAATGTTGTTGCCCTTAGCTGTGATCTGCCCTATACAGTATAACTTTTGTAAAAAATCGCTTCCTGAATACTGTGATTTTTTTTCCATGTGGTGTTTCTCTGTACAGTGGAGGATCCAACAATAATGCTGACTATCAGGGGGTGTGATATCATCCTGCCAGCATCCATAGCTCCCTGAGTTCCAACCATTGTCAGTTGGGAGAAGAGGTCCCACCAACCAACCACAGAGAGAGGGAAGTGTGCTGGAGTGCTCGAGCTTTGGTGTGACGTGACCACATAGAAAACAAAAACAGTGTTCAGGAAGCAATTTATTACAAAATACAGGGAGTATCAGGATGAGCAACATTTGTACCTGGTGGACTATTGCCTGCTTTTCCTTTCCTCCAACTTTAAATTAAAAGTACAGCTTGTGATTTTCCATAGACCTTTAAAGGTCTAACCCCTAAGGTAAGAAGAAGTGAGGTTAAGCGGACGTTTTATGTGCAGTTCAGTTTAGCAGGAGTTTTTAGGTGCAGGCTGAACAACAGACAGAATTCATCCAAGCTCACCCATTTAAAATTTGAATGGTGTTGTTCTTTGTAGTGAAATTCCAATCCAAACTTTTTGGAATGGGAAAAGATTAGGACCTCTGTCAGTCTAAGGCCCCATTTACACTTTCATTAGATGTGGGAGACCTAGCAGGGGTTCCCAGCAAATAGCTGAGGGTAGAAGACCAATTAAAAGCAATAGGAGGCAGACATCTCTTACAGCTATTCGCAGCCGCTCACATGCAATCATTAAAACAGCGATTACCTGTGAATGATTAGACTGGAAGAAGGCTGTTTGCAGCCAGGGTTGATAATTCGCAGGTAATCACTACTTGAGCTATTACATGTGAGCGGCCACAAATAGCTGCGTAAGCAGTCAACATTGCTTTCTACTTGGCTTCTGCCTGCAACTAAGTGCTGAGGACACCTCCTGGGTCTCCTACATCTAATTACTAAGGGAATCTCTAAGATCTAATTACAGATAATTGCAGAAGATCACCTGTTATCCCCAGTTTTGCGCTAAGCATCGAGTCTCTTATTGCTACTCTCTGAATCAGGAAGTTGCTAGATGCGTCTCCCTTTTTCCTTACAGAATCAACCAGGACCCGCATTTTGTCACTTGAAACACGGTTTTCTTCATCGATATATTCCACTTCTCCATCATTTAATATCTTTCCATCAAGTAAGTCATCCAGTAGAGCCTTTACAAGTGCCTTGTTGCAGCCTTCAACTAATCCCTTTCTTAGTGCATGTAGTTGATCTGGAAAACAAATATTTATATTATACAGGGAGAAAATTGGTTTGTGAAAAATAAAAATAAAACATAGGAAAATACCGCACACATGGGGCAAATGATTTGATTACTATATAGCCTCTGTGGTAGCCATAGAAGACTGCTGTGCAGCGGAAATATGCCTGAACGCAATAGTGGGCATTGGCCATCATCGTTCCTGTGCATTTATAAGGATGTCAGATAATTACTATATTGATTCAATAGGCTCACTTTTTACACCTAATAATATGGTGATGGAGGATTTAAGAGGTATTACATTCATGTTTATTTTACAAAGCTTGCAATTTAAATTTCTGTGTTTTCTAACATAATCTAAATCCAGAGTGGTCAAACATGTATTCCGTTGATTGAACATATTATAATAATTTATTCGCCATAGATAGTATCTCCTAGTCTACATTTCTTTAGTTATGATCAATCAAGGTGGCCCTTGCAGTACCTGTTTGCACCTCTTGGCTACTTTAGATTCCTGTGCTTAAGTGAAATATCTTCATTCTTCACTCATTGGCCACACCTTGCTACACCTAGTCGTCTTTACCATGTCCAGATGCCTAAATGCATTGAGTTGCGATTGTGATTGGCCGATTAGCATTTTGTGTTACCAAGCAATTGAACAGATGTACCTAATAAAGTGGCCGGTGAGTGTATATTATATGCAGGAGTCCTATTAGTGCTAAGCCCTGCCCTCTTCCTGCTAAGATTTACCCCCTATGTTGAGCGTGTGTGTGGTACGTGCACATAACTACATCTCAGATAGAAAATCGGTATGAACGGTTATTCCTGTTCACAAGTGGAAGGACCTACCTCTTATTCCTGAGTCTTCTTAATGCTTCTTCGATGTAAGGGAACCCTAGTAGACCAGCAGGGAGGCTTGAGAACGATAGGACCAAGTATGATTTATACAGGAAAGGTCAAGATTTGCATATACCTTCAGCAGTCTATCCCTGGAATTTATAAAGATTGGCACAGACAGATTTTGCAAAAGTGTCTCTCATGTGTTCTAAAAGTGTTGCAGAATGCGCCAAATTCATGTACTTGTCTAGAACTTGTACCTGAATTTGTCGCATGCTACGCCACTTTTCGAATACACGAGACACTTTTGCTAAATCTGTCTGTGCCAGTTTTCCCCCCTGTACGCCAAAAGACAGTTGGTCTTAATTAGCTCCATTTTCAGAAGATACAAAGGGTCGTTTTTTTTTTGCAAAATCTTTTTATTAAGTTTTAAAGCAAGATACACACACTTAGTGGAAATCTGCCCACGTTGGGCAGGGGCAGGGCCAAGGCCACACAAAAAAAGGCCCGGTGTAAAAGGGTTGGTATTTTATTTTTAATTTGGTACATTAATTGTGCCACAATGTAAAAGTGGTGCATTTTAAAATTATCTGAATTTGGTGAACGAGTCGCTGTCAGAACTAAAAGGGTCACAAATGCTTCATGAATTTGGCACAATACATGAACAAGAGGCATTAATGCCAGAAAAGTTGTGCAGCCCCCTTATTGAATTCCCCATAATATCTTTGGATCAACTGATGGCTATGATATGCAGATGTCGTTGAAGATGACTGCTACATGTTCAGTTTATATTGGCATCTGTCATCTTACCATACCTCCTCTGACCCAGACATACTTGCCTTCTCTGCGCTCCCTCAGCGCTCTTTCTCTCCAGTTGCTGTAGCTTCAAAATATCATGTGCTTCTGGGTATGAGGGAGTGTATTACAACAATCAGTAGATCCGGACATATAGGGTGCTGAAGGACAGGTATATGCAAATCTCTAAGTCATGCTTATTCCCATCTCCTAAATAGTTATTAAATTAGTTTGTTCTGCACTCCTGTGACCCGTTTTCAGCTGACAGTGGGCTAAAGCTAAAGAAATTACACTTTGCTACAATGTAAAGTTGTGATTGTACAGCTTGTATAACAGTGTACATTTACTGTCCCCTCAAAATAACTCAACACACAGCCATTAATGTCTAAACCCCTGGCAACAAAAGTGAGTACATCCCTAAGTGAAAATGTCCAAATTGGGCCCAATTAGCCATTTTCCCTCCCGGTGTCATGTGACCCGTTAGTGTTACAAGGATACAGGTGTGAATGGGGAGCAGGTGTGTTACATTTGGTATTAGTGCTCTCACTCTCTCATACTGGTCACTGGGAGTTCCACATTACATCTCATAGCAAAGAACTCTCTGAGGATCTGAAAAAAAGAATTGTTGCTCTACATAAAGATGGCCTAGGCTATAAGAAGATTGCCAAGACCCTGAAACTGAGCTGCAGCACGGTGGCCAAGACCATACAGCGGTTTAACAGGACAGGTTCCACTCAGAACAGTCCTCCCCATGGTCAACCAAAGAAGTTGAGTGCACGTGCTTAGCATCATATCCAGAGGTTGTCTTTGGGAAATAGATGTATGAGTGCTGCCAGCATTGCTGCAGAGGTTGAAGGGGTGGGGGGCCAGCCTGTCTGTGCTCAGACCATATGCTGCACACTGCATCAAACTGGTCTGCATGGCTGTCGTCCCATAAGGAAGCATCTTCTAAAGATGATGCACAAGGAAGCCCACAAACAGTTTGCTGAAGATAAGCAGACTAAGGACATGGATTACTGGAACCATGTCCTGTAGTCTGATGAGATCAAGATAAACTTATTTGGTTCAGATGGTGTCAAGCGTGTGTGGTGGCAACCAGGTGAGGAGTACAAAGACAAGTGTGTCTTGCCTACAGTCAAGCATGGTGGTGGGAGTGTCATGGTCTGGGGCTGAATGAGTGCTGCCGGCACTGGAGAGCTACAGTTCATTGAGGGAACCATGAATGCCAACATGTACTGTGACATACTAAAGCAGAGCATGATCCCCTTCCTATCCGAGACTGGACCACAGGGCAGTATTTCAACATGATAACGACCCCAAACACGCCTCCAAGATGACCACTGCCTTGCTAAAGAAGCTGAGGCTAAAGGTGATGGACTGGCCAAGCATGTCTCCAGACCTAAACTCTATTTAGCATCTGTGGGGCATCCTCAAACGGAAGGTGGAAAAGCGCAAGGTCTCTAACATCCACCAGCTCCGTGATGTCGTCATGGAGGAGTGGAAGAGGACTCCGGTGGCAACCTGTGAAGCTCTGGTAACTCCATGCCCAAGAGGGTTAAGGCAGTGCTGGAAAATAATTGTGGCCACACAAAATATTGACACTTTGGGCCAAATTTGGACATTTTTACTTAGGGGTGTACTCACTTTTGTTGCCAGTGGTTTAGACATTTATGGCTGTGTGTCGAGTTATTTTGAGGGGACAGAAAATTTACACTGTTATACAAGCTGTACACTCCTTTACATTGTAGCAAAGTGTAATTTCTTCAGTGTTGTCACATGAAAAGATAAAATAAAATATTTACAAAAATGTGAGGGGTGTATTCACTTTTGTGAGATACTGTAGGTTTTTCGTGGTTTTAATTTTGTATAGCCCATACTTCTCTTTTAAAAATGAACTTTGGGCACAAAAACTTTAATTGAAATATTTTCCTCAATAGCCACAAAGGCTATAAATTAGCTTTCAATTTTCAACCTGGATTACTACACAGATCTGGAAAAAGTAAAGTTCAAGTAAAAAAACAAAACACGTGGCTCATGTATTTTTAGACATTATTTGCTTATGCTAGAGTTCGTCTTTAAATCTAAACTCCAAGTATGATCTGTAATGCATTCGACAAAATGCAAGTATTCATTACTTATACCTGATGAAACCCTACCACAGGGATAGAGCTGCACGATTAATCGTTAAGAATCAAAATCGCGATTCTACTCCCTTCCCGATCTTAAAACAGCGTTTTCTGATTCTATGTAACAAGTGCAGAAAGTTCTCTGCTCACTTCTGACAGCTGACAAAAAAAAAAAAAATCCAGGCAGCCTGCCAAGTTTACCTCAACATGAGGTAACTATAAACATTGTTACATTTAATTCTTAGATCAAAGGGGTGAACTTCAGTCTGTAAATGAGGTCACTTTAACCACTTAATGACCTTTAGGCCCCTTTCACACGGGCGGACCGTTTAGGTCCGCCTGTCAGTTTTTTAGGCGGACCTGAACGGACACTCCATGGAGGTCTATGGAGGGACGGATGTCAGCAGTGTCATGTCCGTTGACATCCAACCCGCTCCGATCCGAAAAAGTGTGACAGAGGAAAAACCTGTTTTTCCATCCGTCTGCGGATCGGATCGGGTGACGACGTACTCTACGGTCCCTCTTCATCTGATCCCCCATAGAGGAGAGCAGCATTCTGACAGGTCCGTCCCTGCACAGTGTGCACAGACAGACCTGTCATCTGCCTGCTCAGCGAGGATCGACGGAGCGATCCCCCCTGCTGAGCAGAGTGGGCTCCGTACACAGACACGTCCATGTGAAAGAGCCCTTAGTCATTTTTTTCTACCTATTAAATCTTCTGCCCTTGTTGTTTTAACTTTGGATAGTAAAACATTTTTTTCTGCCAGTGAATACCTTATACAGCCCACTTCCTGTTTCTTGTCTGGTAAAAAAGCATAGACTTTTGACACCATACACAGCTCTCTCTCTCACTCACCTGAGAGTTTGCGTGGAAGGGAGGGGGGATAAGTCATAAGAGGGCCAATGAGAGCTGCAGGGATGAAGGTGTGTGTCTGTGTAAATCCAGGAAGTGAACAGGCAGCAGCTTCAGCTGCCCACCGTTAAAATGGATGCAGCCAGACTCAGTGAAGGGAGATTTCTGCAGCATATTTGGCAAGTACAGAATCACAGTACATATAAAATAATATGCAAAGTGGTTGGAGGGAAGCATCAGAATGGCAAAGATGTTTTTATTACAAATTATGTGAGCAGACTGCAGTTCCTCTCTAAAGACTAAACCTTTTTCTGACACTTGCTGCTTACAAGTTAAAATCAGTATTTTTTGCTAGAAAATTACTTAGAACCCCAAAACAGTATATATATATATTTTTTAGCAGAGACCCTAGAGAATAAAATGGCAGTTGTTGCAATATTTTATGTCACACTGTATTTGCGCAGCGGTCTTTTGAACGCAATTTTTTTGGAAAAAATACACTCTAGTGAATAAAAAAAAAACCTAAAAAACAGTAGTTAGCCCATTTTTTTTGTATAATGTGAAGGATGATGTTACGCTGTGAGAATCGTGATCTTTATTTGAAGCTAAAAAACCTTAGTTAGACTTACTAACTGTATTTCTACGAGTCTTTCAGGACAGCACCTGGAGAGAGCGCAGCTCCACCCAAATTTCCCAGGAAACACTGCAGTCAGTTTTCTTTAAAGACCGGACACTTCCACCATGGCCTCAGTTGTTCATAGAGTACCTCCAGCCATGCTGAAATTAGATAAGCAGAACATAGCAATAACACCACATTGTATAATACAATTAGGGCGGGTCATCGGCGTTGTCCTGAAAGACTCATAGAAATACCATTACCGGTAAGTCTAACTAAGGTTTTCTCCCTTCGTCTTTCAGGACAGCACCTGGAAATGATAAGAGAGTACTTACTCTAGGGTGGGACCACCGCCTGCAGGACCTTCCTGCAGAATGATTGTTCTGATGCTGATAGCAAGTCCAACCTGTAGTGGCGGGTGAAGGTGAAGAAACTTGTCCACGTGGCTGCTTTACAGATCAGACCCGGAGAAGCCCCTGCTCTTTCCGCCCAGGACGTTGCTACTGCCCATGTTGAATGGGTCACTACCCCTTTGACAAAAAAAAAAAAAATCCAGGCAGCCTGCCAAGTTTACCTCAACATGAGGTAACTATAAACATTGTTACATTTAATTCTTAGATCAAAGGGGTGAACTTCAGTCTGTAAATGAGGTCACTTTAACCACTTAATGACCTTTAGGCCCCTTTCACACGGGCGGACCGTTTAGGTCCGCCTGTCAGTTTTTTAGGCGGACCTGAACGGACACTCCATGGAGGTCTATGGAGGGACGGATGTCAGCAGTGTCATGTCCGTTGACATCCAACCCGCTCCGATCCGAAAAAGTGTGACAGAGGAAAAACCTGTTTTTCCATCCGTCTGCGGATCGGATCGGGTGACGACGTACTCTACGGTCCCTCTTCATCTGATCCCCCATAGAGGAGAGCAGCATTCTGACAGGTCCGTCCCTGCACAGTGTGCACAGACAGACCTGTCATCTGCCTGCTCAGCGAGGATCGACGGAGCGATCCCCCCTGCTGAGCAGAGTGGGCTCCGTACACAGACACGTCCATGTGAAAGAGCCCTTAGTCATTTTTTTCTACCTATTAAATCTTCTGCCCTTGTTGTTTTAACTTTGGATAGTAAAACATTTTTTTCTGCCAGTGAATACCTTATACAGCCCACTTCCTGTTTCTTGTCTGGTAAAAAAGCATAGACTTTTGACACCATACACAGCTCTCTCTCTCACTCACCTGAGAGTTTGCGTGGAAGGGAGGGGGGATAAGTCATAAGAGGGCCAATGAGAGCTGCAGGGATGAAGGTGTGTGTCTGTGTAAATCCAGGAAGTGAACAGGCAGCAGCTTCAGCTGCCCACCGTTAAAATGGATGCAGCCAGACTCAGTGAAGGGAGATTTCTGCAGCATATTTGGCAAGTACAGAATCACAGTACATATAAAATAATATGCAAAGTGGTTGGAGGGAAGCATCAGAATGGCAAAGATGTTTTTATTACAAATTATGTGAGCAGACTGCAGTTCCTCTCTAAAGACTAAACCTTTTTCTGACACTTGCTGCTTACAAGTTAAAATCAGTATTTTTTGCTAGAAAATTACTTAGAACCCCAAAACAGTATATATATATATTTTTTAGCAGAGACCCTAGAGAATAAAATGGCAGTTGTTGCAATATTTTATGTCACACTGTATTTGCGCAGCGGTCTTTTGAACGCAATTTTTTTGGAAAAAATACACTCTAGTGAATAAAAAAAAAACCTAAAAAACAGTAGTTAGCCCATTTTTTTTGTATAATGTGAAGGATGATGTTACGCTGTGAGAATCGTGATCTTTATTTGAAGCTAAAAAACCTTAGTTAGACTTACTAACTGTATTTCTACGAGTCTTTCAGGACAGCACCTGGAGAGAGCGCAGCTCCACCCAAATTTCCCAGGAAACACTGCAGTCAGTTTTCTTTAAAGACCGGACACTTCCACCATGGCCTCAGTTGTTCATAGAGTACCTCCAGCCATGCTGAAATTAGATAAGCAGAACATAGCAATAACACCACATTGTATAATACAATTAGGGCGGGTCATCGGCGTTGTCCTGAAAGACTCATAGAAATACCATTACCGGTAAGTCTAACTAAGGTTTTCTCCCTTCGTCTTTCAGGACAGCACCTGGAAATGATAAGAGAGTACTTACTCTAGGGTGGGACCACCGCCTGCAGGACCTTCCTGCAGAATGATTGTTCTGATGCTGATAGCAAGTCCAACCTGTAGTGGCGGGTGAAGGTGAAGAAACTTGTCCACGTGGCTGCTTTACAGATCAGACCCGGAGAAGCCCCTGCTCTTTCCGCCCAGGACGTTGCTACTGCCCATGTTGAATGGGTCACTACCCCTTTGGGAGGATCTGCCCCTGAAGCTCTATAGGCTTCACTGATGGCCATTTGCAGCCATCTACCTATAGTATCTATACCCTTTACGTGGTCCTGAGAACAGAATAAATAGAGAATTAGATTTTCTGAATTCTCTTGTGATTTCTAGATAGTCTAATAAACACCTTCTCACGTCCAGGCTACGGAAAGACTTCTCCCTAGAGCTGGATGGTGTAGGACAAAAAGGTAGGGAGAATTATTTCTTGTGTTCTATGAAATGCTGTTGGAACGTTTGGCAGAAAACCCGGGTCAGTTTTTATCACTACCCGGTCTGGAAATATATAACAGAAAGGTTCTACTATAGATAGGGCTTGCAACTCGCTTACCCTTCTCGCTGATGTAACTGCCACTAAAAGAACCAATTTGAGCTACCATAATTTGATTGTCGCTTCTTCTGGAGGTTCAAAAGGTCTTTTGATCAAACCTTGTAAAAACAATGATAGGGCCCATTTTGGAAAAAACTTAAAAGGTATTGGCCTAGCTCTGGCCAATGCCTTAAAAAATCTAATAATAAGTGGCTCCTGAGATAGTTGTCTCCAAGGAAAACCGATAAAATTGCCACTTGGACCCTCAGGGTACTGGCCGCCAACCCCATCTCCATTCATCCATCTCAAGGAGGAATTCTAGGACTGAGAGCATTTCCTGTGGTGAAAACTTTTTAGTTGTGCACCAGGAATTAAAACGCTTCCATGTCTTAAAATAAATTGCTCTAGTAACCTTTTTTCGGCTACTTAAAAGGGTTGAGAGCAGTTTGTCTGAGAAGCCTTTATTTTTTAGGATCTGCTCCTCAGTAACCACCCCGTCAGTTTGAGGTGTTCGATATTTGGATGTTGAAGCGTTCCCTGGGTTAGGAGATCTCTCTATAGTGAAAGAATCCAGTGAGGTTCCACCGCCATCCTCTGCACAGTTGCAAACCAAGCCCTTTTGGGCCAAAAGGGAGCCAGTAGAATCATACTCGTGACTTCCTTTTGTAGCTTCTTTAATACCAAAGGGATCATTTGAAAGGGGGGAAAGGCGTAGCACAAGTGGAAGTTCCACGGTTGTGCCAGCACATCCAATCCTTTTGCTTGATCTTGCCTGTTTAGTGAAAAAAAGGCCTTCACCTTTGTATTGTTCTGGGATGCGAACAGATCTATTTGAGGAGTTTCCCATTTTTCTATTAACTTTTGGAATACCGCTGCGTTCAGACTCCACTCTGACTCTAGTATCCTTTCTCTGCTCAGAAAGTCTGCTACTAGATTCAGATCTCCCTTTAGGTGCACCGCTGTCAGAGACCTCAAGTTGTTTTCTGCCCAGGACAGAATCTGAAGGGCTGAGGATAGCAATACCTTGCTTCTCGTGCCACCTTGTCTTGTTACATAGGCCACTGTTGTGGCGTTGTCCGACAAAACTTGAACATGGTGACCTTGGACCAGTTTCTCGAAGGCCCATAGTCCTAGAAGAATAGCCCTTAGTTCCCTCCAATTGGAGGATCTCCTGGCTTCCTTCTTTGTCCAATTCCCTTGAGCCATCTGTCCTTCCAGGTGGGCGCCCCAACCCCAAGAACTTGCATCCGTTGTTAGCCTCCTCTCTACAGGAAAACTCCAGAGCAGGCCCCTGTCCAGGTTTGAGCAATTCCTCCACCACCAGAGCTTCCTCTGAACATGAGAGGGGATCCTGATCAATTTCCACAGGGACTCTCCATAAGACCAATTTCTTAGAATCGCCTGCTGGAGATCCCTTGCATGGAGACGTGCCCATTGTACTGCTGGTATTGATGCAGTAAGGAGTCCTAAGACTGACATAGCTGCCCTGATAGTAATTTGCAGGTTTGTCTGGGTCTTTTTTACGGCACTCTGAGCCTTCTCTATCTTTTCCTCTGGGAGAAAGACTCTCTTGTATGGAATCGATTGTATATCCCAGGAATTTTATTGTCTGAGATGGAATCATGTTTGATTTCGCCTTGTTTATTATCCAGCTGAGACCCTCCAAGTGTCTCTTTATCCTTTCCAGATCCTTCTCTAATAGATCCCTTGTTTTGGCAAATATTAGAACATCATCCAAATATGGGACAATCGATATTCCCTCTACTCTGAGGGGGGCTAAGGCCTCTGCTACGATCTTTGTAAATTTCCGGAGGACAGGAAAGGAAGGGCTCTGAACTGAAGATGTAGGATTGAGTCTCTCATCTTGACCGCAAATCTTAGGTGTTTTTTACGATGCTGGTGCTATAGGCACATGGAGATATGCATCTCTCAGATCTATGGATGCCATAAAACAGCTTGGGGTCAGAAGACCCTTTACTGAAAAGATTGTGTCCATTCTGAATTTCTTGTACCTGATCGATCTGTTTAGTAAGTTCAGGTTCAGAATTAATCTGAATTTGCCCGAAGGTTTCTTTACAAGAAATATGTGCGAATAGCACCCCTGTCCTTCTTCTTTGGGGGGAACATTTATGATCACCCTCTGTTGAATCAATTCCTGGAGGATTGATGTCATTGCCACAGATTTCTCTATGTCTCGGGGAGCTTGGGTTACCTAAAAACGAACAGGTGGGGGTTGAGAGAATTCCAGTCTGTAACCCTCCATTACTGTTTTGAGGATAAACGGACTGGCTCTTAATGTCTTACATAGTTACATAGTTACATAGTTAGTCAGGTTGAAAAAAGACACAAGTCCATCCAGTTCAACCTTAAAAACAATAAATAAATACAATAAAAAATATCGTACAATCCAATATACCCAATTTTATACCCTCAGTTGAACCAAGTTCAGTATATGGACCCCTTTTATATTTGAACGTGTTGATCATATCCCCCCTTATTCTCCTATTCTCAAGAGTGAATAAATTCAGTTCCTCTAATCTTTCTTCATAGCTGAGCTCTTCCATGCCTCTTATCAGTTTGGTTCCCCTTATCTGCACTTTCTCCAGTTCCCCGATATCCTTTTTGAGAACTGGTGCCCAAAACTGAACTGCATATTCCAGATGAGGTCTTACCAATGATTTGAACAGGGGCAAAATTATCTCTCTCTCTCTGGAGTCCATACCTCTCTTAATACAAGAAAGGACTTTGCTCGCTTTGGAAACCACAGCTTGACATTGCATGCTATTATTGAGCTTATGATCTACCAAAACCCCCAGTTCCTTCTCCACCACGGATTCCCCCAGTTGTACTCCCCCTAGTATGTATGATGCATGCATATTCTTAGCCCCCAAGTGCATAACTTTACATTTCTCAACATTAAACCTCATTTGCCACATAGTCGCCCAATTAGATGTGCATTGAGGTCGGCTTGTAAATTGGAGACATCCTGTAAGGACGTTATTCCACTGCATAGCTTGGTGTCATCTGCAAAGACAGAAATGTTACTTTGGATCCCAGACCCAATATCATTTATAAAGATATTAAAAAGTAAGGGTCCCAGCACTGAACCTTGGGGTACACCACTGATAATCTTAGACCATTCAGAGTAGGAATAATTAACCACTACTCTCTGAATTCTGTCTTTTAGCCAGTTTTCTATCCATTTACAAACTGATATTTCCAAGCCTGTAGACTTTACCTTACACATGAGCCACGTGTGTGGAACTGTGTCGAACGCTTTTGCAAAATCCAAGTATACCACGTCCACAGCCACCCCTCTGTCCAAGGTTTTACTTACCTCTTCATAAAAATAAATTAGGTTTGTCTGACAACTTCTGTCTTTCATGAATCCATGCTGTCCGTTGCTTAAAAATGTTTTTTTCCAGCAAGAACTCGTCTATGTGGTCTTTTATGAAACGCTCCAGTATCTTCCCGTCTATAGAAATTAAACTAACAGGTCTATAGTTACTTGGTAAAGACTTTGATCCCTTTTTAAATATAGGCACCACGTTCGCCCTGCGCCAATCCAGTGGTATTATTCCCGTCATGAATGAGTCCCTAAAAATTAGATACAGTGGCTTTGAAATTACAGAGCTCAATTCTTTTAGGCTCCGTGGGTGGATGCCATCAGGTCCAGGTGCTTTATCCACCTTTATTCTGTCTAAATATTTCTGGACCATATCACTTTTGAGCCATTGTGGATCATTCGGTACTGTGTCACTACCACCCCCATTATGGACATGAGCTTCCCCATGCTCTTTTGTATACACAGAGCTGAAGAAAGTATTTAATAAATTTGCCTTCTATTTGTCCCCAGTCACACACTCTAGATTATTTTGTAAAGGGCCTACATGCTAAGACCTGACCTTTTTACTATTAAAATATTTGAAGAATTTTTGGGGTTTGTCCTACTATCTTTTGCAATCTGTCGTTCGTTTTGAATTTTTGCATCCTTGATTTCCTTGTTACATATTTTGTTAAATTCTTTGTAACATTTAAACGACACTACTGTTCCTTGATTTTTATATTTTTTAAAAGCTCTTTTCTTATTGTTTATAGCTTTTTTAACTTTGGTGGTGAGCCACATAGGTTTTGTTTTTAGCCTTTTAAACTTATTGCCCATGGTAATATACTGTGCAGTGAGGTCCACTTTCCTGAGTCCACTGTGGAAAGAAGGTTTGCAACCTTGCTCCCACAGTCGGAGGACAGTCACTGGCTTTTTGTGTTTGGGGTAGGGGGGCGAAATAGTACTCCTGACTTGCCTCTCCCTTTCTGAGACCTCCAGGGTTTTTTGTAACCTGTCTCTTGCTTGTCCGGGGTTTTTCGAAAAGTACAAAAATTTTTATTGCCCTGCGGGATCACCTTTTTCTTTATTGGGAAGGCCTTTTTCTTGTCAGCCGTTCTATCAAGTATGGCTTCAAGATCCGGGCCAAAAACCAAATGTCCTTCAAAGGGTAGACCGCATAGTTTGGTTTTTGAGGCTGTATCCCCGGTCCATGTCTTAACCCATAAAGCTCTACGAGTTGAGTTTATCAAAGCTGAGGATCTGGCTGACATTTTTATTGATTCAGCCGAAGCATCTGCTATGTACCCTACTGCTTTCAGCAGTACCGGCATTGTATCTAACAGGTCTTTATGGGGAGTTCCTGCCTCGATATGTGCTTTCAACTGTTCTAGCCAGTGCTCCAAGTTCCTGGCTACCACTGTTGAGGCCATAGCTGGTTTCAAGTTTGCTAGGGTTGAATCCCATGCTTTTCTTAATAGGGAGTCTGCCCTCTTGTCCATGGTATCCTTTAGGATACCCATATCCTCAAACGCAAGGTCAGTGTTCCTTGATACCTGAGAAAAAGCTGCGTCAAGTTTTGTTTTTTTGTTCCAGACTTGAGAGCTATGCTTTTCAAAGGGAAACCTCTGTTTGAGGGATTTGGAAAAGAAAGGGGCCCTCTCTCGGTCCTTCCATTCTCTTTTAATAGTTTCCGATAGGAACTTATGCACTGGAAATACCCTGTGTTTAACCTCACCCATGCCTTGAAACATCTTATCATGTAGTGACAACTGGGCTTTATCCTCTGTGATGTTTAAAGTAGTGTGGATAGTCTTCAAATGGTCATCCACCTCCTCTAAGGAAAATTTATACCGAGAAGAAGAAGAAAACAAATTTTCTTCATCCGCTTCTTCCTCGGAGCCTGGGGAAATACTACGCTCTTCATCCTCTGAGTCACTGCCCCCTCTAGATGCAGAAACAGATGAATGAGAACGGGGTATTGTGCTGCCACTTGCAGCTGGGTGTTTGTCCAGATAGGACCGGAATGACTCAAATGTGTCCGCCAGTTCCTTCCGGAAGGAGTATAATTCTCCTTGCTGAGACGCAGGTGTAGCAGGAGTGGTTTCCTCCTTAACTAAATCTGCTATGCAGGACCTGCATAACACCTTTGTCCAGGACTCTCTTAGTACATTTTTACATGATGGACATTTCCTTTTGGTAGGAGGGGAGGAATGTTTGGTCTTTTCTTTAACTTTCTGAAATACACCAAAATTTTCCTAAATTTAGCATTGTATCTAAATCATAGACAATACATAGCATCCTGTCAAAATAGAGGAGTTAACTCTTTAACCCCTGTGTTTTGCTACCACAGCCAGCGAATCCCCCCACAGATACACTTTAAAAGGATAATCAAACATTTTTGCTCATTACAGAACACAGGAAGAGTGATTGCAGGCTTCCAAATTCCCCCATAGAATTTAGGAAGGGAAGTAATATATGCCCATAGAGTAAAAGACAGAGACCACTGTCCCTGCTTACCTGGGCCTGGCTGATTTGTGTGGCTCCTGTGCCTGCCACCGCTGTTTGTTCCTCCTTATCGCTGCGAGGTCTAGAGCGGCGTTTGCATGCATTTTATTTTGTATTTCCCGGTCCGCTCACCGCTGCGAGGGCCGGAAATGACATCAGCCACGAGAGACTGCCCCCTCCTCCTGCGTTCCAGCGGCCGGAACCGGAAGCCGCGTTGCGCCGTCAGAAGTCCTGCCCCCAGCCGGAATGGCGCTCGCCATCCGAACCCAGAAGCCATGAGGCTTTGGGGATGGAGGAGACGCCACTGCCGTTCCTCCTTAGCCTGTGCCGCCAGTCTATAGGAGCAGGGACCTCCAGCAGCCTGGCTCTCACCGAGCATGAAGAGGAGGGGACGCCGGAGCATCCACCACACGTGAGGGAAGAAGCTGGGCTGTTCTGCTGAAAAAAAGATACAAAATACCGGTATGCCCCATACTCTCCCCACCTGGAGAAAGTGTAGCACACCCCTGGTTCCCTGCAGCACTTCCACCATGGCGGAGGAAACACTACAACTGAGGCCATGGTGGAAGCGTCTGGTCTTTAAAGAAAACTGACTGCAGTGTTTCCTGGGAAAAGTGGGTGGAGCTGCGCTCTCTCCAGGTGCTGTCCTGAAAGACGAAGGGAGAAAATTGTGATTCTCATTTTAGCCAGAATCGTGCAGCTCTTCACAGGGATAACCATGATCTTCTGTTTCCTGCTTGGGTTCCTGTGCAAGTGGCTTCACCCTGAACACAGAATACAAGGGGTCACTGGCTCACAACACGCCATCATTCACAAAACGCCTTGTATTTTTTCCATTGAGTACTCTGACTGGATGAGGAGGAGATCGTGACATACTGCCTCACCTCACTATCATGTCCATTCCAAGAAAATCTTGTATACATTGAGGCTCGGTTCACACTGGAACTGGTTGCGGATCGCACAGGAACCTTATGCGTCCCCATTCTCTGCTACAGGGAGGATCAGGGACAAATCGTTGCCTTAATTCGGCCATAAAACTGAGCCAAAAACGCACAGTGCCCCGGAGATAAGTGAACCGGCTCCATAGAGAGCCCGTCACATTCTCCTGCGGGAAAACCTGCATCCAATTCGCATAGGTGTAAACCCAGCCTAAAAAAAAATACAAGGCATTCTGTGAATAATGGCAGGGCTGAGCAAGTGAGTGATCTCCTGTGGTCAGTATGCAGTGGGTAGCAGCTCTGCACAGGGCCCTGAAGATCGTGGCTTTCACTGCAGTAGTTCCGACCACTAGAGTGACTGACTGCCAGCTTCTACTGTGGTCCATCAGGTATACTCAAGCCAAGTGCACACTAGCCAATCTGCCCAAATTGCTTTTCAGAGTGTGGCTAAGCAGCCCCTGTCAGGTGTTCAGGAGGCAATCCTGCCACCTTCTGAATGCCTGTTTTTTTGTTTGTTTTTTTGCCGAGCAGCAATTTACAAAAGAGACTAATGCATATGGCTTATGCTTGCGACATGGCCCCACTGATTGGCCAAGGAAGTGCTGATAAGCTGTGTTAAATTTGCTGCAGCGCAAATGTAACTTTGTATTAATTATCTGTAGTTAAGCTTTCATTCATGAATACACATACACAGTTGAAGGTGAGATACAACATTCTCTTCTTTCTATTGGATATGTAAGAAATGATATACAGATTGCATAGAGCGTTAATGCATATAAAGGCAGAATTGTATAATGTAAACAATGCAAGTTCTACGTTCCAGAGAAAGCAGTAGGCAGACAGCAATAACAAGCATACAACATGTAGCAGATACATTACCAGCCATTATGCCTCTGTATTTCCCAGAACAGTCTGATTGTTGTAAAGCAGGAAGTAGAAAGTACAAGGTCTGGGCGGTTAGGTCTGGGCGGTGACTTAGTCCTGTATAAAACTTGAAGAACTTGTTAGCAGCTGCATTTTCCTTTCACTATTGATAGGAAGCAGCTGGGGCTGGTGTGCTGCCAGTGTTTCATATGCCTGCAAACTCAATTGTTCTAAAATAAATATTAGGAATGAACACTCAAGTCCCTTTAAGCTTTTAAAAATGGGATATAAAATCAAAAAATACCCCTAAAAAAACTATTTACTAGCTGCTGTACAACAATCCAAATAAATAAATAAAATATGCAAAACACAAGTGACAAAACCTAAATTAAATGCATACAGTATATGCGTCAATCATCAGTGCATGAGACCCTACATAAATTCATACAGAAATATCTAATACATCTGAAATACTAATGATTCTAATAGAACTCCATACATACTTATGCCCCATACACACGATTGGCATTGATCGGACATTGATTGGACATTCCAACAACAAAATCCATGGATTTTTTCCGACAGATGTTGGCTCAAACTTGTTTTTCGTACACACGCTCGCACAAAGTTGACGGAATTTCTGATCGCCAAGAACGCGGTGACGTACACTACATACGACAAAACTAGAAAAGGCCAGTTCAGAACCAAGCGCTGCACCATTTGGGCTCCTTTTGCTAATCTCGTGTTAGTAAAAGTTTGGTGAGAGACGATTCACGCTTTTTCAGACTCGTGGCTTTCAGATCGTTTTCTGCTGTTCAATTTGTGCTTGTGGGTTTGTATCTGCTCTTCAGTGCGTGCAAGCAAGCTACGCGTGACTCTGTCATTGTGTTCTCGTTCGTTCGTTACTGTTTTTCAGGTCGCTCTTCACAGGCCTTGCTGTTCTTCAGTGCGTTCTGTTACTCCGTTCTGAGCAGCCGACCGTTTTCTAGCCATGTTGCGTATACGTACTCCTTGTAGAGTTCGTGCTGTGCGGCGGCTTGGTGTTGGGGTCCTTACCTTGACACAAGTCCAGTCCATGAACAGGGTGGGGAGGAGTTCATGGACCAAGAATTGGTTGCTTCAGCGTGACCAGTTCTGTCATATGCCTTTGCTCCATGAGATCCGTGAGAAAAATCCTGATGATTTCAGGAACTTTCTCCGGATGACGGACCCCGTATTTCACCGTTTGTTGGCTTTGCTGACCCCTTATATTAGCAGGCAGGATACCTGCATGAGGCAAGCCATCACTCCGGAGCAGAGGCTAGTCGCCACCCTGCGGTACTTGGCGACGGGGAGAAGCCTGCAGGACCTCAAGTTCTCGACAGGCATCTCCCCCCAGGCTCTGGGGATCATTATTCCAGAGACCTGTTCTGCCATCATATAGGTCCTGCAGAAGGAGTATATTAAGGTAAGATTTTTATCCTTTAACATCACATTTTATTGTATATAATGTTTGATAATATATTGTATTTCTTTCCACATTCCCTAATTACCATGATTGTAATATGCTGTGAATGTCCCCTTTGTCCTCATGCATGCTGGATTTTTAGGTAATTTTTTTTTTTTGTCCTTCATACATATTTGCCTTCACTTACCTCCCCAGCATGCTCTCCTGGCCCTATATTCACCTCATGTAGTCACTTAACAATGTATTTTATCAGCTCCATAGTAGTGCTTTACCCTAAATACCCCCTAAAATGTTTATAACTGTCACTTGTGCCTTAAATTCAGGCAGAGTGCCAGAGGCTTTTTTTGGGGGGTCCCCAAATCATTTGGAACCCTCCCCCCAACTGCTAAGTCAGCTGATACCAATTCTCTATCTATCCTCAATCATCTATCTGCTGACTTTGGCAAACCCATACACACTATACCCATCTCTTTTGTGGTCATATTTATGGATGAATTCCCCAAAGCATGTAGTGCAAGGGCCTGCCTGTATACTTTCAAATGGTACTGTTTAAAGTTTGTGCATCCTATTATTATCTTGATAGGTAATAGCAGAATGTACAAATGTGCTAAAATGTGTACAATGTGTATTTATATCTTTGTATTATGACACTTCTTACCTGTCCAGTGGGCTGCCAATAGTGTACTCCACAGTTTCCTTCCACGCCACAGGAATGGCAGACTGTGGCCTCCCACTTTGCCCAGCGGTGGGACTTTCCTAACTGCGGAGGGGCAATTGATGGGAAACACGTCCACATCATCCCACCACCCAACTCGGGGTCGTACTATTATAATTATAAGGGGTTCAATAGTATTGTGATGTTGGCGGTGGTGTTGGCTACTTATGAGTTCCTGTATGTGGACGTGGGGAAGAATGGCCGGATGTCCGATGGTGGAGTCATCGCCCAGACGGAGTTCTACAGGCGTCTCCAGAATGGCAGCTTGGACTTGCCACCTCCAGAAGACAATGTGGAAGGACTCCCATTCGTCTTCGTTGCGGATGAAGCATTTGCGCTGGGGGACCATCTTATGCGGCCATTCCCGATGAGGACCCTCACCCCGGACCAGAGAGTTTTTAATTACCAGCTGGCCAGAGCCAGAAGAGTGGTGGAGAATACGTTTGGAATCATGGCCAGCCGGTTCCGCCTATTTCTTACACCCATACACATGGCGGAGTACAAACTGAATCATATTATCCTGGCGTGCTGTGTTCTACACAACTTTTTACGGCAACATTCTGCCAACTATGCTGGCTCAGTTGGGCCTGAGGCTGGAATTCAAAATGAACCAACCCTGACGGCGCTTGAAAGTGGCTGTCCTGGCTTGCCCCCCCTGAGTGCCCGTGATGTCCGGCTAAGATACTTTGAATTCTTTGCGGGTAGGGGGGCTATCAATATGCCAGACAATGTCTAAAACCTTTTTCAAATAAAAAAGAAAACTACTAAAATCTTTGGTGACATTTACTGCTTGTGTTTGTTTTAGCTGACCCTGACAGAAATGTGGTGAGTCCTGAAAATGGCATGATTGTGTAACCTTACAAAGCATTGTTGGGTGTTATTTACTAAAGGCAAAGACACTTTGCACTACAAGTGCACTACAAGTGCACTTGAAACTGCACTGAAACTGCACTTGTAGTGCAAAGTGGATTTGCCCTTAGGAAATAAAACCCATTGTCACAGAAAACACCAATTAGAGCACCACAAAAGTGTTGTAGCATTGAGACAATAATCCACACATTTTTGATTAACAATCTTTTTAATACCAGCACAATCACATGTGCATTAAGAAAAGGTTTTAAAACAAACCAACATGTTTGTTGTATAACAATTTTTGGGGTCACATTAGAAAAAGTAGAAATGTCCATTTAAGATAAAACAGGCATGTTTAAAACCAACAAGAAAGACACAAATCTTGAACTTACAAAGTTCACTTTTGGTAGAACTTGAAGGCAATATCAGACATGAGTATTTACAAACTGTGTTTCATATTGCGTTCAGATGGGGTGAAGTCACCCCAGGAAAAGCCAAATTTTGAAGATGCACACAAATTTACGAATGTCAACATGTGCTACCCGCCATCACGGGGGATCAAGGGACGTGTTTGGGGGGTGCAACCCCTTCCTCACAGCTACTTTATTATTAAAGAAGGGGTTGTACCCCCAAAACGCGTCCATTGATCTCCCGTGATGGCAGATAGCACATGTAGACACACTGTGTGCCTCTTCAAAATGTGCCTTTTCTCAAATTTGTCAAAAAATGTCAAAAATTTGTAGCACACAAAAATACAAAGGGATTTGGAGGGGTTCTAAACTCTCCCTAAAACATCAATGATGTTCTTCATTTTTTGAAGAACATCATTGATGTTTTTCTTGATGTTTTCAAAGTCCCTATTACACCCCATGATCTCCTCAATCAAGATCTGTGCACTTTCCGAGGGTAAAGGATCTGGATCCACAACATCACGATCACCTAAAAAGATAGAAACCAAAAAACACCATGTATTATAAATATGCCGGCATCCATTTCTTACCTGAGCCTGTGGTCGCAGACACTCACCTGTTGTGGTGCCAATTTCCACCACGTCTTCCTCCTCCTGCTCTGCTTGTCTTGGGTGGATTTCCCCTTCTTCCAGAGGTGGGGGGTCTGTGGTCTCCTCGGATGAGGGGTGTCCTCCAAGTCTTTTCTCCCCTATGTAAAAAAAAAATTGGTATACTTAGCACACAGATATTTGATGGCAGAACTATAAATATGAAACATTGCTTGGAAGTGGGGTACAATTGTCTATTTTGGCAGAGTTCCAAGATGTAGAATTTTTATTTTGTACAAGCTTCACAGATGGAGACACCCCTATAGTATACACTGGAGCACCCGTGTGGGCCCCCTAATAAAAAGGGTATTCTTGTGTCCCACACTAGTGCTCCAGCGTCCAGATGTGTAATCAGCTGCTGAGAGTCCTCTCCTTACACAGAATCTAGTTTGCATTTCATTTGAGTAACAAACACATCTACACAACCAAATTAGTTTCAGACAAGTAGGCCCTAAAAAATGTGGGCAAATGCATATGGCAAAAACAATGGTGTTTTCTAGGCCGAACGAACAGTGTTTTATACGAACGAATAATGTGCCCATGAACATGAAAGTTGCCTTTTGAAACTGGATAACAGTTAAGAAAAGCACATGGAGCAGCACGAACGTAATAAACATAAAGAATAGGAACACAGGACAACTACTTACTTTTTTGCAGCACTCTCCGGATCTTTCTGTACTGCTCGTGCACTCTTAATTTGAGGTCCGCCTACCGCTTCCTGAGCTGATCTTTCGATCGTCGTACCCCGAAATTCCGGTGCAGACTCTTGACCACTTTCGCCATGATCTTGGCCTTTCTGACATTGGGGTTGGGGTAAGGTCCATACTTCCCGTCATAGTCGGCCCTCTTCAGGATGTCGACCATCTCCAACATCTCCCCAAAGGACACATTCGATGCCTTAAATCTTCTCCTTCTGGATCCAGACGTTTCAGGCTCCGGGCTTTCCTCCTCCTCCTCGTTGCTGTAATTAGCACGCACCTGTTGTGTCTCCGAAATGTGCTCTTCCCCCACTGCGCCGAACGAAAAGGGGCGGGGAATAGACTAGAAAGAACGTCAGGGGCGGGCGGAGTTACACGCATGAGCAGTGTGTATAAAGCGTAACACACGTGCGTAGTATGTACGGGCTGTGAGCGGAGGAAGGAGTATCGGAGGCGCCGATCGTGATAACGAAGGTAAGAGCAAAACTTGGGCCTATACTGCTTCTAGATTGAGGCCTATATTGTAACAAGATTAGGAGAGTTTTGCCTGACATTAGGGTTTGTCTTGTGTTGTGTCTTGCAGATAAAATGGATGGCTTTAATGACCACAACTTCCTCCTCCTGTTCATAGACAAGTACAGGGAACTGCCCTGTCTGTGGCAGGTGAAACATCCACATTATAATCATAAACAAAAGAGGCAGACAGTCCTGAATAAACTGCTGGAGTTGGTGAAGCCGGTGGTCCCCCAAGCAAACATCCCCTATTTAAAAGCCAAAATTGGTGGCCTGAGGAGCACTTATCTTAGGGAGCGCAAGAAGGTCACGGATTCCCAGAGATCCGGAGCTGCAGCAGATGATATTTATGTCCCCAGGCTGTGGTACTATGAGAGACTGCGATTTCTGTCAGACCAGACTGGAGTCAGGGAATCCCTCTCCACTCTTCCTAACACTCTTCCTTCCACCCCAGCTGAGGCTTCCGATGTCCAGCCTGGGACTTCCAGACAGGAAGAAGTGGAGGAGCCCAGATGGAGTCAGGTATAGCATTCTTCTACAGATTTCTGGTCAATAAATAAATGATGTTTACTAGATGTTATTATTGATCACTAATTGCTGATTTAATACAGTTTTTTTACATATCAACAGAGAGTAGTGGGCAAAAATAATTGGGACAAGAATGAAAAATGCTGGGCTCAGAAGGATAGTCTGTTATATTTGTTAACATTCAATTTGCAACAGTCATGAGGTGAAAATTGTGTGTGATTGATGAAGAAAAAACTAAAACTATGTTCCTTTTTCATACACAGGAAGACCTCAGCCAAGAGGAGGCTCTGGAATGTGGCACACAGGAGGAGGCTGTGGAATGTGGCAGCCAGGAGGAGGCGGGGGTTAGTGGCAGCCAGGAGGAGGCGGGGCTAAGTGGCAGCCATGAGAAGCCTGGGACCAGTAGGAGCCTGACAGAATCGCAGGTCCCTCCCCTCCGCCTTCCAAACAAAAGACCCAGGAAGGGGAGTCACGTGCAGGATTCAGCACTCAGGCTCATTCAGTAGGCTTCTGCATCCCTCAGAGCCTTACCCACTCCTGAAGAGGCCTTTGCCTGCATGGCTGCCACCAAACTGAAGGGCATGCAGGAGGGTCAACTCATGTCTGAGAAACTTTTTTATAAAGTCCTAACTAAGGGGGTGAGTGGCAAAATCACACCCAATACCGACGTGATTGAGTTGGACCATCCTCCTCCTCCTCCTGCCACAACTACACCACCACAGCCACAGCGTGGAAGGAAGACCAGAGAGTGATTGCCCTGGGTTCAGTCTGGTGTGACAAAAGATGCAGTCTCTTGTATGACCACAGCCTGGGGACACAGATGTCATCTGCTGCTTTCAGGATCTCTGAGACTTCTGGACTAGACTGCACTCCCTTAGATATGGACTCCTCAGGCCACCAATTTTGCTGGAAAAGAATTGATGTGTGCCCTGGGGGCCAAAGGCTTTGCCAACTTCTGCTGTTTCTCCAGCGTTGCCTCCCTCTTTGTTTGGTTCTGAGCCCTTAATAAAGGAATTTTTGTTTCAATTATACTCGCCTATGTGTGTTTTCCTTCAAAAAGAACAGTTTGTTTGTGAGGAGGCAGGTACATTTCTAAAATACAATGTGAAATTAACAAGAGACACCAACACCAAGCAACCTCCTTGAGATTAAATAATACAAGATGGTGTGGTGGTAAATTGACACACAAAACACACACAAAAATATTATGGAGTAAAACCTCCCAAAAATACATCAGCCTGGAAAAAAATACAAACACAAAAAAAATAAATAATAATCAGCCTTGAAAAAAATACAAAACAAAAATAAAACAACAAAAAAGAAATTTGGTCAGATATGACAAATTAAAATATATTGAAGGAATCACGATAAATAAATAATAAAGAAAGAAGTTTGTGAGAAGTCTGTGTGAATATGAGCAGCAAAACTACTTCATTCTTCTCACATTATAAAGAAGAAGAGAGTGCGGTGTATTAAACAATTTAAAACATTGCAGCGTGACGAAAGTGCTGTATCCATTCCGAACGCTAATTTTACCAGACCGAGCTGTTCCGTCTTGGAATTTCTTCTGAGCATGCATGGTACTTTGTGTGTCGGAATTGTCCACAGACGGTCGGAATTGACGCGACCGTATTTTGTTGTCGGAAAATTTTATAGCCTGCTCTCAAACTTTGTGTGTCGGAAAATCTGATGGAAAATGTCCGATGGAGCCCACACACGGTCGGAATTTCCAACACACTCCGATCGCACATTTTCTGTCAGAAAATACGACCGTGTGTACGGGGCATTATAATATACAAAATAATAATAATAAAACGCCTTCAAACCAGGTCTTCTGCTCCTGGCGAAGTTTATGAATAAAATACGTTGGGCGGACCTATGAAGTGAAGCAGTACTAATTTGGTTTTAAGCTTCTAATAGGGAAACAGCTGCAGCATACACTATATTACCAAAAGTATTGGGACATTTGCCTTTACACACACATAAACTTAGCATCCCAGTCTTAGTCTGTAGGGTTCAATATTGAGTTGGCCAACCCTTTGCAGCTATAACAGCTTCAACTCTTCTGGGAAGGCTGCCCTCAATGATTAGGAGTGTGTCTATTGGAATGTTTGACCATTCCTACAGAAGCGCATTTGTGAGGTCAGGCACTGATGTGGATGAGAACGCCTGGCTCGCAGTCTCCGCTCTAATTCATCCCAAAGGTGTTCTATTGGGATGAGGTCAGGACTCTGTGCAGGCCAGTAAAGTTGATCCCACCCCAAACTCGCTCATCCATGTGTTTATGGACCTTGTTTGTGCACTGGTGGGCAGTCATGTTGGAACAGAAGGGGCCATCCCCAAACTGTTGCCACAAAGTTGGGAGCATGAAGTTGCCCAAAATGTCTTGGTATGCTGACGCCCTAAGAGTTCCCTTCACTGAAACTAAGGGGCCAAGCCCAACCCCTGAAAGACAACCCCACACTATAATCCCATAGCTCCCAACTGTCCTTGATTTCAAAGGACTGTCCCTGATTTGGAACAAAGTCCCTCTGTTCCTCTTTCCTCCTCACTTTTCCCTCATTTTGGTCTGATCTATATAATTGTATATAAAATGCACTTTTTATCTTTCAAAAAATGTTTCCCAGTGCTAAACCTTTCATATTATTTCTAAATTGCTGCATTTATAAGTTTTAAAAGCCAGTATAAAGGAATAGTGGTGCTAAAAAATACACTTGCGGGTTTAATTAATCTTTTTGTTTGCATAATTCTCTTTTGGGGGGGTGGCAGGGGGTGCGTCCCCTTCCTACATACTTTTGCTCAAAGATGTCCCTCGTTCCCATTTAAAAAAGTTGGGAGGTATGTAATCCCCCCTGCACCAAATTATTTGGACCAGTGCACAAAGCACCAGACTGAGGCAGGCTGGTGTTGGCGACAGCGAGCAGCTGAGACGACTGCTGGTAGCAGACTGTAGGTCAGCCGGAACAGCAGGGTGGCAGGCAGGTGCCTTGTGACAGCAGGCAGAGTAGCAGAGTCGGCAGGCTGTGTCATACAAAGATAGGATTGATCAGGTACAGGGCACAGACAGGAGTGTGGTCAGTAAACAAGCCGGGTTTGGAACGATTAGTGAAGCAGGAGCCAATGACAGAAGCGGAGGTCAGGGGACAAGCCGAGGTCAGTGCAGGCGGAGTTCAGAGAGTGGTCAAGACAATCCGGGTCAGCAACTGGAATCGGGATACAGAATCACAGGTCACAGGATACGCAGAAGGCTGAAGACATAGTGGCACTGATCCTGAGCACTGGCCCAGTTTAACCACTTGCCGCCTGCACTATTACAGAATGACGGCAGCAAAGTGGTTTGATATTCCTGATTGTACGTCATATGACGTGATCAGGAATATCGAGCCGCTGCGCGCCCCCGCGGGCGCGCATCGCGGCGATCGTTGTTGCGGGGTGTCAGTCTGACACCCTGCAACACCGATCTAGGTAAAGAGTCTCCGACGGAGACTCTTTACCACGTGATCAGCCGTGTCCAATCACGGCTGATCACGATGTAAATAGGAAGAGCTGGTGATCGGCTTTTCCTCACTAGAGTAGAGGAGAGCCGATCGGCTGCTCTCCTGACAGGGGGGGTCTGTGCTGATTGTTTATCAGCACAGCCCCCCTCGGATCCTACCCAGGACCACCAGGGAAGCCGCCCAGGACCACCAGGGAAGAAATCCACACTGGACCACCAGGTATGCCCCTAGACCACCAGGGAAATGCCACTGTGTGCCCAGGCAGCTGCCAATCTGTGCCCAGGCAGCTGCCAGTCAGTGCCCACTTCAATGCCTACCACTGCGAGTGCCACCAGGGATGCTCATCAGTGCCTCATATCAGTGCCGCGTATCAGTGCCCATCAGTGCCACGTATCAGTGCCCATCAGTGCCCAGCAGTGCCGCCTATCAGTGCCCAGCAGTGCCGCCTATCAGCGCCACCCTATCAGTGCCCAGCAGTGCCGCCTTTCATTGCCCATCAGTGTCGCCTATCAGTGCCCATCAGTGCCAACCAGTGCCACCCATCAGTGCCCATCAGTGCCGCCTATCAATGCCCATCAGTGCTGCATATCAGTGCCACCCATCAGTGCCACATATCAGTGCCAATCGTCAGTGCCCACTCATTGGTGCCACCTCATCGGTGCCGCTGTATCAGTGCCTGTCAGTGCCGCCTTATCAGTGCCCATCAGTGAAAGAGAAAACTTACTTATTTACAATTTTTTTAACAGAAACAAAAGCAAAACTTTTATTTTTTTTCAAAATTTTCGGTCTTTTTTTATTTGTTTAGCAAAAAATAAAAACCGCAGAGGTGATCAAATACCACCAAAAGAAAGGTCTATTTG